>NC_064258.1:3085000-3685000 GCF_003254725.2 Canis lupus dingo | reverse complement strand
TGTTTTTAACCTCACCAACTTCTATTTTTCACTTAGAGCTTGTGATTTTTCAGGGATGCCTGCTTCACACTTCTATAATGCCTCATTATTATTGTTTGTAAAACACCGTTTGTAATATTTGCGATACTATTTGACAAATATTAATCTCCCCAACTAGTCTGTTAGCCCCCTAATGGTAATGACTATGCCTGTCTGCCTTTCATTTTACCACAGTTCCTATCAGAGAGCCTAGGGCATGAGAAGCATTTGTGTAATTAATGAATACAATAAAAATTCTGTCCTCTTACCTCCAAGGATGTACTCCCATACTTTGAGGCCTTGACCACAGCAGCAAAACTGTAGGTTCTTCAGAGCCACTCTTTGTGACTTTTATTTTTTTATTTTATTTTTTTAAGATTTTATTTATTTATTTATGAGAGACACAAGGAGAGAGGCAGAGACACAGGCAGAGGGAGAAGCAGGCTCCATGCAGGGAGCCTGACGTGGGACTCGATCCCAGGTCTCCAGGATCACACCCTGGGCCAAAGGTGGCGCTAAACCGCTGAGCCACCAGGGCTGCCCTCTTTGTGACTTTTAAAGGGTGAAAATAGACTATGAATGTGTAGCTTAAACTCGATCATTGGATATCAAGATATATAAAATAATTGAGAGAATGGTCGAGAATATCTAACTATAAAAATAGATGTGGTGTTTTAGCACTTTTTTTTGGTAAAATCTTCATCAAACTCTCTTATTTGCCATCTATGAGAGTCGGTGTGTAGAATATAGAAGCAATAGCGTGCTTTTTACATATACTTTCTAGGTAGAAGAAACCCTGCTTCCATCTTTCTTCAACATCTATGCCTACATTGCCTGGTCTCCTTCCCTGGCTCCTCTTTTGCAGTGTGACATTTATGCCCTACATTAGGCAAGGCCATTCGTTTTTTTGTTTTGTTTTGTTTTGTTTTCTTACTCTTCAGCTGACCCTTGTGGGTGACGTCAACTACTCTCACAGCATCATCTATCATCAATAAGTAAAATGCTCCAATTCCATAAGGCCAGCCCTGTCTTTTCTTTTAAGTTCTGAATCTGCATTATTTTTATTTTTTTTTATTTATTTATTTTTTTTTAAAGATTGTATTTATTTATTCATGAGAGATACAGAGAGAGAGAGGCAGAGACACAGACAGAGGGAGAAGCAGGCTCCTCACAGGGAGCCCAATGTGGGACTTGATCCCAGGATGGGAATCAGAACTCAACCGCTGAGCTACCCAGGTGTCCCTGCATTTTTTAAAAAATATTTTATTCATCCATTCACGAAAGACACAGAGAGACAGAGAGACAGAGAGAGAGAGAGAGGCACAGACACAGGCAGAAGGAAAAGCAGGCTCCATGCAGAGACCCCGACGTGGGACTCGATCCTGCATCTCCAGGATCAGGCCCTGGGCTGAAGGCAGGCACTAAACCGCACCTGGGCTGCCCTGAATCTGCAATTTTTATGCTAATCTTTGCTCAGAGATGTTCTGAGTCCCCCTGAGACTTCATCTGCCCAAAGTAAATTCAGGATGAGTCTCCCCCCTTTCCCCATCCTTCCTTCTCCTCTGTATTAATTCATGGTACCACCATCCATCATTTTTGTCTAAGTCAAAAAGGAAAAAAAAAAAAAAAAAAAGAATCACTTCTCATCTCCTCCTAACATTTACCATGACCAAGAGAAGGGAATGGCCAGGTCTGAGCCCATGGTGCCTGCTTCGGTCAATTGTGCCAACTCCAACCCGGCTATTGTACAATCTGGATGGGAAAAGAAAGCTGGTGCCAATGTTATTCAGCAGGATGGCAAATCTCTGTGGCTTGGAGGCCTCCCAGGTTCCTGCAGAGAAAGTTCATTGTGGGCTGGGGATCCCTGTGGCAGCTGGGATGAGATGGGTGTCCAGGGGGGAGAATATCCATGAGAGAATAGTCTCCAGAAAACAGAAAAACAAAAGGTTCACAGAAGACCTGGACCCAACTGGCATGGAAAAGCTCCCCACAGATATTTGGTTAGTGCTTGCACTCCCGTCTTTGGACCAGGTGGTGCCATGCACTGCATGGCTGTTTGCTTTCCTCCTGGCTGCCAGAGTCAATAGAAAAACTGCTGTGTTTGCGGGGATGTGTGCCCTGGTCCCTGTACCATATGCACCATATGCACCAGCCATGTGTTGCTCCAGTTCTCAAGAACTCAGCCATTCTGGAGATAACAGAGAGTACATGGGGGGTGGGGGGGAAGCTCTCCAAATTCCTATATTCTGGGGCAGAAAGTTGATTGGGGACAGGGACCAATGAGAGATTTCAACCTCAAGCTCAAGAGACAACCCCCCCCCCCCCCCCCCCCCCCGCTCCCGCCCCAGGTGATGTGTGTGAGAAGGAGGCAAGGTCTGCCATTTAGAACAAAGATATCTTTACCACCCCAGGCCAGGACTGCTGCCTCCTGCAGATCACACCTCCAGTTTCGTCGTCTTCCCTCATTTGCAGGGGCATATTTGCCTTGCTTGTTAGCCCCGTGCACATGGGCTTGGCTGTTCTGGTCTCTGACTCAGGGTGCCCTCAGAATCTTCCTCCCTGAGAGCTTGTGCCTTCTTTGTGCTTTCGTACAACTTCTCAGGTGATTGGACGGATTTGATGATTCTTACAACACTTCAAAATAGCCAAGTTTTCAGAAACAATATTGACAAACTTAATAGCATATGGGTATATCTTGCTAACGTTGATCTATAGTCAATGCATTTATTTATTTATTTTAAAAAGATTTTATTTATTTATATATGAGAGACCAGAGAGAGAGAGGCAGAGACACAGGCAGAGGGAGAAGCAGGTTCCATGCAGGGAGCCGGACATGGGACTTGATCCTGGGTCTCCAGGATCACACCCTGGGCTGAAGGGGGCACTAAACCTGAGCCACCTGAGCTGCCCTAATCAATGAATTTAAAATATGTATCCTTAGGGACAGCCTTAAATGAGGCCAGGCCATTAGTAGCCAGATTGCATTTGTGAAGTGAGCTGCTTTGCATATCTGGTTAGTATTGAAGAAGCCCTTCAGGTTTCTGGGCTCCCTTGTTAGGCACGGACTGCGGAGTCAGGGTGGGGGGCTTAAATTGAGAAGAAAAACATTTAAATGTAAGTTTTGCATCGGAAAGGAGAAATCTGACTCTGTTCTTTGGTCAAAACTCTATTATTGTGGTTTTATTTTTTTCTCTTTTTTTTTATTCATGAGTGACTCAGAGAAAGAGGTGACTTCAGGCAGAGGGAGAAGCAGGCTCCCTGCAGGGGGCTCAATGAGGGACTTGACCCCAGGATCATAACCTGAGGCAAAGGCAGATGCTGAACCACTGAGCTACCCAAGTACCCCTATTATGATGCTTTTAAAATGATGGTATTCAACACCTTTAAAAAATTATTTTATTTATTTCTTTAGAGAGAGAGAGAGAGAGAAAGAGAGAGAGAGAGAAACCAGTATGAGTATGAGTGAGGAGAATGGCAGAGGGAGAGAGCGAGACAATCCCAAGCAGGCTCCACGCCGAGCATGCAGCCTGACCCAGGGCATGATCTCACCACCCTGAGTACATGACCTGAGCTGAAATCTAGAGTCGGATGATTAACCAACTGATACGCTTGGGCACCCCTCCACCTTTTTTTTTTTTTTTTTTTTTTTGAGTATGGTGCCACACAATGTTGCATTAGTTTCAGGTGTACAACTTAGTGATTTGACAGGGATATGCTCTGTTCACTAGAAGTGTAGCGACCATCAGTCCCATCACATTCCATATCATTGACTATATTCCTTATGCTGTGCTGTTTATTCCAGTGACTTGTTCATCCCGTAACTGGAGGCTGTGTCTCCCTCTCCCCTGCATCCATTTTGCCCTACACCCCAATACCTCCCCTCTGGTGATCATCGGTGTGTTCTCTGTATTTATAGTTCTGATTCTGCTTTTTTGTTGTTAATTCGTTTTATTTTGTTTAGATTCCACCTATGAATGGATTCATCTGGTATTTATCTTTCCCTGTCTGACTTATTTCATTTAACATAATATCCTTTGGGTTCCAGCCACGTTATGTCAAATGGCACAATCTCATCTTTGTTTATGGCTGAGTAATATCCAACACCTTTTAAAGTGTGACTTCAATCAACTTGTAGAGCCTTATCTGATAGTCTCCACCATCACCCCCTGAGCCACCTCAGCATACAGGTTCCCTGATTTCCTTGCAGAGCAAAGATCAATATCTTGCATGTGGTAGGTGCTTAGTAATTTTAGATTGAATGAAAAATCACAAATAGTGCCTATATTTCCTCTTCTCCGTATCTCTACGTAAGCTATTTCTCATTTGTAATGACTTTCTCTTTTTTTCTCCTTTTGAAATTTTGTTTATTCCAGCAATCTATCTTAAGCATCACTTCCTATGTGAAATCTTCCTGGCTTTTCCAGCCTCACCTGGATACATAATCACTCATCCTTGTGGGCTTTTATAAAAGAACTGTTTGTAGTTTGCACTTCTATTTGTCTATTGTATAACTTACTAACTTTTTTTTTTTTTTAAGATTTATTTATTTTTAAAGAGAGAGTGAGAAAGAGTGCAGAGGTAGAGGAGGGGCAAGGAACCCCAAGACTCAATCCGAGGGACCCCAAGATCATGACCCAAGGCAAAATCAACAGCTTGCCACTTAACCAACTGGGCCACCAAAGTTCCCCCTTATAACTTACTTTCCCACTAGTATTTTACACACAGTTATTATTGTTAATACCAACATGCATGAGTAAATGCATTAACCTTGTTTTTTGTTTTTATTTTGTTTTTGTCTCAGCAACTTAAAAATCACCTGAAATTCTAGAAGCCATTTTGTAAACAATTGACATAAAAAGTGAGTTCTTCTATAGAAATAGCTGTTAAGAGAATCTTATGTCCCTTTTTAATAGCCACTGGTGGTTCACAGATACTTTAAAATAAATAACGAATCCTCTGCAATGTTATGATTTTACATCTGATCTACTCATTCTTGTAAATGAGGAGAGGCTGTGATATGCATAAAAGTCCAGAGTATTCTGGTAAAGGTTGAATAACTGGTTCCTTCTCCCTAAATTTAAAAGCACCAATTTGTAGGGTTTGCTAATTTCTATAGTGTGAACACTCCCACCATGGCAGATTTCTTTTTTTTTTTTAAAGATTTATTTATTTATTTATTCATGACAGAGAAAGAGGCAGAGACACAAGCAGAGGGAGAAACAGGCTCCATACAAGGATCCTGATGTGGGACTCGATCCTGGGACTCTGGGATCACACCCTGAGCCAAAGGCAGACGCTCAACCGCTGAGCCACCTAGGAGCCCCCCATGGCAGATTTCTAATTACTGATGTGACTTTACTGATCCTGGGGTTGAGAAGAGATGTTCAGTGACACATCATCACATAATATCTCCATATAGAGATACAGCAGATGTAAATAAGCTGAAGGACCTGCTTAATCATACTATGTAATTTCTAATGATGGATACATTTAACAACTGGCTTGGGATTCCTAAAAATTTAGCTATCAGCTCTCAATCACTGATATGAGTTGGTTCTAACACACTACTAAGAATCACCCTCAAGAAGGTAACAAGAATACTAGTCGGCTTCTAAATAAGGTTTTTAAATTAATTGATTATAGATCAATGTTATCAAGAAACATCTTATATGACATTTTACCTCATTGGTATTATTTCTAAAAACTCTTCTATTTTAAAATATTATAGGCATCATCAAAATATCTCAAGACAAACATGCAAACATATTAACAACGTAGTTAAATTGTATATACAAAGAAGGCATATCTAGAGAAAATATATAATAGAGTTTAATATATGGAATTATGGTGATCAAGAATAGTATTGTTCTTTAAGAGATATTAAACTTGCAGAAACATTTGGGTAAATTAATTTCATACCCCCGATGGCCACTAAGCCACATACCAAAATGATAGTACTTTATATATTATTTTATGCAGTTGCTCATAGCCTCGGGCAAGAGCACTTTTGCAAACAGTAGGTGGAAATCTACTCACTGAGCTACAAAACTGCCTATATTCAGGATACCTGCCAGGCATTCTCTAAACTTCCACCTATTCTCATAACATCAAAGACATCCAAAATAGTTGTTTACTTAACCCAGTCTTTCAGTGAACAGCATGGGTGTGAACCACACCAATCCACTTATACATGGGGTTTCTCTGTAAATACAGTACAGTGCTATAAATGTATTTTCTCTTTCTTATGATTTTCTTAATACTATTTTCTTTTTTCTAGTTTACAGTAAGAATATAGTATATAATACATACAACATACAAAATATGTGGTAATTGACTGCTTGAGTTTTGGTAAGGCTTCCAGGCAACAGTAAGCTATTAGCAGTTAAGTTTTGGAGGAGCTGAAAGTTATACGTGGATTTTTGACTACACGGGGGGATCAGTGCCTCTAACCCCAGCGTTGTTCAAGAGTCAACTCTATATTCAATTTTCCTTTAATGCCACTGAATAAATGGTTTCTTAATTTTGTATCCATATGCAAAAGTTTAATTCTGGACATACCTCTGGACATACCAGGTTTTAACCTGGTTCAACATCTGTTCTTCAGATGTAGTTGATCTTTGCTGTTCTACAAGACATTGATTTATGTGATGCTTTTAACTTGTTCACGTGTGATTGGTAGCTGCTAAAGCCTTTATTAAAGCAAATTTATTATCACTGATACATTTTTTAAAACAATTTCTTTTCATTGGCAGTGAAGCACTGAAAGTTTCCATTGGGTTATCTAAAATTTATGGTGGTGGTGGGTAAATCAAGTAGGAGGCCAATGTCTTCAATTCCTTGAGGTCATGTACCAATGTAGCATCATGCTCCAGAACAGTCTATAGAATTAAGGTAGTATTAATTTTGCTGTATATTCATGAATTCAATCTATATCCATTCAGATTTTAGTTTTTTATAAGCAGAATGTAACAATATCTATAGATTTTTACTTAGACATCTCCATAGGACATATTAAGTGGATGGATGGTAAGGGGAAACCACCTGTTTTGTGACAAGCTAAAGTGGGGAGAAATGCTACAAGGACGCACAGGAGCACAATGGCTGGCTGTGCAGCAGGCTGTGTAATAATGAGGAGAAACAACCACAGGCAGAAGAGCAAATAATCAGCAATCAGAAGCATCATGTTTAAAAAAAGAGTACGTAGACTCTGAGATGATGAGGCTAAGCTATAAACACCATCACTTTTTATAAATGTGGCTGCAGTTATAACCCAAAAAGAGCTCTTCCAAACAATTTTTGGCCACATTCAATCAACAACAACAACAACAACAAAAAACCATAAAAGGGAAGAAAAAATAAAAAGAAATTGATGAGGGGGCTAATGTGAGACATAATGGTCTTATTCATCACTGTAATGTAGTGGTTTGGGGGCTAGCCTGTGTGGATCTGCATAGGAGCTGTATCATTTACTTACTTGTGTGACCTTGGGCAAGTAACTTAAACTCCTTATATCTCTATTTCATCATTCATAGCATGCTTATTAAAATGGAATATCTTGTAACGATGCTGTGAGGATTAAGTGAAATAATGCAAAGAAATTCCGTGGCGCTCTGTCCAACATGAGGAAAATGTTCCAAAAAAGTCACCTATTATTCTCAACCCCATTGCCTAGTCCATAGGTTGGCAGATGGTAGCCAGTAAATGTCGGGGCTGAATGAATTCAGGCTACCACCAAAGACATTTTCAAAAATTGCCATGCGACAAAGCCTACCTTCCTTTGGAGGGAAATGAAAAAAAAAAATGCTACTGTAGCAGACAAGTGCTTTATTCTCATTAAGGAACTCTCAAAACATTCCCGATGGGACTTCACAGAGGGCGTGGCTTTGGAGGTAAATCATGATCATAGAATCACAGATTTGGGTAAGATTTTAAGGATTATTTAGTGTCCTCTCTTATAAGGAATGTCTGCTGTAATATTCATGAGCATGTAGCCTCTGGCTACATATCCACAGCAAATGATCTCACTGTGAGCTGTAGAAATGAAATAAATACATGATAGTACATAATGATCACTTAAAAAAATGAATACATTTAGCAGAACCATGAGCCTTAATTATACATCTTAATTATTTTGTCACACATATTTTACAATTCAATTTTTACTTTTTCTTGGTGGTTTACATAATACTTGTGCTCTGTTCCATTAGTCCTTTGTCTTTCCATTTTATACTGAACATTCTGACTCATACATAATTGAAAGACATTATTTTACAATTAAAAACCAAACACACAATTTTTGACTCTGAAAATGTCATTTCTAGGAATATGGCTTTTTAATTGAGATATAAATAAAGTTGGGAAATATGTCTAGTCATAGACAAATGTTGAGGAAACATACTCATGGTAATTTCACATTGCTATTGTTATTTATTAGTCTCGGTAGAATGAAATAACAAATAGTATAGCAGTAATTATGGAATATTCACTCACGAAATTGCTAAAATCATAGCCATAAGCAAAATCCCCTCTACTCCTAGTGTACTGTTTATCTTTGGGATCTGACTCCTGTCTCTCCCCTTAAGGACACTGCAGCCTTCTTAAGGTATGATTGTTTGCCTTCTCTCAAATCACACGCTGCTGGCCATGGGTGTGTTCTTACCTTGTCACACTCACCTGGATAAACCTCAACTCACATTAAATCCAATCTCTAATCTGGTTCTTCTTGCAGGCAACTAAGCCATCCTAGAGAAAAACACACATCTCTGGTGACTAGTCTCCTCGTGTTTCATGGCCACTAATTTTAAATGGGCCCTTAGCACTGGGTCCCATCCCACTCGCCCCCTCAAAACATCAATACAGCAATCGCCTCTTCTCTTTCCTGGATCTCCAATTATGCCTTTCTACTCTGTCATTGCCATTGCCATACTACCATGCTATCATGTTTCCTTTCAAATATGGCCAGAGAAAATTTATAAAAAGCTCCATTCACTTGGCAGACAACTTGAGTTTGAGCTCCTGCCTTTTTCTCTTTAAGGCAAAATTCCTGGAGAGTTATTTATACAGTCTATACTTTCTCTCCTCCAATTATTTTTTGAACATCTCCGGTTTAGCTGTTGCCCTCACTAATCCATCACATTAGATCTTGTCAAGCTTACTAATGATTTTCACATTGCTAAATCCAACAGTCAATACACATTGCTCTTGTATCAATCTATCAGTAATATTTGACACACCTGCCATTCTCTCTCCTGGAATACTTTCATTTGACTTCTGGAACCCCTTCCTCATCCACTTCTTCACTTCCCAGTGAAGGCAAAGATAACTTCTGTATCTCCAAATACTAGAATGCCCCAGAATTCCATCTTCAGACTCTCCCGTTGTCTAAATCCATCTATGAGTGATCTCATTTAGGATCATGGCTATTAATACCATTGATACTCTGAGGACAACATCTATACCTTTACCAACAACTCTTCTAAACTCCACACTTTCAGACCCAAATGACATCTCCATTTCACGATTAAAATTCTCACATGGGGGGATCCCTGGGTGGCTCAGTGATGTAGCGCCTGCCTTCAAACCAGGGTGTGATCCTGGAGACCCGGGATTGAGTCCCATGTCGGGCTCACTGCATGGAGCCTGCTTCTCCCTCTGCCTGTGTCTCTGCCTCTCTCTCTCTCTCTCTGTGTCTCTCATGAATAAATCAATAAATTAAAAAAAAAAAATTCTCACATGGAATGTGCCAAAGGTGGAAATTCTCCCAATCCCCCTAGAATCTTCTTCCTCAGCAGTTCCCTATCACAGTTATTGACAACTCCAATCTTCTAGCTTTGATCACAAATCTTGGAATCATCATTGACTCCTTACTTTCTCTAACACGTCACATATCACCCATCAGCAAATCTCATCATCTTTCCCTTCAGATGTCCACAATCTAATTACTTGTTACCACTCTTGTATTACCATGATTGGCCAACTACCATCATCTCCCAATGAAGTTATTGCAACAACTTGCTGTTTTCTGTGCTTCCACCCTTGCTCTCCTCTGATAATCTAAGTTCAATATATTACTTAGAATGATCCTTCAATAACAAGTCCTATTAATAAGTCATAGTTCATAAGTAATATGTCTGTAATAATAAGTCCTATATGTTTACTCAAAATCCTCCCAACTGTTTAGTGTCTCATTCAGAATAAAAGCCACAGGTCCTAGGATTGTTCTCAATGTTCCAAAATGGTCTGCCTCCTCTTTTTTCCTCTCTGAGATCATTGCCTACCATTCTCCCTCTTGGTAGGCATGTTCTACTTCAAACTTGTTTTTTTTTTCTGCTTAGAACTATCCATCTGCCTTCCTGCTTCTCTCCTGTCCAGTCTCCTCAAATAGTCCCTCAATCCAGTCCATTTTCTTAATCATCTTATACATAAAAATGTGGACTTCCCTTTTTGCCACCCTATGATCCTTCTTTTTACATTACTTTAATGTTTTCCATAGAACTCACAACACTGGCTTATTATCAATTTACTGATTGCTATGTGAGCATCCCATACAAAATTTAGATTAAGATAGCTAGATAGTAGTTTTGTTTACGATTGAATTACTAGTGTTAAAATAATGCCTAGAGTCTAATAGACACTAAATCGTTTTTTAATGAATTAATTGAACAATTATTTACTGCGTGATACTGTATACTATTGATGATGTTTCTTTAAACTATGTGTAAAATGGTGATTTATCTAGATTTATATTTCCCCATTAATATCCACTATGCTTTCAGAAATTTTCCCTGAGGAGTAAAATGACCTGAAGCACATGTAAGGGGTCTACCATTTGTCTTTAAGAGCATTTTCTCTTTTGTAAGCCTGCAACCTAGCTGCATTTATTTCTCCCACACAACTTGTATTAAAGAGGTATTTAAATGTCCAAGTGATTCTCAACTACTCATTAACAGCATTCCATATGGTCAATTTGAGGTAGAAGGAAATGCCTGCTAATTCTAGGGCACCCATGATTATCTGGCCATGTTCAGTATAAGAAATAATAGAGATTTTCTTTTTATTAGAACTCTCCTGTTGTAAATATGTGATTTGCATTTTGACAAAACTGTATTACCACTTAAAATATGTTTAAATAATCATAGTTCTCATTCTCATTAGTACTCAATTTAGAAAATAGTTATATAACTGATTGGCTTCACAGAGCATTACTCTTATTTCCAAGTTTTTTTCTCATTTTTTGCACACACAGTCAGAATTTTAAAAGATGAAGTGATGAAAGTTACCAGCCCTAAAATACTTGTTTATAGTATCTTGTTCCTTATTTGCACATGGATATGTATATATGTATTTTGTCTTTGGTACCTTTTTCATGCTTCTATTGTTTTATTGCTACATTGTATCACAAATTATATATCTTTATCACATACTGTGAACCCCAAAAGAAAATGTGGCACATATTTCCTTATTAATTTCTGCATTTTCAAAACCTAGTTTGGTACCTGACTTGTAGTCTCTGGTCAATAGATGTTGCATTGATCTTTACTGCTGTATAATACACTAAGCCAGCTTTTTACAAACTGCTAATAGGGGTATATGAATTCTGCAATATCTGAGTAGTATTCTAGGATTTCACATTTACAGCAATCTGAATACTAAACCCCTTCTTGGGATGCTATAATACTGATTAGCACACTTGAGCTCTAAGAAACTAAAATTTACCTCCTCAAGTTATTTTGATATTTAAGACATAAACTAATTTTCTCAATGTTTCCTTTTTTATATCTCTTTCCCTGATTTTCCCAAATACCCCAATATTAAAAACATTAATATAAATACAAAGTGGCTATTGTGTTCTTTGCCTAAACCTAGGCTGAGAATGACATGAATTCAACTTAGGAAGTGAGTACAACTCTTTTCTGAGACCCTGAAGTATCACAGAACAGATAAGTCATATATATATATATATATATATATATATATATATATATATATATAAAAGATTTTGGCTTAAATATATAAAGTATTTATGTGATTTCTGTGCAGTTACAATGGTTATTTTGTCACCTAAATTTTTAGGCAGAATTTGAAAATACAATCATCCTTAAAATTCTATGGCTAATAATAATCTGAGAGGAAAAACGTAATTGTTTTCCACTCTTAATTTGTGATTAATCTTATGGTCGCAAATAGAACGACTTCTAGTATCAAGAGGCCAATTCTTAATCCATACTTCAGTTAATCTGAAATAAAAAAGTAAATCAATAGGGATTTTGAACTAGGGATACTTATTTTAGAGTTCATATGGGAAAATAAGTCCAAGAATAATGAGCAAAATTCAGTTAAAGAGAACAATGAAGGATGGCTACCTCTATAAGCTATTAGAACATCTGATAAAGTCCCAGTGAATAAAACAGTGAGGTACTGGTACAAAGAAACAGAATGGCAATATACCTAAATGCTAGTAGAAAGGTACTTGCCCACATAGGAAATACTGTGAATGCAAATGGAAATTTAGGAAAATTTCACCGTCTCTGTGAGTACTTCACCCCTTACACAGGCAAAATTCCAAGAAGATCGAAGCATTAAATATACCAGTGGAGTGGTAACTATGATTTTAAAGACAGAGCCAAGATGGAAAAAGAAAAGAGAATTAAGATGGGTATGCAAATCATTCAAAGCAAAAATCAACAAAAACTTGGAGGTAAAGACAAACATTTTATTTTGGGGAGGATGGAGAGAAGGATATCAAAACAATTGGGAGTTAGGAGGAAATAATGCATTTGAAGCGCTATGCACAATATATATCATACACACAGCATGGGAATTGTGTTTGAAGCAAAAAAAATGTATATTTTAATTTGCACAAAGGAATCTAAGATTATATGTGGTGATGTAGGGAAAAGAGCTAAGAACCAAAAAATGAGCTTTTGGCTATGTCCCCTGGAAAGGTATAAGAGAAAGAAGAGCAATGAGACCCTAAATTGGGCATGTTGAGGGAGGAGGTAGTTTAAGCATGTAGAGGTGATCAACAGCACCAAATGTTGCATAGGGCTCACCATATGTGCAGAGCGAAACAAGGGATACGAAGATAGCAAGGTAGAGAACATGAGACATTGCTTCTATTTTTCACACCATGACTTCCAATTATCTCCAATTTACCTTTACAGGAAAAAGAAAAGTTAATTTGATATTGAAAAGGAGATTATAGGGATCTCCTATTCTCATTGTGTTTGACAAGTCACTGCTTGAAAAGTTTTTATCATACCAGTGTTAAATATTGCATAAACATATTGCCCTCTGTATTAGTTAAAATTGAAATTTCACTGATTAAGAAATACATGGAACAATTTATTTCAGGAGCTGAAGAAATGTTACAGAGGATCTTTTCAGAATCACTCCTGGCAGGAGTCTTATTCATTATGTTCCAAATAATATGGAAGAGAGAGTGTAGATGCAAATTTTCAAGTGTGAAATGCCAAAGATCGTAAAATATTATGAAAGAGATAAAGTAATATTATAAACATCACAATGGTGATTCCAACTTGGAAGTCTTTTAGATCCACATGCCCTATTTCTTGAGTCTTTCTCAGATGACATAATCTTGTCACTATCTTCAATTTCCAAATGCATTAAAAGTCTGAGAAAATAGAAACACATTGTATAAACTTAAATCTTAAAACATATCTATGCAAGCATGGGGCTCTACACTCAGAGGAATGTACAAGTAAATCCAATTTAGTAAAATACATAAATTTTTAAATGCTGCAATACCTTCAATAATCCTACTTTACATTATTACTTGTGATTGCTTTATCTTCTTTCTAATGTGAAAGCTTCATGGAGGCAGGGACCATGTTTTATTTTTGTATTTGTTTTCATCTTTCTATATTGTTAGAGACTTTGCTGAGTGTTTTATGTATTACAGTATTTGTTCCATACTCTAATACTATCAGGTAGCTGGTATTATCATTATCACCATCATTATTATTAATCATTATTATTAGTAGTAATTATTATTTTATTTCCACTTCAACACTGAGGGAATGGACTTGGAAAGTAAGTGACTTGCCCCAGATCAGATCTAACTATCTGACTCCAAAGGCCAAAATTTTAGCCACCTTGTGTTGTTTTCCAGTTTCTGAGCTATATTAACGTCCTTAATCTAGTTACAAATTATACACAAAAATGGAGTCTAAGATGGTAAGAGTCCCAAAGCCAAGTTATGGCAAAAATCAACTACACATATTCAATATGGAGTGAAGAACTTCAAGAGATTTGAGAGTTTATCACAAATATTTTAAAGATTGAAATATAATAGATGTATGATAGTAATTATGCCTAAATATTATTTTTGCTATTACTATTTAAAGCCCCCCAAAGAAACTTGGAACAAAGTATAGTAGTTGTAAATTAGTTTTTAGAGAAAGCATTCTATTAACTGGCATACTGAAATAACTGGCGGGATCTGTCCTTACTGCTGGTGATCAGGAAAAGGGCGGTGATTATCTGTCATGGATGTTGTTGAAAAAAGTCTTAGAGGTGAGCTGGTTTCTTCCACAGGTTATAAATCTATAGAATTTGGTTTAATGCTCAGCATATATCATGTGGAGCATGAAAATTTCAATTGACTTGAGAAGAGTGAAATATGTAGAGCAGGAACATCATCTGCTTTTTTTATTTCCTAGGATCAATTTCGATGTAAACCTCTGATTTACTCAGAGCATTGGTATTTATAGATACGTTTTTGGAAGCAGATCTGATTGCAGTTGTAAATCTGCTAAAATGCATTGTTGGCATTCAACCATTTACTATTTTGGTATAATTATTATTAATACAATTAGTATTATTCTGCCTATAAATATGAATGAGTATGATAATTAGAATAATTAGAATGAGTCACATTACAAATCTTCTTCCTCTCAACTTTGTATTGTATTTTATGTATGCTTTATCATTGTAGATAATACTTCTATCAAAGTTATGTGAGCTTGTGGAAAGTGAGAAAATGCTCATTTGACCCTGAATGACATAAATGAAACAGGTCAGAAAGACTATATATATATGTGTATACATACATGTATGTATACACATATATATACATATATATATACACATAATTTCTGAGTGGAATGCTGCATAATACCCCAAGAAATTTTCATGTAGATTATTTTAGTAGTCATCAAACTTTACTATTTGGAAGGAATCTTAGGTGATATAAAGATAACTTCTGATAGACAGCCAAGGCAGACTTTCAAATTACAAAGCATTAAATTCTTTAAAAATATTTGAATATTTTTGTTTGTTATTGAGAAGATTGAAAAATATCAGTCATATTACCATATTCTGCTGATTTAGTTAGTTAAACCTACAGTGGTCATAAGTTTAATCTTGAGATGGTAGAAAGAGAAAAGATGGATGGATGGATGGATGGATGGATGGATGGATGGATGGATAGATTGGATGGATGATAGATAGATGATAGATAGATAGATAGATAGATAGATAGATAGATAGATGTACATACATATAGCTTTGGCTTTTGTGTTTTACCTCTATTGCATGATGATCTGGAACCTTTCTGTTATTTTGACCTCAAATGTTGGATTCAACAAGCAGAAATAGAATCTTTTCATTCAACAAAACTCGCTTGTTTTGCTTTAGGAATTATAAAACAAAACCAGCAGGTGCCTGAAACAATGAGTACTTGAAATGATTTATCATCATTTTAAAGCAAAATGTCTCATATGTTTTAGATCTCATGCCTTCCATTTTCTGACAGCTGACACTCATTTCCTCTCAAGGAGTGAATAAGTAGTTGGTGAGTATCCATGATGTCAAGGAGCTGTCATAATTTCCATGGAATTTGCTCAGTTAAGCAGAGCAGAAATTAAATGTGATCATGCTGACAACCCTGTCCTCTTTGGTGTAGCCATAAACTATACAGCAAAGCAGTTTGTACTAGGGCTAAGTTCAGCTTTCTTATTTTACTGTTATGAGGAATTTGTAGTATTGTGTTCTTTATTTTAAGAAAGGAAGAGACAGAGGTATATTTCCCTCCTAATTCAAAAAGTTTCTAAGATTGCTATTAGATTAGTATGTGTTGTTTAGTCCTACAGGGGAAAAAAAATATATATGTATATATATATGTATATATATATATATACATACATACATACATAGCAGATTGATAATCTGTCAAGTTTGAGCTAATTTCAAGCATAAGTCAGATTTTAATCAACTACAGAAGTGTTTCCCAGTGTTCAATCTTCCAAATATTTCTGGATTTATCTCAAATATTAATTATGTCCCACGATTCTGATGATCACACCAGTGTTTACCACTAGCACCACCCTGGTTCTCTCCTTAGCACTGCTTTTATTCTTGATGGGTGGGCCCTCCGTGAGTATCACCTAAACTCAGCGGGTCTAAAACTAGAAGAATCCCTTTTCTTTTCAAACCATCTATGGATTTGATATTTTGTGACTATTTTCTTATCCTAACATAATACTTTGCTTTCTCTACTTCCAAAAATCTTAGAAATGAACAGATTCTTCTGATTCTTCCTTTAGAGTTTACCTTGCCTTCAGTTCCTCTTTTTGCTTCATGAGACTTATTGTTTTCTTCATTTTATAAAAATGACACATTTGTTTAAATAGAAAATGCAGAAACATTTAAAGAACCTAAAAATCCCATGGGATGGTAGCCAGATTTAAGTGTCATGACTGTGTTGACCTTCATGGTCTTCATCTTTTACTGCTAAGCTAAAAAAAAAGGATCTCCATAGTAAACTATATTTTTTCCTCTTTTTTTTTTCATAGTAAACTATTTTTTGACCATTTCAGCAGGATATATTTTCATCCTGCTGCTTACTGTCAGTATCACTCAAATACCATATACAGTTTTGCTGAAGGTATTCCTGTAAATATTTCACCTTTGCCAGGTTCAAAACTCTTTAAGGCCAAGGCATATGCTTATACATTTCTTTGGTAGAAGAAAGATCTAGTCCAGTATATAATGCGAATGTGATATTTGTTGAATGAATGCAGTTAATGACACGGATCTATTTGAATTAACTGTGAATAAACAAGTTTAATTCTCTTCCCTTGAATGAAAATCTGTGTGATTCAGCTGGTCAAGAGAAAGTAAAATTTTTCATTGAGTTAATAAATGACACTACAGATGGTATGCTTCAGTGAAGCTTGTTCCTTTGTATAAAATTAAGTGTATTGTTGGGTATACAATCGTGTAGTCATGAGACGATGTATTTCTCCTCGTATCTCTCTTATAGAATATACTACTCAAAATAATTGATTCTTAAATCAATTATATAACAAATTGTTTTTTTGCGCTATTAAAATTTCTTTCTTCCTTTTTTTTTTTTTTCTGTTTTTTTTTTTTTTTTTTGAGAGAGAGTGCAAGCATCCAAGGGGTGGGTGGGGAAAAGCAGAGGGAGAGAGAGAATCTCGAGCAGGCTCCAGGCTCAGCTCAGCACAGAGCCTGACGTGAGGCTCAGTCTGACAACCCTGAGATCATGACCTGAGCCAAAATCAAGAGACAGATGCTTAACCGACTGAGCCACCCTGACGGCCAGTGTGCTATTAAAATTTCTACCACTTATTTTCATTTATCCCTTAAGCACCGACTCCAATCAATTGGGTATTTTTAAAGGCCTGTAGTGCAAATTGTTAATTCCTTCCAATTTATTTTATGAGTTCCATTTCTACTAGATCTTCATTTCTTTTCTTTTAAGATTTTATTTATTTATCCATGAGAGACACAGAGAGAGGCAGAGACATAGGCAGAGGGAGAACCAGGCTCCATGCAGGGAGCCTGATGTGGGACTCGATCCCGGGACTGATCCAAAAGCAGATGCTCAACCACTGAGCCACCCAGGCACCCCAATATCTTCATTTCTTAATATTAGTCCTCCTCCTTTCTTTTTCTATGGGTGATTTTACATTTTTAAATTTCCACTCTCAACAATTTGTAATATAGATATACTTTTTAACTTTGTCCTAAAATGGCTAGATTGCATCCTGGTTTTGACACAAGTAATTAAAATTCTTCTTAAGATTTTTTTTTTAAAATTAAAGTTTCTAGGATGGGGGAAAAGTTGTAATAAATAAATAGTGCTATAGAACTTGTCTCCTCAGACCACTCCTATTTAGGAAGCATCACAGACTATTGGTACTCTCAGTGTCATTACCCATTCTCAAAATCTCACTTATTTTTCCTTGACCTCATATGATTCACACTTCACCATGTTGATCAAATTAGCTTTTCATTCCCTCGCCAGAGAGCTTTGTCAAAAAAGTATCTAGTGCTACAGTCACATACATTTGATGCTGTTGACTAGCTGGTATTATTTTGTCTTCTCTATGGTAAGGTAAATACATTTCCTGTACTTTGCCCACCCCACAGCCGAGCAGCATTTATTCACATTTTATACTTTTGGAATTGTATTGTCTCTCACTGACAAATGGGACTTCGCAATTTTTTTTTTCACAAGATCCAAAAGATTTTCATCCTGAAAATAAGATTCCTGATGTCCTACCCTGATATTATAATGACATAATCTTCCACTATGAATATTATGATTCTCACAATCTGCATTTGAAAATTACAGTCTATTTGCCATCAGTTTTGCGATGAACTTAAAACATTTGAGATCTTTGAAGAAGGTCTAGTACATAATTTTTGTTCACGTACCTAAGAGGACATGGATACTACAGATCAGAGATTTTTTTGGTCATAGTATAGAAGTTTGTCCAGAAATAGAAACTAGTAGTTGGTTAGGAAAATAGAAACTAGTAGTTGGGTAAGAAGTACAGGTGGGAGCTGACTTTTGATTTTGGCTCAGGTCATGACCTCAGGGTTGTGAGTTTGAGCCCTGCTTTGAGCTCCATGCTGGGGATGGAGCTTGTTTAAAATTCTCCCTCTCCCTCTGCCCCTCCTCTGGTGTGCTCTCTCTCTCTCTCTCTCTTTTTAAATAAATAGGTCTTAAAAAAAGAGCTATGTACAGGTGAACAGAATTATCCCCAATTAGAGTGTGCAATATGTGTTACATTTTGAGAAAAACAGTTTCTGTCCCTAAGAACAACAACAAATACATTTAACATGGCTTAGTTCTGAAATGCCAACACCAGGACTTCCTAATGGGATTTAAAAAGTTTATCATAATACTGGCCCTGCCCCAGATGTAGTAAATCAGAGGCTCTGGGTGTGGAGCCTGGCAATCTGAGACTTAAGATATGTCCAGGTCATTTTTAGGTATAGTAAAGGTTCTTTGCCAGTTAAACGATCCTCAGGTGAGTCCTATGTGCTGCTAACATTAAAAATTAAGATTACTGAAAAATATATCATCTTCAGATAATACTTATTAACACACAAAGAAATATGTGGACTTTACATACCCACTTGCATATTTATATCGGTTTATTTTCCAATTAATTGTCTCCTAGCAGAAAACAGGTCCTGGGGGAAGGATATTTATATGGAAATCAAGCCTGGGGCATGCACAGCACCCATGTAGAGCAGTTTTGGAAGATTTGATGCGGCAGGGGAGAAAAAAAAAAAGGTGCAAGTCTGAGAGGTAGGAGGATGTGTGGGTGTCTCTGAAGACTGGCTTTGTGAATATTTGTGCGAGTTTGGAGCGAGGTGTGGTGATGCTTAATGTATACCAACATTTCAAAGACTCTAACACTCTAGGTAGATACTGTCGGTTTCTGAGTAAAGGGAAAAAAAAAAAAAAAAAAAAAAAAAAATTCCGGTAAATTCAGTATTAGTTAAAGTAGTTAACTTGATTGTAACATCCTATTATTATCTCAGAATGCATCCATATTATACATCTCATTTTTGAGACATGGTTTCATTTTCCTCCGAATTAGTATCTTCTTCCCAAATAATCTCGATTCCTGTAAATCTAGACCCTAAAAGATCTCAGTTATTTTCAACATTAAGTATGGTCTCTGAACATATTAAGTCAAGTAGTGCTCCTAGAAACAGTGCTAGTCATCTGTTAGCACATTAGCACGTAAACCTATTTTGAATTAGAATATGTTCTGAAAATGTTCCCTCTCCAGAGTAATTACGTTCTTGCCTTGAGCCCCGGGTGCCCCGATGCTGTTTACACATTAATTTAGTGAGTCTCTTATATGTTTAAGAAGAAAGTATATTAATGCAAATGAGAAAGTTCCAACCTCTGGGATTTGAATCAGGAATTTAAAACAAGCTAAAAGAGCATCAAAAATGGAAGCAGAATTGCCAATAAAACTTTTAATGATTTTAAGGAGCATTAAAATGATACTTGTGAATCTATAAGCGAAGCTGTTTATGTATTTTGCTTTAAAAGTTAATAAACCACTAGGGTGTTCGTTGGAAAAATATTTTATTATATTATTTGTAGAGATGCTGTGGAAAGGGAAAAAATACTTAATACTTCTTAAAATTTGCTGCCCCTTCCTATATTGAAGTAATTGAAGCCTAGTGTTAGAAATATCTGAGGGGAGGACACCTGTGTGGTTCAGTGGTTGAGCATCTGCCTTTGACTCGGGGTGTTATCCTGGGGTTCAGGGCTCGAATCCCACATCAGGTCCCCGCAGGGAGCCTGCTTCTCCCTCTGTCTGTGTCTCTGCCTCTCTCTCGGTGTCTCTCATGAAAAAATAAATAAAATCTTTAAAGAAGGAAAGAAATATCCGAGGGGAAAGAAAGCAGATTCATGGTTACTGAAATCAGTTAATATCATGGCACCATAGGGTTCCTATTTCCATGAAGGACACTTCTTATATATGCTTTTAAGGTAGATGCTTCAGAGTAATAAGGGAAAATTTTCTGTTTTGGATGCTGTATCTCCCTTCAGTGAGAAGGGCTGCTGGTCACACTGTGCAAGGGAATGCATGACTTAAATTACATCGTTAGGTATAACTTTAGGTGAGTTTTACACAAAGGTGATGGTTTTCATCTGTATGGTGCCTTCAGCATGGATAGCCCCACCTGGCCACTTGGGCACACCTGCATTGTCCTCAGGCCAAACAGAAAATCTTGTTTGCAAAATCCTTTTTCGGACCTCTCGATATGAGAATTTGTTCAAACTTCCCCGTGCCCTGGTCATTATGTACATGACCTAGAAAAGAGTGTTCTTATTCATTGATAAGTCGAGAGGACAAATATGTGCTTAACACTTCCTTACACAAAAATGAGAGGTTGTCATTGTATCAGATAAGGGCTCCCAGCTTTATGCTGAGCTCTGCAGAATAGTAGCTGAACCACAGATGTCAGGATTGGACCATCTCCTAAATAAGTAAGCTCCCTGGATGCATCTCCTGGGTATCCATCCTTCATGTAATAGTTTGTAGGAGTCTCATTTTGAAATCTCTTATTTGCAGCCAGTTCCAGGATATGGTATTTATTAAATTCTTTAAAATTTTGTTGATACATCTTTGAATTGACAATAATAAGACTAATAGTGTTGCGAAGATTACATTAGAATTATAATTTTTTTTTTTAAAAAAGAGCCTGGAAGTGTCCCTAATAGATAGGATAATTATTTGATAAAAGTAGTTATTACTATTATTAAACATGTGATTTATAGTCATGGTGTTATGGAATGATATAATCTCTCTCCGATAAGCTAACACGGAGCTTCTCTTGATGCTCACAGTGTGAACAGCAAAATTAGTTTTCAGGTTGGAAAAACAATAAGATGTGAAGAGGAGATTGTTTCAGATATTACCTCCCTTTAGATAAGTAACATTTTGAGAAACCTAAAAAAGAAAAGGGAGATGTTCAACTTATATTTTTATTTTTAAAAAGTATTAAAGAGAGCTCTACTAATGGGTTAGGAACATAAAAGAACAAGTAGTATTCTCAGGAAATCTGACCAGAGTTTATGCGGGATTCTATTCTTTTTGCTGGACCTTAATTATTCATTTTTTTAAGGCAATAAGCAAAGGAGAACTCCAAGATAGTGATAAGAAATTTTAAAAATATTTTTAGGAGATTATGTTTTATTTGCTAAAAAAAAAGCATTAATACTTTTAACATGAGACTGATGCCTATGATAGGCACCTGCTTGTATCACCCTTTCAAAACATCACATCATCCTCGCCCCACCCTTACCGTCCCCCCATTTTCATTGCTTTACCCAAAGAAAAATATCTACCCATTACTTTGGCCTTTCCTTAATCTGAATAAGGAACTTATTATTTTATCAGAGTCACAAATTTTTGCGTGTCATTTGCCTTCTTCTAGTTCATTTCCTAAATGATACTTTTCGATGTTGTTTAATGTTAATGAGATTATCAAACATCACTTATATCTGGGAAAATTTTTCTTCCACTTACATACCTGGGCATCTGTCCTATTTTTTTTGCTGCAAACTCTTCATTCCTGCATCTAAGCCAGTAATCACTTCTGTGTTTTTGCTCTCCTACTCTCTACCATGGAGATTTACTGTGATGACAGTTTACCAAGAGGCTTGTAGAAAGACTAACTGGCTTCAATATACTTTTCCTCTCTGTATAGTATTTTTTTTTCCTGAAAGAAATTTATGAGAAGTGTCAGACCTCTGCAGACACATCATGTTGTTTGTATCCACCAGCTGTTAAGGTCTCCAATGTCCCAATGAGACTCATCTGTCGTAATTCCTACGGTCTTCACTGGAAGACTTTTCATGAACAAACAACATCATGGTGGCTTTAGGAGGGATCTGACACAAAAGGCCTCTCACAGACATTCCCTAAGAATGGTGCTTGCTTTTGGCCAACAGTTCCCCAATTTCCTTCTTTAATTATTTAAAAACAGTAAGAAAAGTGCCATCAGGTCTCCATGTGATGTCCATACTTAACATCGTTCATGTGGCTTACATTGTAACTTTTGAAGACGGTGGAATTCGGCGGTCCAATAGAAGTATAATGTAGGCCACATGTGTGATTTTAAATTTTCTAGTAGTCTCATTCAAAAATGAGTAAAGATAAAATTAATTTTATGAATATACTTTACTTAATTCAGTATATACAAAATATTATCATTTGAACATGTAATCAGTACAAAAATTTAGTGGAATATTGACTTTTTAAAATTTTTCCAATTTCAGAGTACATTTTATACTTGTAACACATCTCAGTTTGAACTAGCTACATTACACTTGCATGGTGGTAATAGTGGCTTGTGACTATGATATTGGACCCTGCTAGTATCCATCCCAAAAATGATTATAGATTAGATGATCTTTATGGATCCATTCAGTTTACTTTTTACATTTTTCTATTGAATAGTTTTTAGATCTGTAACCTAAATGTTCTAAGAAACGAGTAGAAGGTAGATATTTTCCTAAAATCATTGACTTAAAGAAAGCAATAACTCATTTAATTTATAATTCATTTTAGATAGTAACCACTTTGTTCCATTATCACGATGGAATGACCACTTATTTCTTGGTTACTAATCTTCCTTTTTATATACTTAAATATATTTTAAACTTTTATTATGATATACTGTAAATCCTATTTAATTTTAAAGCAATTCATTAGTATAATTTTTATGTTTTTACTGTAATTAACCTCCCACTTCCTGCTAATTATAGATTCTTTAAAAACTATATTTAAGTGGTCACGATGTAAAAAAGTAACCGACTAATAACTTATTAAGCTATGTACTGAAGTTTATAGATAGACTTTAACATAAACTGTGTCTATGTGCTTCCTAAATTCGAGTTAAGGAAGTACATATGCATGTTGGCAAAGTATGAATTTCACTGATACTGTAAGTTTGTGGACAACGTTGACTAGGAAATGTAGTAAACATTTCTCCACCTAGGAGGCTTAAATAGAACCAGAGTAAAACCAGAGCCATTAAAAAAAAAAAAAAAAGAATATAGGGAATTTGATTGCTACCCAGGGGTGCAGAGGTGATGCAGTGATAGTGATGGAGGAAAGGCCCACATTCGTGTCTACAAGGGATTTACCTTGTCCTATTATGTCCTTTCAGCTAAATGTAAAACCTATAGACTTGTTGAATGTTGTGCTTGGGATCTGTTTCTCTGCATTCCTATAAAAAAGACAATAAAGTCAATATGGCCTGTAACAATGTATAGTCATAGTGGAGAAGAAAACTAGGCTCGATAGCAATTTACTACAATAATTTTAAAGTTATAAAATACCACACACTTGAGTGACCTAGAAAAATTGAAGTTCAGGTAGACAGCAGTACAGAAACCAGTGTAGTGTGGGCATTATCATACAAATAAAAAACCTGGATGATTTCTTTTTAATTGTCTATCCACCATTCTACACATCCAACTAAAGTAGCTGTCTAGATCCATATTTCAGATTATAAGAACATACAATTAAAGAAAATAAGATGAGACCTTTTTTAATTTAGAAAAGTGACTAATATTATCATTTTAATTCCACCTGTTGTAATATCCTAATCTTGGTGGTGTGGTGTAGAGGGGTATGGGGCTGATGGAACCAACAGGAGCTGAACATCTACTAAGTAACAAAATTGCATTTTTCTGCCTGCCTTACTTCCTCTCTGTTAGTGCTCAAAACAAGTGTGTTCTATTAATATATTCTAAAAGATGAGGACACTGAAGCTGTGAGGAAATTTAGTTGCACTAGAGTCCGCCATCATTAATCCAGGTTAAACTGAAAAGCTAGGTACAAATGATTGCAAAGCCCATTCTTTGCGTGTTGTTTCCAGGCCAGGAAAAAACTAGAAATGTCACTTCTGTATTTTGCAACTTATGCTCCTAAATAGGCCCATGGACCACTGGACCATCTTATAAATTACTAGTTCCAGAGGGGCCAAGGGATTTTCCCAGTGAAACAGTAAAAATAGAAATAAGATATTAAAGTCTATGTTGCCCTGGAGTTAAAGTTTTACTTATATACCAAACAAGTACCAGAGTATAATAAGGAAATTTGTTGCAGATACTATTGGTACCTCACTCATATCTCATCTGCACACACCATTCCTGTACATTCCAACTGGAAGCACCTGAGACTCTTTCTAAAGGCTTTTCTGGCCCAGGGAACTGGCTCATCAAAAGGGCAAGCAGAAATGCCAGCAGTTCGTATCACTGGGGAGCAGCCTTGATCAATGACTGACAGCATTGTGGATAAATATCCTACTTCCTTTGTTCTTTGGTGGGGATAACACTATGGCATAGTCTACACAGTCTCCAGAGTTGTCCAGTGGGATTGTGTTCCAAAGTTCTTCAAGTACTCATAGTAGTAACCTCAAAAAAACCTACTTCGCTGCCTTCCTTCTCTCCCTGTTTCTTTTCCCCCAAAGAATATTAGCACGCACACACTTTGTTCAGATCTCCTGAAGGATTTGACTTGATTTATATTTCTAGCTGCGGACATTAGAATTAACATCAGAATTGGCATCTCATTTCATGAATGATCACCAGCCTTTTTTTTTTTTTTCAATATATCAAAAGAAGGAAGGAAAACACCTAAGGGGAAAGGTGAAGAGTCTATGGAAGTAGGAGGCAATGAGAATGAAACAAGAAGGAAGAATGAGAGAGAGGAGGAGAAAAAGGAAATCAAATCTTAGGAGCATAGTTCAGAAAAGTGAAGTCATTGAGCTGTGTTCACAGAAGGTAGGATTATTTTAAAATAACTTGCTGTAAATTTGGAAAATGAACAACGGAGTAAATCCAAATACTATAACTCTTTAAATATATGAGAGAGAGAAAGAAGGAGAGAGAGAGAGGGAGGCAGAGACACAGGATAATAGAATTATTTCTGTATGAGTGGAAGAATTTAGACAAGTAAGTGAAGTCTGCAGTAAAGATGATACTTGTTCAATATATGAGTGGACTTTTTAAATCTTTTTTATTTTTATAAATTTATTTTTTATTGGTGTTCAATTTGCCAACATAGAGAATAACACCCAGTGCTCATCCCGTCAAGTGCCCCCTCAGTGCCCATCACCCAGTCACCCCCACCCCCCGCCCACCTCCCTTTCTTCTACCCCTTGTTCGTTTCCCAGAGTTAGGAGTCTTTCATGTTCTGTCTCCCTTTCTGATATTCCCCACTCATTTTTTGTCCTTTCCCCTTTATTTTAACCAAAATTGCGTACCAGGGCAAAGCTACCTACCTCTCTGTGACTTAACCCTACATTGCTGAACCCCTGCCTGGTTCAGACAGGATGGAATTTCTTAGATTTGGATTATGTTACTCTATAGTCTCCAATTCTGTGAATAAATTCGGATTATATTGCTCTATAGTCTTCAATTCTGTGAATCAATACATCGAAGAAGAAAATTAAGCTGATGGAGGGGAGGCCTTCTTAATGATAAGCTAACATCTTCATACCTACTTAATACATTGTGATATGCTTTAATTTTGAAACTCCTGGTTACTCAGGGAAACTATCATCTCCTGTAGCGGTACACTTGAGGCAGTTTTCCAACAGTCCTGCCAAAACAGGTCCGATCATTTGAAATTCAAGAGACATTTACAGAGCACCTGCTCTGTATCAGGGGCTGTTAAACCCACCGGGGAGTCAGGATCCCTACACAATTATCACTTGTAATGACACGTGCAGTGATGAAACAAGGTGTACATTATTATAATGGAATACAATCTAAAGTTGTAAAGTGGGCTTAATTACTGTAAATGCTCCTTTCTGGTTGACTATCATTATAATATTGGGTATAATAGAAAAAGTGCTGGTTTCAGGAAACCTGTGTTTGTCCCATCTTTAGCTATAACTAGCAGTTTAACCTTGGAAAGCCATTTAACCTGTGAGGAATGATGTTCCCTTTGTCTATAAAATGAGGAGTTTGAACAATACCCCAAATTCTACAACCTGGGGTCCGGGAATAGACTTCCAGGGTGTGCTTCCAATGTGGGACTGTATGCAAAAAAATATGTTGGCCTGAGCAGTTTTCTGGGAGAAAGAAGATAATTTTTAATCAGATCCTCAAAGGAGGCTGTTATTCAAAACATTTTAAGAGTCACTGAATTGTAATACCTTGAAAGCTTGCTTTTGTCTGGAATTCTTTGCTTCATAATTCTATGACTCATTACCTCTATCAGTTTGAATAGCCATTTTTTTATGAAGCAAACTTGTCCCTTAAATAAAAACCAAAGTTGCACATAAACGTGAAATGATGGTTTATCTAGCCATGAAGTTATTCACATATAAATGGATGGTTTGGGGGGGGTACCTGGGTGGCTCAGGGAATTAAGCATCCAACTCTTGATTTTGGCTCAGGTCATGATCTCTTTGCAGCAGGCTCGAAGCTCAGTGGGGAAGTTGGCTTGGAATTTTCTCTCTCTCCTTCTCCCTCTGCCCTCCCCATTGCTCATGCTAGGCTCCCTCTAAAATAAATAAATAAATAAATAAATAAATAAATAAATAAATAAATAAATAAATATTTTAAAAAATATTTTTTAAAAAGGATCATTTAGGTTCTTTGTTAAAAGGCTGATCTGTTGGCAGATGTAAAGATGGTAAAACTGTGATGTATGATTGGGCAAAAATATAAAATATCAAGAACTGTGGCATTTAAAAAAAATCTAGTGAGTAAGGTAAAACTGTTATTTTAAGAAGCGGTGAAAGTCAAATATGGAAAATACAATTTCTGAGGTTCTTCAGAATGCAAACAGCTTAATGCAGCAAATATAAAGAATGGCTATAGTAAAATGAATCGTTTAAAGACATAATACATTGTTTTGTGAGGTTAGTTTGTAAGGTCTGTGTGTCTCATTTGTGATAATTACTTGATTTTTATTGTCGTGGGGGTTTTCGTGATTTGCGTTACTTGTGTTTGGGGTTGATAAAAAGAAAGAGTAGTAATAGAAACAAGTTAAAAAATAAACGCTTTTAAGAAGCAGTTTATTAAATTAAATATTTATCACCTGCTTGAACCTTTGGGTTTACTACTAAGCTTTGAACAGACATGCTGCCTCCTGAAAGTTTAATTATTTTTATGGGCTACAACTCTGAAAAAAAAAAATCATGTGTTTCATAGGTGCTTTCTGGGAGAAGCTTGAAAGAGTTTGATATAGTAAAGAGGTTCAATGTTTTTAACTCTTATAATTTTTACACAGTCATTTTCGATTTATAAATTGTGCTGTTTCTCTCAAAATACTGACCAATTAAGACAAAGCTTGTGTTAACTGTAAGGTAAACCACACTGTAATGACAAATTAAATCCAAACTCCAGATACTGTATGAAGAAAAATATTCTCCCTTCATTATTATGACTATACATTTTGTTACACCATTTAAAGAAGTCATAGAAAACTTATTTTACAAAACAGAGAGTTAAGAGATGGGGTTATCATTTCTGCTAAAGTTCACTCCCTCTATGAATGTGGCCAGTTTCCGTAACCTTGTCCACCTTCGTTATTCACTTAAAAGAAGTCTACTCAATGATAGCATGTAGTTCTATCATTTTATAATTAGAGTATCTGTAGTCCTGATTCTCCTTTCTGCAAATAGTGAAAAAAGAATTGAGTATAAGTCAGTTAATAAGGGTTTGTAATTCTGAATTGACTCTGCCATAACTGCATTTTTCCTGCGTCTGGCATAGCATATAAATGACAACAGCTGAATCATGCCAAAACCTACGCCCTCACTGTGATTCTGGGAGTGTATGGCTGGCAGAAATGCATGGTAGCTGGTCCTAAAAGTCAGGTTCTTGACCGCGATGTGGAGCAAAGCATTGATAATTACTAGCTATCTCCTTTCCCTCTCTTCCTATAAATGTCAACGATAGCCTTGAAATCCCAAGGCATTTCTTTAGCATTTCTGTTCTTTTTGTGAGAAGCAGGGACTGATGGAGGTTAATCAATATTACTAAGGGGACCAAGGATGGAGAATTTTATAAGGACCCACGTCTCCAGTCATAAGATGCGGAGGATGGGTGATGTTTATAAATAAATAAGCTATGCTAATTCTTACAGCCTTTCATAAATCCCTTGAGTCCCATATATTCCATATGTTTTCTGTCACATCTCGCTTGACATACCCTGAAAATATGATTCCCTAACAGAGGAATATTGTGATGGCAAGTTGAGATTAAATAGGAGAGAGCATTTTGAATTAGTGCTATCCATTATTATTAACTGGTTGCTTTGTATACTCCCTTTTCTTCAGGTTTCTGCTCTTTATAACCTTTCTTCATGCCAGTGGTTTAATTGAATAATTACTTTTTTTGAAAACCAAGTGAGTTTAAATATCAAGTGGTAAGAGAGAAGGAAATAAAGTGACCTTTTACACCATTCTAGAATTGTAAAAGTTGGGATATGTTTTCTTCTCCCTTAACTGTATCACCTCTTATTCTTTTTTCCCTTCTAGAGCTTTCCTTATTTAGCCACAATGAACTGATATGTTAGTATGACTTTGACTCAGGTTTTTACAAGTAGCAAACGCCAAACTGGAGTGAAGTTTAAGAAGGCATGGTGATAAAGAACCCCTCTTCTCCTCTCCCATTTTGTTATATGCCATTATGCGATTTTGCAGCATCTTTTTCAAAGAAACATTTCATTTCAGAATCAATTTAGATTTATAGGGAAGTTGTGAACATAGTACAGAGAGTTCTTATATCTCATTTCTCCTGTCACCAATGACTACATTCCTTTATTATTAACATCTTACCTTATAGTGTTACTGTTTGTGCCAATTAATAAAGCAATATTAATACATCATTATTATGCCCAATCATTATTCAGACTTCCTTAAGTTTTACCAAATTCATTTTTTTGTACCAGGATGCCATCCAGTTTACCTATTGTTATATCATTTTATCCCTCTCAGAATTTTTTGGCTGTTTCTCAGACTTATCTTCCATTTGATGACCCAGACGATTTTGAGGAATGCTGTAGAGTGCTTTGTAGAATGGCCATCAATTAGGATTGGTCTGATATTTTTCTCATGATCAGACTGGCCATTATGGATTTTGGAGAGGAAGAACACACAAGTAAAATGCTGTTTTCATCATTTTGTATATAAGATACATAATATCAATATGACTTTCCACTGTGCATATTAATCATAATCACCTAGCTTAGATAGGGTTTTTCCACTATAAAGCAGACCCTTTCTAAACTGTACTCTTTGGGAAGAAGCTACTTTGCATAGTCCACATATAAGGGGGGGGGATTACGTACCACCTTTTTGAGGGAACAGTATCAAGATAAATTATTTGGAATGATACTGATTAGGGCATCTGTCTATTTTCCCCATTTATGTGATCAATTCTTTATATCTGTCTGAGCACATGAATATTGATTTTATAGTTTGGGTTATAATCTTTTACCCCTTTATTTACTTTTTTGCTCATATTGTTCCAGTTCTGGCCACTGGGGGTGCTTTTGTTCTGTTTCTTTTTGTAATCCCCTCATTGAAGTGTGTTTTAGAGCACTTCCTTGCTTTCTGGGACACAAGGATGCAACAGACTCATCTTGTAATCTTCTTCCCCACTTTTAGAATCAGTCATTTGTCTAAGGAATCCTGGTTCCTTTTCCTGGAGAATGGTACTGAAAATTAAGATCTGGGTGCTTGGTATGCTCATCCATACTGGAGTGTCATTGCTTCTATCCCCTCTTGTCTGACAGAGCAAGAAAACATATGCATATGTACTAATTCATATGTCTGCATATCTAGAAATCTCTATATCAGTCTGTATATCTGTCTACATCTAAGTCTGTTAATATGTATCTATATTAAGCTAGCTATGCATTCACACTGATTTCTCCATCTATAATCCATTATTACTACATCAATCATTTTAGATTCTTCCCCTTATTTGTCTGCAAAGAACCACCCCAACAGTGAGAAACGTGGATTCCACCATCCTCCATCCATTTTATACTTTTTAAAGATTTTATTTATTTGTTAGAGCATGAACCACGGGGAGGGGCAGAGGGAGAGGTGGAAGCAAATTCCCCATTGAGCGGGGAGCCAGATGAGGAGCTTGATTCCAGGACCCCAGGATCATGACCTGAGCCAAAGGCAGATGCTTAACTGACTGAGCCACCCAGATGCCTCCCAAGGACACATAGATTTTATCTTATGTTTTCTTCCAGGTGGCTTAATCATTTTTGTTTTAATTTTACATTTAAGTCCATTGTCCATTTTGAATTAATCTGTGTAAGATGTATAATCCATGTGAATTATTATGCTATTATTATTTTTTAGATATGAGTATCTAAGGCCCTTTTTTTCTCCACCTATTAACAGGGGAGAATGATTATTATTTCTCCATTGAGTTGCTTTTGTCAAAGATAAGTTAATTGTGCTTGCATGGGTTTATTTCTGGGCTTCTTAGCCTGTTCTATTGATCTATGTATTCATTGTTCTGCTTATATGTCAATCTTACTGTACCTTTAAACTATTTATTGAAATCTAGTAGTGAGTCTTCCAACTTTGTTCTTTTCTTCAGTATTGTGTTGGCTGGCCTATCTTGTTCCTTTCCATATAAATTTTAGAAATAGCTAATATCTAGAAGAGATTTTGCTGAAATTTTTATTGGGATTGTGTCAAATCTGTAGGTCATTGTGGGAAGTTGACATTAACAATTCTGAGTCTTCCAACTCATGAATGTGAACCTTCTATTTTTATCTGGTGAAATAGTGAAAATTCTTGTGCCATGATTTATTAACACATGCATTTGCCCCATTAAATATATCTTCTAACTCATGTAACTCTGGAAGAGGAATAAAGAAAAGCAGCTGTCTGCATAAAACAAATAGCAGAGACCATGATTAAATATATCTGCAAAGGCTTGAGTTATGCTAATAGGTTTCCAAATATATTCATATGAGAACTTTATCAATGTACATTATGATTTATATTAGTTATGAGTCTGCTTTGAATATTATAGAGAGTATACCATTTGAAATTAATTGCCCTGAAGATTGCCACATGTGGTAAATAAGTCTCAGGATGCAGTGTTTTACTCTTTTTTTAAAAAAATATTTTATTTATTTGAGAGAGATCATGAACAGGGGGAGGGGCAGAGAGAATCCCATGCACTCTCCACACTGAGCACAGAACCTCACAGGAGGCTTGATCTCATGACTCTGAGATCAGGACCTGAGCCAAAACCAGGAGTCAAATGCTTAACCGACTGAGCCACCCAGACAACTCTATAGTGTTTTATTCTTACCTAGATGGTAGAGGAGGCTAGCTAGGTACCTGATTCTCTGGAAGAAAAAGGACATGAAACTAGGGACAAGCTTAAACAGTTTCTTTGGAATATATATGTAGGAAGAACGTAGGGTGTCGAAAAAATACTAAGTTTCAAGTTAGTGGTCAGAAATGAATGACTTAGAAAAGCATATTCTTTGACTCAAAAATTAAACTTGGAAAACAATGACAAAGATATCATAGAATGTTTTGAATACAAAACACACAGGCTTATTGTTCAAAACCCAAAATTTATCTTCAAATTAATTGCCTATTATAGGCCTAAGTGTTGCAAATTCTATGCATTTGAATAAGTTCCATTTAGTAAATTAAGGAATATTTTTTTTCAAGTGAAATAAGGCATTTTTAAAAATTCTGAAATGCAATCAAAAGGGAAGACTGGCAAAGACATATGAGAAAGTAAATATTTGAAACAATTATTTGGTTGTTAACATGCCAGCCAAAGGTTGGTTTTGAAAAGATCATTTTTTTAATTTCAGAAAAATATGGTTTCAGTAATTCCCATAAGTAATTCAGCCATGAGCTATCAGCTCCTGGTAATGAATTCTCCTACAAAGGAATAATTTATTCTTTATGTACCCACAAAAGCTGGGATACTACTGGGAACTTGACACTGCAAAAGAACCCTGTCTTATTAGCTACAATGCCACACTCACAATACATATCTCATGAGCCACATACTAAATGATGAGAGGTTATTTATCTTCCATGCACTAGATAGGAAATGGATGAATCATTTCTCATTTCTACCAAAAGATATGCATTGTATTTTTGTTCAAATTCCAATTTCTGAGCTTCAAACTTGTGATACTTTATCTAATTGAAGCAATAGCTTGCACACATGCACACACATAAGGCACAAAACAAATGACCTGTCATATCTAAAGGCAATAGATATTAACAATAAAAAATTAACAGTAATGAATTTTTACTTTTCCAAAAATGCCTAGTTAAATATCAGAGCAAAATTATATTGCATATTGTTTCTAAGCAATTTTTTTTGTTGTAAGACATCCAGACTCTTAATAAATAGTATCAACTTAAAAAAAATTAAAATATTGTTTTATAAATCAACTCATTATATCTGTATCTATTCTTTTGTGAGAGGTTCAATTTATGGGTGCTTATAAATAATAAAAACAAATATTTAGTGAGTGGAGTCCAGAAGACATTAAAATATAAGTGAAAACCCTGCCTAAATCTGTTATTAAATATATTGATGTAGAATTTCTAATCTTAATTTAAGCTTGATAAGAAAGAATTGTGTATAACCTGAATACTTTGTAGTATAGTGAGTGTATGTTGTGCGTCTGTATAAAATTAATATTGATGATGAAATCTCCATGTAGTCAATGTTCTTTTATATTCCCGATTAATAATTTAAATTGCTGATGGAGAATATATATATATATATATATATATAGAATATGTTGAGATCTCATTATCAATATTGACTTTGTATTATTTTTTCTTTGTATTATTCAGATGCAGTTTTTGATGACATTCATGAGAAAAATAAAGATTGTATTAAAAGTAATCATACTAATAAGAAAACTCTAGAAAATATCATAAGCATTTCTCTCTTGAAGAATCTAGCAACTCTTAGAAAAACCTATGATGTATTTAGTTTTCTGGATCTGTATGTGAGAACTAAGTCTTATATAGATCATCTCTTAAAAATATATATGCATGTGTATAAACACCTAACCATAAATACAAATTCTTTAAAATATGTATACCTGAAGATGTAAATTTACACTTGTCACAATCCCCGGAGGCTCATTTTTTTAGTTCACTCTGAAGACATCTTCTCTAAAACTTCATTTAAATAATTTTGGAAAAAACTATAATCCATTACTACCTGTATGGATAAAACACCTGACTACTATAATAATAGCCAAAGACAAATTTTCTAAATAACATAGCAGACACTTTCCTCTCTATACAGTTTTAAAAGTTGAGGCACTAATACCTTTGCTTTTACTTACACATTTTTCTTATCATATTTTTGTGATTTCCTGGACATCTACAGTATGCTAAGAATTTTGCTAAGAACTTGGAATATAAGAATCAAAAGTTTTCTCACCAAGGAATAGATAGACAACAGAAGGAGAACAAATGGCAATTATACTGAAGTGTTACGAGTGCCTTAATGTAAGTGCTACAGCATGACATCGAGTAAGAGGAAGGGCTTATAAATCCATAGTGTAGAGAGTGCATTTTGACATTTCTCCCTAGTGATACTTCCAGGGAATTATGTAGGGAGAAAGTGGATAGTTGGAGTGAAAGGCAGAGTTCCATCAAATAAGCAAGATCTGGAAATCAGTTTTCAGAAATGAGGTCTAAGGAAATGCATTCAATCACAAAGGCTGCACACATACTCTTTGTGTGCGAATATGCATGTATATATATAGTGTGTGTATATATATAGGTGTGTGTGTGTACCATGGGTTTTATTGACAGTACTCTATATGTGCTAAATCTCAATGACGTTCATTACTATATTGCCTGAATTTAATCCCAAAAAATCCCAACTAGGATTTTTGAAGTAAACGAAAGAAAGGTTCTAATGTTCATATGCAAGAATAAGCAGTGCAATGTAAAAGAGAGCAAGAGGAGGAACTTCCCTACTAAATGGTGAAGCTTGTAGAACCAATGCCAAAGAAAACAGCAAGGATGGCACAAAAATAGCAATATAATTGTGTGAAACAAAATAGCACTCCAAGAATGAGACTGAATCACGTATTTTAATATACAGTTAAGATAGGCATCCAAACCTGCAAAACATAATTATTTTCTGAATTATAAATGTACACTTGGGCAGTAGGAGGAAGAGTTTTTCTTCATTATTTATAGCATATGCAAAAAAAAACTCATCAAGGATTAAAGATGAGATCAAAGAGATATAAAAAATTAAAATGTACCAAAACAAATTGAAATCCTTTCCTTTCTTAGATAACATCTTCATCAAAACAAAAGTTGCAAGGTCAGCGTGGCTCAATTGTATTGTATATTTGTGTCTGGAATGCTGCGGTGTTCTCTGTGCTTATGTATCTCACTTAAACGCACAGCATGCTGGTTAGGGCTTAGAGGTTAAAAATGGGGGTCACTTTGCAGGCTCAGCTCTTTCGGATGATCTCTACTTCCACAAGTCTGGGCCACTTTCACAGTCCCAGGCTAGATACCATTGATTTCTTAAGTTATCTGCTTGATATTTTTATGCATTATGTATGACCATACATATCACTTCATGTTAACTGAAGAGTGGATCAAACAAGAGCTGATTGATTATGCTAAAGAGAGTAATTTTGTAACATAGCTAGAAAAAAATGCATTATTGGTCAGGATTAAAAGTGTGAATAAAAGTCTAAAATCAAAAAAAAAAGTCTAAAATCAAAGTTTAGAGCTACACTGATAATAATGATTACCTTCTTCATATCATTCTCCTATACTGTTTAATTCTTTTAAAACTTCATAGAGTACTGACCTAGCTAATATTGGGAGTAACATGTGAATTTTAAGCCAGGGAACTTAAAAATTATATATAATGACCTTAATGGTGTACATTTTGCGACCTGTTATTTTAGAGCATTGTTAATGTCCCAGATCATAGTTTGAATTACAGTTAAAATGTTCTTCTCATCAACTTTACTATTTAGGCCCAAAAGGTTTAGAAAAGCTAGAATCTAAATGCATTTTAAAATTTAGAGCTGTTTTCAGCTCTATGGAAACACCATAAAGGGTAAATGGACCCATGATTATGTCTACTTGTTTCCTTCTTTTGTGCAACTTGGTTTTAAATTTTAGCTCTAATTCTTCAGTTTTGTTGTTCTGTTTGATTCAGGAAAGCAGTGAACTCAGTACGTACTACTCCATGTGTGTGTGGGGGTGAGTGTACGGTTACGTATATGTGTGGTTGCACACATATGGTAGCATTTGTATCCAGTTTTTCCAAAGAGATCTTTGGTGGTGCTGTGTACCATGCTCTGGCTCCCATGGTTGTGCACAGAAGCTATCTTCTCCTACTTCATTTAAGCAAGAAATAATTCTTTAGACCCAAAGGGGCTTCAAATCTCCATCACCATTTCAACATAGAGGCAGTATTGGTCCCTCTAGGGAAGAAGAGTTGCTTATAGATCTAGAGTATATCATGAGAGAGACTCAAGAATCAGAGTCCCAGACTGTCCTGTCAAAATCTTGAGGCACATTGGGAGGACCAAAACTTTTCCGTCAACTTAATAGATCAGTATTTAAAGACTTCAGTTGAAGCAAATGCACGTGTGAAAAGGTACCTAGTAATAAGGGCTATGGAGCTCTTATTCATCTCACACATACTCCATCAAAGAACTGGGACACTAAGAAAAGCCTCCAGAATGGTCTTTGACCATGCTGCTTGAGGGCTATTGTTTATGAATAGGAATGGAGTTTCATAGCAACCTATTCTAAGTAGTTTATTGTAACAAAATAGGTATAATGAGTGCGGCCTCCAACTCTGACGTAACTACGTGATAACCTTCCAATTCCATTCTACCAAAGTCATCCTTACTTTGTTTTAACTATTTTGGTACCTTTGGTGTCACGATTCATGCTTTCAATTGCTGTTATATCTACATACTCAACATAATTTAAAAACGTACTTCCTGAGAAATAGTGTGAGACGCGTCCTACCCTGCAAGCCACATCTGGTTTTGTACTGGATGACAATAAGATACTTTCCCAAGTCCCCTCTTGTGAATTACCCTTCTCCCCTTCCATCAGCCCAAACTGGGAAATTCATGCAGTCTGGAAACTTGGAGGCTAATGCAGGCATGATAGGTTGAGTGTCCTTGACATAGTATTTGTGAAACGTTTTTAGTAGTACCTCTCCTAAAACTCATAGGAAGTTAACATGTCTTCTTTAAGTGTGGTTTCTTAAAATACATTTATTGGGGCATCTGAATTGTTCAGCCAGTTGGGTAACCGACTCTTGGTTTTGATTCAGGTTATGACCTCAGTGTTTTGAGATCGAGCACCACATAGGAGTCCAGTCAGTGGGTAGTCTTCTTGGGTTTCTGTCTTTCCCTCTCCTCCTCCTCTCACTGGCGATACAAGTGTAAACTCTAGATGCATACATACGTAAATCTATTTTAAAAAGTGAAATGCATTTATCAAAAATACTAAGTATATTTTAAAATGTAGAACAGAACAGTTAAATAATTTCCCTAGGTATACTTATTTTGATTTTATTGGTGTATGGTAGTATGTAAAATGTCTTAAATGATGGGCTATTTTACACGGAAGAACGTGCCACATCACATGATTTTATGCAAGGGAACATTTCCTTCTTGATCATCTAAAATTTCCATTGACCCTGATAATCATCACCAAAGGTATACTTATTGGGTTGTTACTAGTTGTTGGAACTATAATATAGGCAGTGTGAAGAAATAATTTTCTTTTGGCAAATTCTGTATTATTAGAAAAACTCCAAATATTTAATGCGTACTGCTCACAAGTAATAATAGCCAAAGCAAATTAAAACTTTATTTTTTGAGAATATTTCATGCAGAAACTGCCATCAGTTATTTATATAAGAAATGCCGGGATGATGAATTCATCAGGGAGAGATAAACTGTATTAGGCTTCCTCATATTTTAAGAAGGGTTAGATATCGGATAGCTAAGAAACATTATTCCATAAAACCAATTCACCCATGTAATGAATAGAACATTATGGTCTCAAATAAGAATTTTTAGACTGCACCGAAAGGAAAGGAAAGCAAGGATTTAAAATGGTGTTAAGTCCATTACATTGGAAGGGTTTGAAGAGGGTTAATTAATATTTAATTAACAAAATTAAATTAACGAGTTAATTTTTACAAATTAATATTTTCAGAAAGTGATTCCACCAGAATCATGGATATTTGAGCCCCATTACATTTGTGCGTGTTTCTTATTATGGGAGTGTATTTTTCACTGGGCTGACACCTATCTCTTTGCAAGTCTCCTTGTACTCTCTGTTCGGCTCCAAGGTTATTCCATACCCTCTAATGTTTGAGAGCCTTTTCAGTACTTGATAAATAAGAAATTTTTTTTTAAATGAATTTACCAAATGTTTTACACCAAACGTTTGGTGTAAAAATGAATTTACACCAAATAATGCCAAATTTTTCAAATGTTCTTCATAAGAGAAAGTTTTGGTCTTCTCAAAACTTCGTGTTACCCATCTGTGGGTTACCAATGCCACTTTTAAAGTGAACACCCTGAAAGGATCAGTCTGTATGTAGTCATGTGGCACACTACTGGATCATCTTGTCTCTGTGTTTTAAGATCCAGGCACATCCAATCCTGGGAATATTTCTGTAGGTACACCCTGGTAGATTACATTTTTAAGACTAGATGTGTTTCTTTTTTTTTTTTTTTAATTTTGTGTATTTATTCATGAAAGACACACAGAGAGAAAGGCAGAGACATAGGCAGAGGCGGAAGCAGGCTCCAGGCAGGGAGCCTCATGTGGGACTCGATCTTGAGACTGCGGATCACGCCCTGAGCCAGTGGCAGGTGCTCAACCGCTGAGCCACCCAGGTGTCCCAGATGTGTTTTGAAACTCAAGGTCCACCAGATGCTCTCAAATTACTAATGAAACTAAGTTTTGAGGGCAGAAACCTGTTGGCACTAGAGCCATTGTGTATTGGATGGAAGGAGGGTGAAAATTGACAAGGTTAATGCATTTCCCTTTGCTAAAAATTTCTACCTCTGACAAAAGGTAGTGCTCGTCCACAGCATGTCTGCCAAATCATAAATTAACCAACAGTAAGTGACATTAAGGAGATAGCTGTGTTCCGTAAATGGGTAGGAGACCATATGGCTTTGATGTTAGTGTAAAGTTAATCACAAGCTACATGATAAGCTATTATATAATTCCATAATAAATTGCATATACAACTGCTATTATTATCCGCACAGCATGCATATTTTGATATCAGTAACCTTTAGAGAAAAATGAAAGTAAATTTTTGACTAAAAATAGGATTGTGTATTAGAAAGTCATATCTAACATGTAGGGGGGCACTGGGTATAATTTTTGAGTTCCCTCAAAGAGAGATGACAGTCTTTGCTGTCTTTGCCTTCTGTCAAGGAGGCTATAGTGTGATTGCCTTAATACCAAGAGTGCCTTATGGGCCAATCCTGGGGTCCTTTTAGCTCTCCTTGAAAGAAGGGAAGATACCTCTCCTCAGGATAGCATTTACAGCTTTATGCCACTTAACCACATCCTGTGATTTTGCTTCTCTAGTACACATTTAGTAACATTTGCCAAATTCAGCATAGACTTTCAGTGAAATCAGCATAACTCTACAAGCTTATGGTATTTCAGTTCTCTTGGAACCCAAATATTCAATTGTCCATAGTGTCTTATTCTCCAATCATCCTGAAAATCAGAACTCCTTTTCTTCGTCCTTGTTTGGAAGAGTTATGACAATCAATGCGGAAGTAAACGTATTGGTCGAAAAAAATTACCAGATCACTCATGCACACTGATCTCATCCATTTTTCTTAAAAGTGGAGGTAATATTTTCTGATTTTTCTGTGCTGTTCCAAGTACAAGGCAACACATAATTTATATGTAATTCACACACCAATACAGAGGTTTCTCATACTGATTGCTTTCACTCTAATAGTACTCTACAAACAAATAAAGAAATTAACTGATGTTACCTCTGATCAGATGATCTTTCTTTGGAGATGTGACATTTAATCTGATTATTCATGAATATTTTAATGAGAGATTTATCACATGCCAGTCATTAGACTCTGAATTTTAAAATGCAACCAATCATGCCATGTTGATGACAAGCTTCCATTTCTAATCTGTGGGGAAAGAAGTAGCAAATGAAGAGTTTAATAGTTGGGTTTTATTTCTTTTTGTTAAATCTCATGAGGCACATATCTGCTGCAAGGGAAAAGAGGACTCATGATAGCAATCAGCTTTTCCTCCCTCACTCCAATTAAATTAATAGTACTTCAATTTAACAGGAATGTGACATATTAATGATTAATAGAGGACCAGTTGTTCATTTCTAATATGCAAGCAACTCCAAATTGATAAATGGTTTTGGGATTACGAAGGCCTTTTTTTTTTTTTTTTTTTTGGTAAATCTACTGTTGGAACTTAAGTGAATCACATTTTCCATTAGAAATAATTTAACAAAGTATGATAAGATCTTAGACCAGCTTATAGAAACTGACTTAACCTCACTTAATTTTGGCCTCGGAGGGCAAGGAATGTATCTAGTGATGAGCACAATGTCTCAAACACAGCAGGAACTCAATAAATGTAGATGAATGAAAGAAGGAAGAAGCAAAAATACCTGAATGTGGTTTACCATTGGAGTATAAAAATCTAATCATGATTTTAATTCTGTTTCAATAAGAAAGCTTAGTCAAGGGTCAGTGCTGTTATAGGAAACACAACATCCCTCTTCCCACCTTCCTGCTCCTTTGTAACCAGCAGTAGGGGGCTCTTTCTCCCACACAACTGGTCAACCTTCTGAGGTGCTGTTGGGGTTAGGGGAGAGAATGAGACTCCTAAAGTGTCAGGAGAAGCATAGTAGCTTGTTGAACTCCTTAAGTGAAGTGTAGAGATGACACATGGTAGAGAAAGGACAGAAGGTCAGATTGGCAATTGCTTGGGATACTAGGCTATAAAACTCCCTGTAAGTGTAAAGCAGAGAAGAATATTGTTTTTATCAGAATTTCTTCAAAAGAGTACTGGATGTATTAAGAGGAATTCTTGATTAAGCAACTTGGGGCAGACTGTTCATTTCACTCACAGAAGAGCTTGTGTGCTCCAAATATTGTTAGTTAATTGTGTGTTTGGGTAAGTGGATTGTGCAAGATGCAAGGGTGTTGCCTTCTGGAATCCTCTTTCTCTGCCTTTGCCTTCAACCAGGTGCTAGGCCTCGTCTCTAAAAATATTGAGTAAATATTTAGTTCCAGCTTGAAGGGGTATCTGATTACTTTGTCAAGACCACTCAAATGTTCTTTGCCAGTCCTGGGTCTGGAGGTATGGGAGGGGAAAGCTGCCCCTGTTCTAATAACAAATAAGTGTAGCCATCTTAAGTGTTGTGTGTTTACATTTAGGAAACAGCCTTATAATGTATAAACAGTATTTTATAGTTCTGTTTCCTTCAAACATCTTTAAAAACAGGTGTATTTTTCCTGCTCTTAAAATGTAGGTTCTATGGAAGAGCTATATAGAGATAGAAAACATATCAGTGGTTTTCAGTACTTAGGGGCTGACTATAAAAATGCCCAGAGGAATTTTTGGGAATGTTGATATTGTTCTATATTTTGAATATGCTTTTGATTACCCAACTTCTTCATTTGGCAAAACTTGCAAAACTGTATACTAAAGAGGGGTGAATTTCATTGAATGCAAATTATACCTTAGTTTTAAGAGTGTTTTTTTTAAAACATTTTTATATTGTGATTCTAAATATTCAAATATATGTAATTTCAAGGGTGTTACTGGAAACAGACCTGAGTTTCTCCTCATTTAAAATATTACTGTGATGGACTGTGATTTCCAGTATCTTTTCCAGTTTTTGCCTCTTATGATTCTATGTTTAAATAACTAAGTAAATCTGAAATTACTTGGCAACTTTGTATTAACAATGGTCATTATTCCACCATCTATGCTCAGATGATAATTATTACCTTCTCTTAATTGTCTAGTGTGCAACTAAGGTCAACCACTAAAAATCATTTTAATTTCCATTCAGCTTCACTGATTATTTGTAGAGAGCATTTTGTTTCTAGGTCAATTTTTTTTCAGCATACGCAGCTAACTCTTGTTGAGCCAAACCAAATTTCCTTCAAAAGCTCTGACATTGAGAGTCTGCTCTGGCATTTCATTTGTTTGTATAGAAAATGTTAGGGCTCCTTTTGCCAAGTATAAGCTCTGATTTCAAAATCCTCTCATAACCTTGCTTCTCCACTACATTCCAAACTTAAAACTGAAATTGACCCTTCAGACAATGCCAGAGGCATACATAGAGAAAAGTACACTATCATAGTGTTAGAGGACACAGCCATCTAAATTGCACATCCCTGAACTTTAAAAATATCATATGGTGTTCATGATTTGGGCAATAATGTCAGCAACCAATTTAATTAAATAAAAACCAAAGGAGGAATTGTGTTTTATTTTTGAAAATCAAATAGTGATATTTTGCTGAGTGGCTCCCTCTAAATGAGCAAAAGAATGCTTCATAAACTCTAGAGCAGCATTATAAGTCATATGACCAACAGATTCCCTGATACATTAATCGGGCACCTTGTAAAATAGTGGAATGGCAGAAATATAAAACATCTTCCATTTTTTAATGCATAGTATGCATGAAAAATGACATGAAGTCCTATTGAAGGGGGTTTGGGTTTGTACTGTATGTATTAACTGAAACGATATCTTCTAAAATATTCCTTGTAGCCATGGTTAATACTTCATCGAGTCACATGCTTTGATTTTCATTCTTGTTGTATTTTCACTAGTATTTCATTTCTTTTCTTTTGCAATAGGGAATTCTGTGGCCACTGCCTAGTGTGCTCCAACAGCGAAGGGCTCTATTATACCTCACCACTATTCTTTCAGGTGTATTTATGACTTTTTCTCAATATTGTTTGAATTATATAATTATTATTAGAAAACGCTCTTTGACCTGATCCTTCCTAATCTGTTTGCAAGGCTAGGATTTTTTTTTTTCAAGTTGAACAGACACTGATGTGTAATGACCATGTGCAGAGTGCCTCTGACCCATACAGAGAAAGAATTGCAAAATACTAAGCTATCAGGAAATAGTAACATAGCAGTTTAATTTTTCAAGTCAAGATTAGCCCTGTTTGTCCCATTCCTGATTTTATAAAAGAGCAAAAGCCAATGTTAATATTTAAATTATTTGAGTTGTTAGAAATTTGCATTCTTCTATAGAATCATCCATACCTGCTGCCCATGATTATTGTTCAGAACCCATGTGATCATATATGACCTTAGTCAAAGGCATGACTATTGTACTAACTCGTACTCTGTAGGCAGGCTGCACGACAATCCAAAACCGTTCTAGTTGTAAACTGAGCCTGTTTGTTCCTTGCATCGAACATGCTTGTATTCCTGTCTGTGAGCTCATGTCAAGGTTAAAGAAACTGAGCTTAAAGGGGAGTTTATTACTATTCCCAAATGATATCATATCCAAAAGGATGAACTGACAGTGTCTTAAATTATTAAGCCTTAAAAGAAATCCCTGTCTTCCTTCAGTACTAAGTTCCTTGAGGCTCTGACAAATGACCTCCAACTTGTTGGACAAAGTGGGTTGGGGTGTGAAAGTAGCCCTGAGGTATATATTCTATGTTGGCTGTGGCAATTATCATGTGAAATCTCACTTGGCTGTCCATCTAAGAAGTATCTTCATGGATCTGACAATTATATTTTTTTAAAAGTGCTATATTTCAGGTGTAAATTATCTGATTCCATCTGGGAGAGACATATCTTTGAACATTATATATGTGAGGCTAAAAAGCCAGTTCCCCATTGTTTTACTTTGTATGTGTATTTTATTTTTAAAATCGTATCACTTTACTTCTCAAATTATATTCCTTCTCACTTTACCATGTAACCTTTTCCAGTGAAGAAAATTAAGAGCAGAGATAAATTATTAATAGAAATGTATTAATCATTTAGTCTGATATATTTTACCAATGATAAGCTTGAGGTCCAAGGATGTGCAGCACTATCTGATTAGTGACAGAATGAATGTTGTAGCCAAGGTCTCTTTAAATTCATTGTCCCCTGGACTACTATTTAAGTTTTGAACATAATCTAGGTTTGATTACAGAGAGAGTGGAAATATCCACAGCTTACAAAAAACTCTGTGCTCAAACAGCAAATTGAATAAGGCTTGTCGAACTATTAGGACATAAAAATTTATGTGGCCTCTATGTTAGCAGGAACCCCTCAACCCTTCAGATCTAGGGTTGTCTGAGACCCCTAATCTATACCCTGGGAAGCCTTAACCCTCCCCAAATTCTCTTCCTTTGCCCCAGGACTTCACTTTCTCCTGATCGTTGCTTGTCTGCTCTTGGCTCCTCTTCTGTTGTCCGTGCTTTGCACTGGTGACTCAATTGTGAGCCCTGGTTCTCTCTCCTACCTGGGAAGTCCCTTGCTCCCTTCCTTGATTGTTTCCAAACTTCATGTTACACCTCCTTCATTGCATGGAGCTTCCCCTCTGTGTTTGTCTCCGACCGACAGCTACATACCCATCCAGGAGCTTAGTAGTACGACGTCATTTACCTTCCAAGATAATTCTGGGTTAGTGATAGAAAGTAAGCATGGTTTTCTCCAAAAGAAACAAGTAAAAAGATCTGTTCTCATGTCCACTACTTAAAAAGGACAAAATACATTATTGGAAAAGGCAGAGAATGACATCATTGTCTATAATAAAGGGAACAGTTGGCAACCACGACTATTCAATGAGCACTTACTGTATACTACATCCTGTGCATTTTAACAGTTCTCTAGGTATTATCTCACCTCTTGTAAACCCCACAAGAATAATCTAAGATAGATTCTGTTATTATCCCCATTTTATAGGAGAGGAAACTGACCCTGAGAAGGTAAAATAAAGTTGCCTTGAGAATAGCATGGCTTTTTGTAACCCCTCACTACCATTTATTATGATGCATTTACTAGGATTTTATCAATATAATCATCTCCACATGAGCCTTGTGAGTTCACATTTTCCAGTTTCTCCTCAGTGGAGTAGAGTTGATCTGAATAGTCACTAGCAATAACAACAATAGTTAGTGATTGCTGAGCACTTTTTATGTGCCAGGCATTATGATCAATACTTACAGGCAGGGATCCCTGGGTGGCGCAGCGGTTTGGCGCCTGCCTTTGGCCCAGGGCGCGATCCTGGAGACCCGGGATCGAATCCCACATCAGGCTACCGGTGCATGGAGCCTGCTTCTCCCTCTGCCTTTGTCTCTGGCGCTCTCTGTCTCCCAGTCTTTCATGAATAAATAAATAAATAAAATCTTAAAAAAAAAAAAAAAAAAAAAAATACTTACAGGCATTATCTCATGTAATACTCAGAACATACCAAAGATGTGGATAATATCAAAGTTTTTGGAGAACAAGAAACTGAAGCTTATGAGGTTTAGGTCTCTGCCCATGACAACACCATAGCTAAGAAGTGACAGAGTCAGGAGAGGGAGAAAGGGGATCTGACTCCAGAGTTTGTTCTAGTAAGTACTTTGAGATAGTCAGAACCACCCTAGTCCTAGGAGCTTAGGGAGTGTTGCTATTGAATAGATGATATTTTTAAAGGTGAGGTCAGACTATAAGAAAGTCTAGGACTCCGTAAGTTTCGTGTCAGGGTGCCTGCCTATCTTGTCTGTATCTGGAGGATGTCACAAGAGAAAAGCAGAAAACTATAAAAGTCTCTGCTTCTTATGAAATACCTTTGCAAAGCATTTTTATTTCAAAAACATAAACAACTTGGTATATTTATGGCTTTGTTTTGTTATTTCCTTCTCTGGAATATTTCTATCTGGAGTTTACAGGGAAATTATACCGAACACTGATGCGAATCCCAAAGGAAAGATATACTTCTCCCCTAATGTTCTGAAATGTCAGGAAATCATTGAGAGAGTGAGTGTCTTTGGTGGCTGATTATAATTTGCATTGTTGTTGAATAATGTCTGCGTTGTAGATCAATTGTCTCAGGGCCAGAAGGCCATCTTTGGTGAATTAGTCTGATACTTTATTGAAGCTGTGCCAGTCCTCCTCTTTCCTTTCTTCTTCTCCTTCTTTATTATTTTTTATTGCATTGAGTACATTCTCTATATGGAGTGACAAAGTGTGCATGAGGGGAAAAACTTAGCGAATTAGTCTAATGAGGACTCCAGTATTTACTTGAGGAGTTCTATTTGATTAAAAGAGGATTTTACCATATAGCTTCTTTTTCGATGTAGGGTATCCAGAACATCTACTATAATCTCTTCCTGTAAAGAAACCAATACCCCTACAGTGCCACTGATCTGCTCTTCTTTGGTGGATTTTCCTTTTTTTTTTTTTTTTTAATATAAAGCATTTTAACTGGGAGAATTGTAAACGCCAGTGTTTGAAGGATAAAGTGATGTTGATTTTGTGAAAAGGAAAATAATAGATAGGCTTAGAGGAAGAAAAAGGGAAATAAATCTCACTGTTAGAGGTGATGTGCAAAGAATGATAAGCAAGCATAAGGAAGACAACATCTGGTGTAATAGGGCCTGTCTATTAATGCTTGGGTTAGAGGGAAAAATGCCTAAAATGTGACAAGTATAATCCTAAGTAGGAATAAAATGGAGCCAGCTCTCCAAAGGTTTGACATTTGAGAGGAAAGGAAAAAAAAAAAAAAAAAAAAAAAGCCCCTCCATCAAAGGCCTGGGCAGTTTCTTAATATTCATTTATAAGTGAACATATTTATTTTAATCATTATGTAAGTCGTATTCCATGAGTAGTGGGAAGACAATTTTGTTTCCATTCTCTCTCCTCTTGGATTTCCTTGTTTCTCATTTAATTTTCCACTTGTACACTTCTCTCAGTCTCAGTCTATAGCTCTTTTTGCCCTTCAATTTGTGGTTCTTTGGGGGTAATGAATAGCAGGTGCTAGTGTGACAGTAGCCCATCGCTGATCACACTCTAGTAGATTGTATTCCTTTGATCTCTGCTCAAGAGTTTTGTGCAGGTGTTTGGGAGGAGAGAACAAAAAACAATGTTTTTCCTAAGAATTTTGGCATAACAAAGAGAAATGCAGTTTCACAAGGACACTACGGATTCAGGGTAGATAAATATACACCTCACAGAGAATGAGCATACTAAAATCTATTTTTTGTGTGTTTTTATTTTTATTTTTGTAAACCTGACACAGCAGTTATGAAGACAAAATTATTCCTAAAGCTCTCTGAGAGTTGTGAAATTTTGAAAATCATCCCTAGTTTGTAAATAAGAACATTCAAGAAAAGAGATCATGAAACAAAATATGAATGATGATGGATATGAAATATGTATGATTGAAGAGAACTTTTAGATTGGTACAAGTTTCCTTTTTTTTTTAAAGAAAAAGGAAAAGCAAATCATGACTTATTTAAGAAGTAGAAATAAAAAATTCAATTAGTAACATGGGCAAGTACTTGTGAAAGCAGCACTTAAAGTAACCAGTGTACGAGTATTCTGATCATGCAAGCTCCAAGAGCAGAAATGCTGCCTATCCTCTGCACTGGTCCACCTCCACGTGTACTCTGATGCACAGTGTTTTGAATTACAGATACATGAATATGTGTATCATGGGGCGAAATGATGACTATGGTTGTCATTCATCAGTGTCACAGAAATTCACCACTAGTGGTAAGTAGGTTGGTTATATCATAGGATCATAGAGGTAGGGGGTGGGGGAAGGGGATTTAAAATCAAAAAAGTAGGAGAGGGCGCACAGTGTCGTAGGCCCTCATCACTCAGATGCCAGGTTTAGAAAGTCTGAACACCCATGGCCAGAGTTCCAGTGGGAAACAATCTCCAGTCCCATAATGCTCTACATCCCTGTAGGGAATGAGTGCTGGCAGTATGAGAGCATGAAACAAAGTTTCTTGAAGGAGGGAGCCTTAATGATGATAGGAGGGGAGAGTATTCAGGAACACAGTAATTCCATTAGCTTTGTGATTTTTTTTTTTAACAGCTTGGTTGAAATATACTTATTCACATATACTACACAGCTGACCCACTTGTGCGTCACTGAGCTAAGTCGAACCTGTGGATCCAGTGAACTCTCAGCTGGTCTGCTATGTGTGTGTGTGTGTGTGTGTGTGTGTGTGTGTACACGTGAGTTTGTCTGTGTGCCCGCACATGTGTGTACATGATAGAGGGGAGGGACAATGAGCCACCGGGCCATCCAGATCTGTCTCTTTACAGTAGTGTTGGTAAGATCCTTATAAAATTAGCAAATGTTTCCTGTGAATTCTCTGAACTATATTTTATCTGAAGATACTGCCTGGAATTTCATAATAAGCTATGGGGAAAAGTCACATGTGTCACTGTTTCAGGTGACAAATGAATTACAATGTGAAAACTTTCAGGGAAAAGGTTCCCAACATTAAATTCACATTAATGATTTAAGGCCTTTTATTCACAACTTACAAATAAATGCCTTACCAAGGTTAGCTAAACCTCAGTCATTCTTAAAAAAGTGAAAACATAACTGTTTCAAAGTCTGGCAAAATAAGGCCTAGAGAAATCTCCATTTTAGAAAGTAATACAGTGTACTCCATCTTAGTAAATAATAAAATGTAGTTCACTTACACATACCGGAAGGGAGCTCAAAGATTTTCATTGTTTTGGTATTCATACACCATGGAAATATGCAGCAGATGTGTGTGTGTGTGCATGTCTGCGCTTACACGTATATATTTATCTCTATGTATTTACATTAGAATAAATTATTCAATTTAATTATCTACACCCAATTATTCAGAAGGTTCAGAAATAAATAACATATAACCAGTGTAATATATATATTTATATTACATATATTATGTATGTATTACATAATACACATTACATAGTAATACATTACTATGTATTACATAGTAATAGACAATATATAAATATTTTATAATATCAATACATTTATATTAAAATAATTTAAATTTATAATTTATATAACACATTTATGTAATATAAATATATTTCATATAGTATATATTATTTATATTATATGAAGAAAATTATGCAAATATATAGAAATCATATTGGGGCACCTGGGTGGCTCAGCAGTTGAGCGTCTGCCTTTGGCTCAGGGTGTGATCCCGAGGTCCTGGGATCAAGTCCCAAATCTGGTTCCCTGCGTGGAGACTGCTCCTCCCTCTGCCTGTGTCTCTGCCTCTCTGTCTCTGTGTGTCTCTCATGAATAAATAAATAAAATCTTTAAAAAAAGTTCCATCTCGAAAAAATCATATAAATGTATATCATATTTTATATATTATATAAAATTATACATAATAGTAACATAGATCTACATAGTGATATACTTTTTAAAAATTACAATTGAAGGCACTTATTCATTCCTAAATATTTTTCTGAGTGTTCTATTTGTGGACATAGTTTTCAAATTCTCTGGCATAAGTAATACCATGGATTTTTTTTTTTTTTTTGAATTTTCTCTTATCCACACTGAGTAGACTTGTGTCTGACCGGTGTCTAATTTAATGGTGGAGTCTTGATCCACCAATTACACAAAGATACACAGTCCCACCATGGGAGTCATGAGCAACAGCCACTGGTCTTCTGTGAACTGGAGCCAGTAGCCAGAAAGAAAGGGTCAAGACATGGGTCTGCTGGTGGCACAGTGCGGGTACCCAGGGAAGAAGTACAAGAACAAAATAGTGAGAATCCATGCCAGTTTGCCACAGGACAAATCCGAAAGCAAATCCTGGCTCATGCTGGAGAGAAATGATGTGCAATTATTCTTCGGCCAGGGAGGCTCTGAGGCAGGGTACCAGTTCAGCAGCTGCGGGAGCACAGGGACGCCGTGACATATGTCCATGTCTTATCAGAGGCCTGGCCGAGGGCAGAGTCTGCAGTGTCAATGACAGAAGGGATTACAAGAGGCAGGTAAATCCCACCAGCTGTTGCTAGCACCAGGACAGGCTGAATCTTCAGTTACTGTGATGTCCCGGCCTCAAATCTGTTTCCTCCCCTGAAGGACCTTATTCTGGATTTTATCCTGGGTTTTTATCCTTACTCCAGCTGCTGCAGAGAAATGCCAGAAAACCTGCACGTGCTGTTTTTCTGTTTAAAAAAAGAAGGGGGGGGTGGAATCTTACTTTGGTTCTCTGTGTACGTTTAAAGGGGAAAAAATGAGTATTTTGATGAGAATCTTTTTTTTTTTTTTTTTTTTTTTTTTATTTATGATAGTCACAGAGAGAGAAAGAGAGAGAGGCAGAGACACAGGCAGAGGGAGAAGCAGGCTCCATGCACCGGGAGCCCGATGTGGGATTCGATCCCGGGTCTCCAGGATCGTGCCCTGGGCCAAAGGCAGGCGCCAAACCGCTGCGCCATCCAGGGATCCCTTGATGAGAATCTTATCAGAGGAATTACCATTTAAAAAGATAAATAATTGAAAACAATACATAGCATGGAAACATTTTTCTCTTGTCTCTTTCTCCATTATTATACCATTAAAAACAAAATAAAACAAAATTCTTGATCTTGGGACAAAACGTAGATAGAAAGATGTAAAGTTCCACCTTCTTTCCTGATGAGCAATGTGAGAAAGAAGCAACAAGCAATGGGAAAATTATTCCCCACGGTGGTTCAAAGAGCAGGAAAGGGCTGATTTGGACTCCATGCATGGCTTGGATTCCAGGTTGCCTTCCTTGATCCCAACAGGTAGAAAGAATCACTTTCTCCTTTGTACTTTTCTTTCTTTGCCAATTCTTTTTACTCTTGCTTCTATGAATGTTTTATTCTACTAACCTATATTCATCCTGAAAGAGGTCCTCATGTAAGAAAAAAAAGTCTTCTATGTACATATAGCTGTCAGAGATAGATGGCAGCATGGCCTGAGAGGCATTCGGTAAATGCTGAATAAAGTCATAAGCACAAAAGTTGGGGATCGGCCCTCATACTCCGCTGCCAACACTTCCACCTCAGTACTTCCACCCACCACAGTCCTTACTCTATCAAAGCTGGATCTTGGCCAGAGATGCCTCCACAGATCATCTGGAGCTGGGAACTCTGGCATTTTACAGGGAAATATGTCCTTGATCTCACAGGTTGGATACATCTTTCTCATAAAATATTTTGTTTTTTATTTCTCCACTTCAGGAGTATCTAGCACTCTGGTGTAGGAGCTTAAATACAGTGTTTAATATCTTCTAAAAGAAAGATTTTTCTGTTATAGATAAGTTATTTTTCAAATAATCTGTTGGAATAAATTTGGTGTCTGTACCTTGCTGTGTCCCAAGAATATAAGGGGATGGAAAGACAGTATATTTTCCCCATAAGAAAGAATTGAACTTCTTTAAAAGTGCATAAGGCAATGACTTTTCTCCATATAGTTAAAATCAGGATAAAATAATGAAAGTAACAGGGAGATTTTTTTTTATATATATTTTAATTTTTATTGATGATAGTCACACACAGAGAGAGAGGCAGAGACATAGGCAGAGGGAGAAGCAGGCTCCATGCACCGGGAGCCCGATGTGGGATTCGATCCCGGGTCTCCAGGATCGCGCCCTGGGCCAAAGGCAGGCGCCAAACTGCTGCGCCACCCAGGGATCCCGGAGATTTTTTTTAAATTAGGAAATTATTTTTCTAGAAAGAGAAAAGGTAAAAAATAAACAGATTTTTAATATGAGTGAAATTTTTATCATCCAATACTTCTTTGAATTTTTAAAAGACTTATATTTTCTAAAATAAATTTATGAAGATTTTTAAGCTAAAAGATATAATAAGATTTATGAGGAAACTTCTTTTGGCCTAGAAGGAATCCTCAGATATTTTAGAAGCAATGGAAAATTAATTTGAAAATGCTCTTTCCCAGTGTGTAATGCATATTTATAATCTACAGAGTAACAAACAAAATCATATTTTGGATCTTTAAGACCTGACTTCGCAAAAAGCTAATTTGTTTTGAGGGCCTTTGATGCATTTAATTTAATTTATTGGAAGCAAATTAAAGTGAAATGATAAAATAATTATTAAAATGGAAATAGAGAGAAGGAATGAATCAAATCAACAGAGGAGGGAAAGTGGCTGATTACTATAGTTCACAGGATAATTCCCAATTTAATCATATTAAATCTAATTGTTAGCAGACAGATGATGGGAAATCTAGCTTTGCTTTGTAACAGAGAGACAGAGAAAGGCAAAAAAATAAAAACACAAACAAAACCGAAAACACAAAAAGCTAGACTGTCAGTAGGAGAAATCAAAGAATGAACTGATAATGGAAATAATCTAAAATGGACTTCTTAAGGAGATGCTGCTCCTTTGCATTCTCAGATGAAAACTTGTTAGATCAATATTTTATGGTTTTAGAAAACTAATTGTAGTTTGAAAAGCATCCATATTCAAGTCGATAAATATATATTGAGTGACTGCTATTTTCAAGGCATTGTGCTCCTCATCTGTCTTCTAGCTAAGTTTCGCTGAATACCTAGAGCTATGGCAAAGCCAAGTTCTATTGATCAATGGCAATCCCCATTAAAATGGTAATGAACAACCTGTACAGTAAACCGTGATATATTTTCTTATCCTGAGTGTGATGAATGTGTAATGTAAGAGAACTTAACAATAATCTGACTGCTCACGTGACCTCTACTGGAGGATTAATTTTGTATAACTACATATTGCTGTAGTTTCAAACTTCAGTGATGTGAATGCAAGAGCTCTCCATTGGTGTTTTCAAAATTTGCTAGAATCAGCCTGGAAAAAAGTGGGAGTTATTCTGAATATCGTGTATTTTTTAGTATGAATAGCCATTCTGACTAGATTCATATAAAACTTATTCAAAAATTTATGTTTTTCAATGGGAAAAGGGTTCCTTGTTGAATTCCACTCATCTCTCTCCATCTTTTAAGTGACGTCGTTCTAGTCTAAGCTTCCATGATCTTTCCTTTGGACTATTAAAGTAACTTCAAGCAGGTTTTTCTCCTCTTCTTATTGTCTTCTTGCTTATTCCTCAAACTGCTATCTGGGAGATCTTAAAAAGAAATGTGTAAGACCAATCACTTCACATCCAACAATGTGTTGGCGTATGTGGTCATGCCTACATTTCAGTCGAAGAGAAGATGAAACAACAGTGATAATAAACACAAATGCATAGTCATAGCTTTGGACAGTATGGCATATTACTTACTCAAAAGGTTCCTCATATTAGAAAACAACCAGAGCCTCTGTAAAATAGATTATCATATTTTTTTTTAGATAACATATTGCTGAGATCACAGGAATTCAGAAACAAAACAAAACCTCCAAGCCCTCTCATCTCATTTTGTGATGTCCATGGCACAAAGTGGCAACAACTCTAAATAGGAACATTTTCTGAAGGATGGAGAGAACAGAATGAGCAGGGAGATGGGGGCTTTGGGGAAACCGGTTTAAGATTATTGGTTCTCTGGTTATCTCACTGTGGGCCACCTCCTTCTCTAGTTATTTGTGATGTGGGCACATTACCAGACTGCTGTCAGAATTAATTAATGTGTGAATTCCTCTGAGATTTTTGAAAAAAAGATTCTTGACAAGAATTATTGGCAAATGAGATTTCAAGACATTGGACTTCCCTGAAAAGTTACATTGCCATGCCCCTTTAAAACTCTTCTGAAGTTGTGTTTCCAGTTGGAGTAATTGCTAATGACTGACTCATTCTTAAGGAAAAAGAGATAGGAGGATATTACAGACTTATTTCATATTAAGTCGAGATATTTAAAATAACTTTGAACTTAAGGCAAGAGAAAAGAGTACTTGAACATAGACCAAATAGATCATGATGTGAGTCAAAGCGTGGACTTACCATGAAATGATCAAGCTGTGTTATTTTAATCTGTTTCTGTTGGATGTTGCAGTTTTGTAGACGGAAAGGAGAAAAAAAGGCAATTATATAGAAGCAGCTCCAAAAACTTAACTGATGAAAAAAGGTGGAAAGTGTGCCTGTGCTGTTACTTTCTTGCCAGCATCCGGAGAACGAGGACTTCTTTCTGGAAGCAATATGGCAGAAGAGCCCTTCCCCTTTAGTTGGCACGATGTCCACGTTCCCAGAACAGTGTTTGAATGTAGCAAAAACTGTTTGCAAATAAAAAGAAGATTGGGAGGCTTGCCAGCTTATGCTCTTTTTCTTCTCACTGAGGCGTATCTTTCTATTTTTGATCCTTGCGAGACTATCCTCCACTTCCCACGTCCCTGGGAAAGCAGTCCTTCTCCTTGGTTAGTAGACCCTGCTAGCAATTCCACAGAGCTGTCTCCTTGGTTCTTGTTTTTTTACCTTTACTTTCAATCATGATGGCTTAACCTCACTTTCCATAAGGGAGTGAGACACACGGTCACTGCCTTCCTAGAGCTTCCTACACAGGTTTTTGTGTATTTATTGAGAATTAGTATACAGACTAATTCTTTATGTTTTCACAGAATGGAGCCCTTGCATTGTCACTTATCAATACTTACAGGCTACTGTTTGAGAAAAATACCAAATTCCAAAGTGTTTTTTGAAAAAAGAAGATTAGATTATAAAAATAGACTATAAACAAAATAGACCATAGTCAATAGTTGAATGCCAATACCATAGTTAATGACAGGGGTGGAGGGTAGGGAAGGGGATCGTATTCTTGGGTACCTTGGTAGCAAAATCACTGGGCAAAATTACCTTAGGAAATACTGGAAAGTATTTGAGACATTTTGAAACATTTATTTATGGAGCGAGATGGGTTGACCATTTAGCCTGTAATAACATCTTTTGGCTAAAAAGAAAGCTTCTCATTAAGAAAGAAAGAAATAGAAGAGATTAAAGAACCAGGGTCAGAGATATGCTGAGGTCACATGACTGAGTAGAGGTGGAAACAGAAATCCCATTTCTTGCCACTCTCTGATGCTGTCTCCACAACAGTGCACTCACGAAATGGTTGTTTCCACAGACTGGCTGGTATGAAATCAGAGTCTCAGAATAGTTCCTTGTATATTTTTGAAAGACAAAGCCCTTCACACATTCCTTAGGAACCAGGATTCATGTGAAAGCTGAGACCCAAAGGAAACTCTTTTTTTTTTTTTTTTGGTCCCATTTGGCCTTTAATGTTCTTTGCTCATGCATGAGGGTAGCGAACTAATAACAATAATGGACGGGATGTCCTCGCACATAAACATTTGGCTACTCACAGCAGGAGATGTCTTGTCAGCACAGGGGATAAAATGATGGTGTAAAGATTTACCGTCAGAGAGCTGGACCAGTCTCAGCAGGATGGCAGCTCGAAGCAGATAGATGGCCTGGCATGCGTAGGTCACCTGTGTTTACGCTGATTAATGTGTGTGCTATCTGTAGTCTGCATCATTATGTTGAGTTGTGTGGTTTTTGTAGCACGTGTAACTCTCTAAAAAGTATCTTTCTTTTTTTATTGAGAGCCAAGTAGCTTAATATTCTGGCTTCCCTGGAATATGTGACCTGATCCATGCGATAGCAATCTGCAGCTAGATGAAATGATCTATATGGATTATGGATTAAGAATAGCATTATTTAAAAAAAAAGAATAGCATTATTTATATCGTGAATATACAGAATTAGTCAAAAACCAAGATTTAGAGTGACATAATTTGTCATTGGGGCATTTACTGAATTTAGTTTCATAGGCTGGTTTGGTTATATATTTTGATATTTAATTTGTGACTTTTTAATTACCTTTTTTTAATGAAATGATTTGTGGAGTGATCTTTTAAGAAAGAAGGTCTTTGGCTTACAGTAGAAACAGTTTCGTTGAAGGTCTTCTTGTTTTTATACCAAGAGTGCAATAACACGCCATTTTTCTGGACTTCCTTTTTTTTTCTTTTTTCTTTTTTTTTTAAATTTATGATAGTCACACACACAGAGAGAGAGAGAGAGAGAGAGGCAGAGACACAGGCAGAGGGAGAAGCAGGCTCCATGCACCGGCAGCCCGACGTGGGACTCGATCCAGGGCCTCCAGGATCGCGCCCTGGGCCAAAGGCAGGCGCCAAACCGCTGCGCCACCCAGGGATCCCTTTTCTGGACTTCCAAAGTGAGTTTTAGGCACTCGTTCTGAGATCATAGGACAACTAGGAACTTAAATAAAAATCCAAATTGCATTTATGGATATTTTAATTGGAAAATTTGGTGGGTATCTCTTATAAAAATTAAATGCCCTTTTATACAATAGACAAATTTATAGAAAATCTATAATTATATGTGTCAACAGAGCATGTTATTAACATATATATTACATGATTATAAATTTATGTGACCGGTTTTTACCAAGCATCTCAAGTGATAGTCCACAGTACCTGATATGAATGCAATTTTCTTTAAATATGCAAATTTTTAAGATATATTTATTTCAATATCATTCTCATTGTCTAAAAACAATGCCTTGTTTTGCTTTGTCTATAGACCTAGTCCTTCAAATATCTTTCTTAGTGAAAATCTGTTTATATTCCAATGTGTATTTAACTTTTGGAAACAGGTAAATGCCAGTTAAAATCAAAGCTTGTAAATAGAGCAAATAATCGATCTTTTAGGATCTTACTTCTTTAAAACAAACCTAACAGAAATAATGACTCTCTTGTGGTACAACAGGTGTTTCTGACAAACAGGCATTGGAAAATACACTGCTAGTTCATTTTCTGTTTTATCTATTAAGGCCTCTAAAAGATATTTACGGAAACTATCTCTTATAGAATTATGGCTAATTATAAAATAAGAGTCTTCATAACACCAGCATTCTGTGATTTCCCTTTGATTAAATAAAATACAGTTTAATCTGAGGGTGGTTTAATTGGACAGATTCCCTGTCCCGTCTTCTCTGAGTATCTCTCTAGAAATGGGGAAAAATAGGCAGTGGTTTTGTTTGGGTGATTTCCACTGAAGCTGAGCAAGGTCATGCTTTTGTATTGTCTATTATCAGATATAATTTCTCAAAAACAGATGGCAAACAGGCAGTATTAGAAAATTTGTAATTTACTATGCTGTGCTAAAGACAAGCTGCTGACTAAAATTGCAACCTCTTTAAACACCAAAACAACCTTCGATCATTCTGACTGGTTCTGCATGTCTCACCCTTCATGGTCTTTTGGCGGAAGACCAAGGTTCATCTCTTATTGCTGTTTCCCTCCGTCTGCTAAGACCATTGCACACATACACTTGTTTTGCATTCCAAACTGTTTCACCTGGCAAAGGAACTAAATAAAGCTGTCTTTCATCTTCATTATTATTCATTTTACCTTTCAAATACAGAGCCATTAAAATTAGAAGTTAAAAAAAAAAGAAAAGCAATCAAGTATATTAAAAACAAAAACTTGAAACAATGCATTTGACCCTCTGAAACTACTCAGTATTGGAAATTGTCACTGATGCATGTCAAATTCAGCAAGCAAAACTGAAGCAATTTACTTTCACATTTTACCAAATGGCCATTTTTAAGCATCTGGGAGAGACAGCATCTTTCCCGGACTGGATGAGTTTGTTGGTATCTGGATCAGTTAGGGGCTTCAGAGGCTTGACAGGTGTGCCAGCCTGAGCAAGAAAACACAAAAGCAGGTGTTCTTAAGAAATTTTGGTAGATTTTTCCAAGACTTTACCCATCAAAACTCTTCTCTGAATTGATGAATAAAGCATGTCAACTTTGGCAAAACATTCTTGGATATCTTCTTTACTGTCTGACTTCAAAAAAGTAAGTTACAAACACCTAAGTGAATATTTACTACTAGATTGATCGCCTAAGAGACTAAATCATTGACCAGGGTCTTTCTGTTAAAAAGATAGAAAATAATCATATTATGTTTCTTGGTGTCAATCTCCTCTACAAAATGCTTTGATATTTTTTTATACCTTCTAGACTAAAGATTTTTTTGGACATTGAAGCCCCAATACAATCTTGCCTCTATCTTGTTTCAATTTTACTACAGCCTTGGTTCAGACAATCTCTAATATTTACGCAAACAGATTAAGCTGCTCACCAGGATATGTCAAGAAACTCATTGCATGTGTGTGCATGGATGTATGGATACGTATAAACTTGCTCAACAACCAAAATTATCTCCTCAGCCCTCCTTGATTAATATCCCATTGGTCCTTTTAATGGGCTTGACCTCTGACTATGAATTTACCTTAACTATTCTGCTATGAAGTGGTTTGTTTGTCCCTTGAGCTTTTGTTCGCTTTATGACTCATTTCAAATTCCATCCTGTGTATAGGACCTTGCTTTATACATTTTAAGGTCATGTTATCGATACTTAAAGTTCTTCTGAATTTCGGGCTTATTTTCTTAGCCTTACTTTACAACCTTCAACTTAGGCCAGAATACTCTGTAAATGCAAGATTTTTTCTAGCGTTATTGAGATGTAAGTGAAATATAATACATCAGCTTAAGATGTACAACATACTGACTATATGTATGTAAATGATTATGACAGTGAAGTTAATTTACACATCTGTCACCTCACATAGTTACATTGTGTGTATATGTGTGTGTGTGTCTGTGGTGAGAACTTTTTAAAATCTAGTCTCTTGGGATCCCTGGGTGGCGCAGCGGTTTGGCGCCTGCCTTTGGCCCAGGGCGCGATCCTGGAGACCCCGGATCGAATCCCACATCGGGCTCCCAGTGCATGGAGCCTGCTTCTCCCTCTGCCTGAGTCTCTGCCTCTCTCTCTCTCTCTCTCTCTCTCTCTCTGTGACTATCATAAATAAATAAAAAATTAAAAAAAATCTAGTCTCTTAGTAACTTTCAAGTATACAATACAGGATTGTTAACCATAACCATCATACTGTACATTATGTCCCCAGAAATTACTCATTATTTATCTGGAAATTTGTACCTTTGGACCACTTTCACCCATTTCCCCCTCCCCTCACCACCTACCACTGGCAACCACCAGTCTATTCTGGCATTCGATAAGCTTTTTTTTTTTTTTTTTTAATTAATAATTTTTTTTTTAGATTCCACATATAAGGGAAAGATCTTATGGATATTATACCCAGAACCAACGAAAGCAAAAATAAACAAGTGGGACTACAGCAAATTAAAAAGCTTTTGCACAGTTAAAGAAATGATGAACAAAACGAAAAGGCAAATTGCAAAATGGGAGAAAATATTTGCAAACTACATTTCTGATAAGGAGCTAACATTCAAAATGTATAAGGAGCTTCATAGCAAAAAACCCCAAATAATCCAAATAAAAAAGTGGGCAGTGGACCTCAATAGATTTTTTTTTCTAAAAAGACACTCAAATGGCCAATAGGCACATAAAAATGTTCAACAGCACCAATCATCAGGGAAATGTAAATCAAAACCACAGTGCATTGTCATGGACTCCTGCATGCACTTCCTTGAGCCACATGTCCATCCAATAATTTTTTTTTTAATCAAAGACTCTATCTTTGAAAGTAATGATTTGCCAAAAAATCCTTTGAGAATGCAAAATATCTAGAAATTTGAATTTTATTAAACAGCAACAAAAATGTGGCAACTAGGATTTTTTTCCTTTTGACAAAATGGATTCAGTATTTGAAAAATCAACAGTACCGACTTCTTACAATTTTAGCCTATGAAATAGAAATTCAAGCACTTATGAAGATGAACAATAAATTATAATATTTAAAATAAACTGAATTTCAAAACTCTTCACCACTGAGAGTTTGAAAACATCACTTAGCATAAGAGAGTAATGAATTTGAGAGTAATACAGAGGCCTCTACCTACATCTAACTCATGGTTAGGATTGAGGCTAGATTCAGCAACCTTGCTTAGTGCTAAATGGGATTGTTCTAGTCAGCATGATAGCAATATCTTGAATGAAGGCATAGAAGGGCAGCTTATTAGATTTACAAATAACAAAGATAAAAGAATGAGAAATTGAAATTATCTTGAGTTTGAGATTCCAAGCTGATTTATGATGTTGGTGTTTAAACAGAATTTTCTTTATTTTTTTAAACAGAATTTTAATATGGATTTCATGTGCTACATGATTTCTGCAAAAAAACAAATAAGATAAACATTTGCATTAATGAACAGAATGTAGAGATTATGAAAGAAATGTTTGTTCTTTTCATTTTGAATTCTGTTGAATTCTGAGGCCATGTCTGGAATGGGTTTGTTTCTGGATGTGACACTTTAAGAGCCAATGAAATAGCAAATGATATGAGGAGGATGATCAAAAAGATGAGACTTTAGAAACGATGCTTTATGAGGAGCAATGAGTAAATTGGGTGTGTGTAGTCTGAAGAAGAGGGATCTAAGAGGAGACATGATTCCAAATTATAAAAATTTTGCATCGCTAACATTTATGAGCCACATGCCAGGTGTCGTCGTGACTGAGCTGGTGGTGAGGTAAGATATGAACACGGAAAACTGTACCATGGTACAGAGTTCACAATCGCATCCCTTCAGGAATACAAAGGCATCTAGATACTACGGGAAGAGAGATGTGATATGGGGATAGAGGAGAAAGATGGTATTACTCAGAGGTCAAGAAGTTGCCGCAGCTTTTGGGGCTGGTGCCCAGAACCCTACACTTGCTGCGGCCTTGAGTGGAGCCACCCTCCCTGCAATTACAGGAGACAGTGCTGTTGCTAATACTGCAGGAGACTGCTGGTACATCAGGCATCTGCTGCCAGAACCCCAATGCCTTCGTTCTTTGCCGGCCTTCAATTTTACCTTCAAGCCTGTCCAAATCCACCTGGCAAGGGAGTCTTAGAAATGTTAGTTTTCAGATTCTCAGTGATCCAGGGAAAGTACATCAGAGAGATAATGGAAGGATAGGTGTGGGGTTGATTACCTACATAAAACTACACAAAACAGGATCGAAAGTTACTGTAGAAACAGAGGCCCAGGCAAAATACATACACAGCCACCCAAAATGCTCATAGAAAGCCATAGAATGCATGTCTCCAAGTATTTGAAAAACTTTCCTTTGAAAGGCTGAGTGAAGATATCGTGTGTTGTTCCAGGGACCAGTAAATCTCAGAAGTTACTTGGAGATAAAATATAGGTATTGATGAAAAATAATTCCTTCACAGCTAGCATTCATGGCAGAATGATCTTCTCTTTCATTACATGAGGTGTTCAAGAAAAAACTTCATGGTAATTTTATCCATGGATGTTCTAGAAGGGATTCCTGTAGTAGATGGTGGATTTGAATTGCATGACATCTAAAGTTCCTTTCAATTTTACAGTATTATGACTCCCAAACCACTCCTATAAAAATAACAGAAAATGAAAAGTAGGGGAAGTAGTACACAAGACATGAAAAGTAACTTAACAAAGGAATCAAATATATTCAACATGTTCCAATAACCTGGGGAAAAAAATGAGAACACAACGAGGAAACAAACGTGGAGCCTTTCTTATCAGCCCTTTTCAGGATCCTGAACTTTTCTTGTAAATATACACCAATGCTCCAAATAAGCCTTTGGGGTTCTGTGCAAGATTTGAGTTGGGAAAAGTTCCTCCTTCCATGCAGACATTGGCACAGTGCTAAAAAGTGGCAGCCAACTTGCCAGACTCAAATGTCAGGGCCAGGAGCAGCATCTGCGTGTGAGAGCAGATTATGCCGTTGGCAAACTCCATGCACTGGCAGGGGTGCAATTATGCTGTTATTGACTAAAAAGTCTTCTCTTTCACCTGAACATAACTCTAGTGAGGCAAGGTGATGAAGAAAGATATGTAAGAGAAAGAAACTGGAAAGTAATGGAGAAAAAAAATTGTACAGAGGACAGTAGAGGATCTTTTATGTGAATAAGAAAATGCACTAATAAAGAATTTCATAATATTCATGATTTCGATAATATCTAAGTAACAAGCAGATGGTATCTAGCTCATACACTGTGGAAGCTCTTCTGAAACGGGTGCCAGCCAAGTGGTTCCCAGTAGGCTTGAGTAGAGTCAATGATCATTGGTATGCCCTGGGAGATCTGATAACGGAGCAAAGAAAGACCTTGATTCAAATCTTCACGATGCTGGTCATGACTCTATGAACTTTATATTATCTATAAAAGCCTGTTTCAAAGACTTATAAATTTAAAAGAGATAATATGCATAATACTCTCTCAACATATGGTAGCTACTCTCCTTTGGCTCCTTCTGATGGTTAGAGACATTTTCTTTATATTAAACTAATTTTACCTTCCCCATAACCTGAGCCCATGAATCCTCATTATGGGCTGGGAGCTTCACGTTATAAAGGCATTTTATCTTTTCCTGATAGGCTTTCAAATATTTGAAGATAGGAATTGTAACTTTGAGGATGAGTACCCTCATCCTTTCCTTGGGTTTCATGGCACCAGTCGCCTCATGAGCCTCATGAGGAGTGATGTGACCATGACGTGAGGCTGGAATGTGAACAGATTATGATTAAGTGGTTGAGCCACAGAGATAAAGATGGGATCTAGAGAGTAAAACATACTGGAACAGGTCCAGTTTTGATTTTGGACTGGAGGATTCCACAGCTCTGATGTGCTTCTTGATGTTCAACCCAGTTCGGAGGTTGGCATTTTTCCAGAGACCCTGAGCTGTCATTCCACACTTGGCTTCTGACCTGGGGTTACTAGCAGGTTGAATAAGAGTTTCCTGTGTAGTGGGTTGTGGGTTTCCAGAAAGGTTTCTCCCCCAGACACATTCTCCTTCTCTGATTTCTGCCTGAAAATGATATATTTAATTCTTTACCATTTTATCTCACATGTGTACAGAAAACCCTAGGTCAAACCATGAATAAGTTAATTTAAATATAATTTAATTATATTTGATATGGAAGTCAGGTTCATTAAGATATCCCTCAATGCATTAAAAATCATTCTTTTCACATATACAGTTCTGTGAATTTTGGCAAAGATGAGTCGTCATGTAACTAGACTCAAAATCAGATTAAGCTTCCACTACCCCAGAAAGACCCCTCCCCCAGTCCCCAGCCCCTGATAACACCACTGAGGTTTGTTTGGTCTTTTTTCTGTCTCTGTAGTTTTTGCTCTTCTCTGGAATGTCCTATAAATTTAATCACATAGTTAGTTCATAACCATTCAGTTTGTGCTTCTTTCATGCAGCCTAATGCTTTTGAGATTCACCGTTGGTGTAGTACACATCCCTATTTTGTTTCCTTTGATTGCACCACAAGTTGTGTATCCATTCATTAGGTGATGGGCATTCGAGTTTTTTCTCTTTTGTCAATTTTGAACAAAGCTGCTCTAAGCTTCTGTGTGTAGATTATTGTGTGGATATACGTCTTCATTTCTGTTGGGTAACGGCCTTGGGGTAGAATTGCTGAGTTTTTCAGTAAGTGTGTTTCCTTTGTATGTTAGCTTTGTAAGCTGACAAGCTCTGGTCCTGCCATTTGGGATTTCCATCAGAAAAGTAGAGTTTTCATTGATTTGCATCCCCACCAGCACCATATATACAGATTATCTATATATATATGGTGAAATGAATATATATGTATATATGAATATATATTCATTATGATAGGTACATAGTGGTTTCTCATTGTGGTTTGAGTTTGCAATTACCTCATGGTTAATGATGAACATTTGTTCCTGTGCTTATTTGCCATCCTTATCTCTTTTTGGCCAAGTGACTGTTGAAATCCTATGTAAATTTTTTAATTGGATTGCTTGTTTTCTTATTAAGTTGTGAAGATTATTTATATTTCTATGATACATACATAGTGTTTTGCAAATATTTTTTCCAGGCTTTTTTTTTTTTTTTTTTTTAGTTTCTTAATGATATTTTCAAAGAGCATCAATTTTTCATTTTTATTTATCAGTATTTTATGGTTTGTGCTTTTTATGTTTCATATAAAGAAATCTTTATCTAAACCTATGTCACAAAGATTTTCTCCTGTGTTTCCTTTGAGAAGTTTTATAGGTTTATATTTTATTAGCTGTGTGATATATTCCAAGTTTGTTAAGGTCTTAACGATTTTGTCCAGTTGTTAAAGAATATTTTGTTGAAAATATCATCTTTTCTCTTTTGATTTTCTTGCTGTTTTAGTGGAAAAGAAATGGACCATAAATGGTCCGTTTTTCTCTTTTATTTCATTGATGTATATTTATATCCTTTCAGCAATGCCACATTGTCTTAATTGCTTAATTTCATATTAAGTACAGAAATCAGGTAATATGAATACCCCTCCTTTGTTTCTCTTTCTCAGAGTTGTTTTACCCATCCTAGATCTTTTGTTTTCTCTTTATAAATTTTAGAATCAGTCTGCCAAATTCTACAAAAGTCTATGCTGGAATTATTTTTGCATTGAATCGAATATGCACTTCATCAGTTTGAAGAAGACTTGATATTCTAACAATCTTGTCTTCTAACCCATGGATATGTTACATAGTGTCATTTGTTTAGATCTTTCTATTTATCTCTTTAATAGTTTGTATTTTAAAGCATAGGTTTTTGCATATATTTTGTTAGCCCTATCTCATTTTTGTTGCTATTTTAAATGACTTTTTTATTCAGTTCATAATTGTTCACTTAATGTAAATAATTATAATGATTTTTGTATCCTGTGACCTTTCAAAATACACGTACAACTTAAAATCATTTTTCTGCAAATTATTTGGGATTTTCTACTTAGGCCACTATGTCTACTGCAAATAAAGACAGTTTTACTTTTTTCCTTTCTGATCTGCATTCATTCATTCATTTTTGTTTGAGCTGGTTAGGACCTCTAGGTGAGCCTGGTATGAGCAAACCTCTGCCTTATTCCCAGTCCTGGGGGAAAGCACTCAATCTTTGTCTATTGAATATAATGTTAGTTGTAGGCTTTTCATATAAATTCTATGATATTTATCAAATTGAGGAAGTTCTTTCTTGTTACTAGCTGCTAAGAATGTTTATTATGAGCGAATGTTGAATTTTGCCAAGTGATTTTTCTGTGTGTATTGATATGATTGTAGGTTTTTTCTTCTCAAATTATTATTGATTATTGCTGTGTAGTTTTATATAATTTCTTGACAAGTTTGCTATAGGTAATATTGGCTTTATAAAATGAATTGGAAAGGTTTTCTTCTTTTCTGTTTTCAAGATTTGTATAGAAATGATATTAATTCTTTCTTCAGTGTTTCAAAGAATTCACCAGCAATGCCATTTGGGCCTAAAATTTACTTCTTTGAAAGGATTTTTAACTGTAAATTTTGTTTCTTTACTAATAGGACTTTTTAGACTGTTTCTTCATGAGTGAACTTTAATAATTTACATTTTTGTATGTGTGTCAGTTTCAACTAAGTTATTGAGTTTAATGACAACTTTGTAAATCATATTCTTTTGTTATCGTTTTAATGACAGGATCTTGATGATATTCCCTCTTTCATTCCTGATATGCATAATTTGCTGTCTCTCTCTCTCACTTCTCCCTTCTTCCTCTCTCCCTCTGATTTATCTGGCTAGAAGTTCATAATTTTTACAATAATGATGGTTTTAGATGTCACTTATTTTCTCAGTATGTGAATGTTTTAAATTTATTTATTTATAATGATAACTTCCCTATGACAGCCTCTTTGGTCTAGGGTTTTATTTGGAAATCAGTGTTTTATTTATTTTTTCCATTTTCAAAACTTTTAGAATTTTTCAGATATATTTTAATAAATGATTTCTGATTTACTTTTTTATATTTGGAGAGTTTACATTGTATGATTTTAATTATTTTAAATTTGTTAAAATGTGTTTTATGATTCAGAATATGGTCTATTGTAATGAATGTTCCATGTGTACTTCAAAGAGTATTTTTCTGTTACTGGGTATTCTGGAAATATCAAATAAATTTATATGGCAATTCTTTTTTGACAATATTTTGAAAGATACAGAAAAGGCTAGATATGAGGGTTAATAATGCCTACAGTTTTAAAAATTAGGCTAGCAGCTACAAGAAAACTTGTCCTAACCACATGGATAGCTTTGTTCTCAACATCTTAAAATTATGTTTTCAGAGCCAAATAAAGGTATACTGAAGAAGACAGAGTAAGCATATATCTTTGATAACCCACATTTTCCATTAGCATGTCCCAATTACTTTGACCTACCTGATTTGTTGTAATTTTGACATGGACCTAAAAAGAAACCTGTTAAACTTCAGATTTGTTCAATCAGTCTTTATTCTCTCTTACTGTAGATCAGGGATTAAATAATGTTCAGGAAAGGGAGATCCTAAGAGGAATATTCATTCAATATAATTCAGTTATAATATCAATCATTGCAACCAGTCACATGCCAAAACCAAATCTGTATTTCTTTAGGATTTAATTTGTGCTTTTTAGCGTATCTTAACATCTTCTATGGAACATTTGCTTTAAAACATAGCAAATTTTTGGTGATTTTGGTTTTGGACCTACCTGCATATAGCCAAAGAATCCTTCTAGTGCATGAGTGTTATATGGCTCATACTGTAAGTGTAAATAAACACTAGGGTTAGACGTAAAGGTCAAATTATCTCCTCCTACTATAGAAATGGTTAGGTAAAAGAGTTTAAGAAAAATCAATGTCCTATATTAGAAATAATTTCAGCCTTTTCCTTTAAACACTAATACCATAATTACAACATTTTGCAAAGCAACTTTCCTACTCTGTTCTAAGGTAATTATTTCTTATATCCTTTTTCTTTGGGACTCCCAAGAACAGAAAGGGAATAAATGTAGCTTCTCAGTAGGTCTTGTCTTTTAAACCTCCTGTAGAGCAATCAAATTTTGTAATCTTTAAAAGAGCATATATTCATGTTTTCTTCAAAGGCAATTCAGTCTGCAAACATGCTGTTAAAGAAGAGATTATAAAGGCACTTTTTCTTTCTATGGTTTAGTGTATGCATTTGTTCAATGTAGTTTTGTCTTTTTAAAAAAAGGATATGTAACATTTTAGGAAGAACTAGATGCTGCTAGACCATTCCTTCTGAGGTTTAGAAATTACAGACCTTCTACTTGTCCATAGGTAACATGTATTAAGGGCACAGAACTAGTTACATGCTGCTTTGCTCAGTGTTTTTCAAATCATCCATAAGACAACTCTTGGAAAAATCTCATTCTTTGAATATCAGTTGTGGAAAAAGTAGCCTGCAGAAAAAACTGAGTGCTGACTTCTGGATATACTGTCTTGCCACCAACTCTTACCAGTCTATGTCATGGACCATATCCCTATATCCATGAAAAATAAGGCCAGAGGTATTCCTAAAAATGGAACACAAAGGACAAAACAAAAATCACACTTCTAGGTGTTGAAGTCTGGTAAAAGAAATGTTAAAATTTCTCACCCTACTTATGCAGGCTTATCAACACATTGTGATTAAGGAATATATTTCCACATCTTTAGTTCATAATAAAACAGATAAAAACCTGCTCCACAAACTTGGAATGTGAATTTAAGTACCTTATTTCAATTTTATCCTCTTAGTGGACTATACCCTAACGTATCTTATCTTACTAACGGGAAGTTCCAGATTTCCATCTTCATCCCATCACTCACAATTAGGCAAGAACCTCAGTATGTCCCAGCCCAAGCCAGAGGGAGGCTGTCCATCATACCACAGCTAAAGCTCCCATCCTGCCCTGGTAACCACTGAAGGCTTGGCTTGCCCACACTAATGGGCTGTCACTAAGATGAAGCCTCTCTCAGAGTTTAGGCTTTTGAGAAAAGGCAGCTGTATTGCTTTATTATTAATTAATTGCATATTTTTCATCCCAGCACTCCAATGGTGGTGATTCTTATCACTCAGCTCTCTCAATTTGCAAACAACCAACTTCTAGGGTGCCAGCTCCTTGAATACTTGACCAGAATAAGTTAGCTAAGAGATATAAAACTCTCAACCCTTGCCTCCACTGAAGTCTTCTTTGAGACAAAGTCATTTTTCTTCACAAACCTTAACAATCCAAATGAACTGAGTATTCTTCTCATTCTCTAGAAAATGAGGTTATTTGTCTGTTCTTCTAATGGAAGCAACTCTTAATGACATTAGGGTATTCCAAGATCCCTCCAGTAATGTCAAAGCACATATACGTAGACTCACAGAAGACTGGAATGAAGGGGAGGGCTACTTTTAGTCTCCATCTTTTCTCTCATATTCTCCTTTAACCTAAGTATCCCTCCCTGTGATACTTCTGTCTCTCTGTCTTTCTGTCTTTCTCTCTGTGTGTCTCCCACACTCGTATGGAGGTCACTGTAAAAATCAAACTAAAAATTAAGTCTCCTCAAGAGTTTGGGTAAAGTCTTAACCATAATTTGGGGTTAGAATTTGGGGTGACATTAGTTATAAAAGAGCATGATATCTCTAAGCTCCTAATTTTCTTAGCTTCAATTTTTGCATCTGTAAAGTATGATACTAACAACTCAGACTCATAATTTCTTTGTGACGAATACCTTAAGTAATTCAAATACAACCATGAGGACAGTGCCCGACACACAGTAAAAATAAATAAAAGCCATAATTTAGCTCTATATTTCTCCCTCCATTTTAGTCAAAATATTGTTACATTTATATAAATATGGAATTCCCAATTCTGTATGAAGTTCCCTCCACATTGTGTACTCTCGGAGATTCTCTCTCCCTTCTCCGTTACACCTAATCAACTCAAACAAAGCTCAGTCATCAAATCTTCTCCTGCAAACCTCTTAATTAAGACAACCCTCAGTGCTTTTCTCTTTTATTCTTATACACATGTCAAAAATTAATCTATTAGTTCCAGGAAGTATTTTAGTTTTTTGTTTTGTTTTGTTTTCAGTAGTTTTTTTTATTATTATTATTCTTTGGAAAATTCTAGAGAGATGATCATGTTATTAATAAAGCCAGAACTCCAAGAGGAGGAGCTAAGCCTCTGGTGTGTAAACCATTCAGCACCACATCTGCATCTGCTGCACTTTCTTGGCCAAAGCAAATCACAAGACCAACATAGATTAAGGGAGTGGAGAGACTCTTGCCTTTGTGGGGAGAATGGTAATGTCCTATCACAAAGGACATGTGGGATGGGAAAATTATTACACTTCCCTTTGGAAACAACCGGCATCGCTAATATTGCCAACCTTATTATTATACGCAAAGAGATGAAGAGCTTCTTGAGGGTAAAAGCAGGGTTTTAGTACTTCTCAAGAAGATACAGTGTGCTGTAATACTGGGGACTTAAAAAACATTACCCACCTATCCATAACACGTATTTTAACATGTAAAATTGCAGCCTCAGATTTGTGCTAGAATTATTTGTTTTTGTATCATCTTGTTCCTCTACTGCGAGGACCAGTATTTTTTATCGGGCTTTTATTTTATTTTTATAATCCGAATGTATTACAGCAATAAATGGAATTTTCCACTTAAAACCATCATTATGATTTTGTTACTGCCTATTGCTCAGCAATTTTTTTCATTATCAAAACTCTTCCTGGTTGATTTACTTCTTAATTTTTTTCCATTAAATGATGTAAATTTTAGGAGAGGTTTTTTTCTCTCTTACATTAGTTCAGAATCATAGATTCATGCATTGTCTTTTTGATATTCAAATGACCCTCATTGGCTTTGATATTTTATAACTTTCATCTCAGAATCCTTTACTGCCTTTCATTGAATTCTTCTGGTTTGTGTTATTTCCAGTAATTTGTAAGCCATTCATTCTGTTTTCAAAATCACTTATGTGTAAATTTTTCTCATTACAATGCTCATTTCAGTTTTAACTAAAGTTCAATCATAATATATCACATAGAATTGTAAGTTTAAAATATATAATAGAAGTATTTATATTCTATATATAACAGTTACACTAAAAATGAAATAGAAACTTTCTGCTTCCTTTCTTAAATAGATAAAAGTAGGGTTTGATAGAAAAGGCTTAGTAGTATGTATCTGTTATACAATGAAATCAGACACTGTAGGAAATATAAAAGGTATCTGACATTGCTTAAAATGTGTCCTTAATGCCCTTAAAGTCTCTCCCATGGAGACTGTTTGACATTTGTACATTACTAATAAATAAACCCCAGACTTCACTGAAATTTTACCAAGTTTTCCATTAATACCTCCTTTCTGTCCCAGGATCCAGTGCAGGATATCCGCTTGATCTTCTTTTCTTTTCCTTTTTTTTTTTTTTTTTTTTTACAAACATTTGTTAAATGCTTCATTTTTTGCTTTCAATTCAGTTTTGTCTGTCTGCATATCCCTTTGAGTATTTTCTGTGCTTATCTAATAAGATTGATTTGCGTCCTTTTCTCCTTCAATTTCTAAAAGTAATTTCCCCTTAATCTGTATTCATCCTATTTTTTCAATATTTGATGTTTTGATTGTTGGCTCCTTCTTAAATGTTCAGGACTGTCCCCTTGTCCTGTCCCCACAGGCTGGAGAGATCCTTCCTTTCCATGCTTCTGACTCCAGAGGACATGAACATCCTTGTACTTTCTTTGTTGAATCGACATCATCTGTTTGACTTTTCATACCAACCCCACAGCCAGCAAGATTGAGTCTGGAAAGTCAAACATCCATCTTACTCACCTACATATCTCTGGGGCCTATTAGAGTGCATAGCATAGAGTAGGTACTCAGTAAGGTTTGAGAAAAACAAGTAAATTAAGGGAATAATTAATTAATTGATGTTTTGGCTTTAGGGCAGTTGGTTGTTTTTACCCCAAATTGGTCCTATGCCCACTTTCCCTTTTTTTCTCTTACTGGCAAATTATCCTCCCATTTGGTCAGAGAGAATTAAAGTGCTTGGACACTTGAAGTGGATTGATATACAATATTAATACGTATTTACATATCTGAAACTCATCTGGCTGAATTTGTACCAGCTCTGGCTGCCTGGGTGCACACAATGACTCCCCCAGGTGACTTGCTCCGTTACCATAACATTTCATAACTTTGTAAGTCTCAGTTTCTTTATCCAAAGGCATGGGCAAGGCTTTTTTTGCTGTTTTATTTACTTGAAATCCTAAGTGCCCAGAACTAGAGGTTCTCAATGCCTCTGGTTGAATACAAATACATGTTGTGCAGTATCTATTTTCTTGGTTGTTGTGGGCTTTAAACAGGCTTCAAGTGTCCAGGTAGTAAGAGGTCAATAAACATTGGCCATGATTATTATGTAAGTAAAACTCTTCATACACACACTTTTACTAGTTACAATTTATTATGCCTTTGGCTTTTTAAAAAGTTCTTATGTAATGAGCCATTAGAGTGTTGTTGAAGATCACGTCCCAAATGCTATTCACTGTTAAGAATTTAGTGACATAAAACAATTGCCTTCCATATCAACACATATGCTTCCTCGTATAAAGGAAAGTGCATAATGCCCCCTCTTTTCTGTTTCTCTTGATCACCAGGAAGCTCACAGTGAAGTTTAATGCTTAAACTACTTCAGCCGTGTTATATTTGTAAAACTCTATCTTCTGTGGATGATTTTTTGGATATAAATTTGGTCCTGATGTTTTATATTTTCTGTAATACTGTGGTCTAAAGTATTCTGTAATATTTTTCTATAATATTTTTAGGAAAATCTTTATTCTTAAATATAAAATGTATATCATAAAGCAGTTTGTATATAACCATGTTATGTTTCCCACATAATTTAGTAACTTACATCCAGTTGTCAAACTTAATGTCTATTGACAAATGTGGTAGAAAATATAATAAATTGCCCCTAGAATTTCTGTGGTTGGACATTTAGATATTTGACTAGAGAGATACTTGTAAATGTAATTTTATGTACATATAAATAAATGCCATATTTTTATCTTAATTGTTCATCATTTTCAAATATAGTATTTTAAAGCAAAACCAATGAGGATTCAAATATTAAAAAAGAAAACAAATGCAAAATAATTACTTTTATTTTTAATGTAGCTTAGAAATAGCTAAATTATACTGTTGAAAATTTGCATGTACAATTTAGTAAGGGATAATTCCACAATACTCAATGGGATGTATTAGGTTCAATTAAGAAAATGTATATTAGAAAGTTACAAATTGTTGCTTTTGTGTTTTTTAAGTATATATATTTCCAAAGAAAGCAAACTTTACATAGGTGTTTGTAAAAATATCTGATGTAATTCAGCCATTATAAAAAATATTAGCACACTCTCATTTCCTTTCCTCCTTTCACTATGGACAATTAATATGAAATGTTTTACAATATAGACTAAGGTTTGAAATTTTAATGGGTAGGTAAAGTAGGTAAGATAATTTGAAGTTGCATCTTAATACTCATAATAACTAATTTGTCTTCAGGTTGTAAATTTGTTTGTTAGGAAACTTTTCTAATACTTAAGAAAGTTATGTCAACTCTAGTATTTTGATTATTATATTAACTTATCAGGATTATCCTTCCCTCCTTCCTTCCAACTTCTTCCCTTCCTCTGTCATTCTTCCTTTCTCTTTCTCTCTTTTGTTCTCTTGGTCAGTTTATCTTTTCCTTCTTCCTCTTGCTTTTCTCTTTTACTTATGTTCCCAAATAAAGCAGTAACTTTAATCTATATAATTTCATGGGATTTTTCAGTTTAAATATTCATATCTATTTATATTACTAATGAATTCTAAGATATTTTTAAGGATATTTTTTTCTGCCTCGAGATGCAAACGAGTAATACTATCTAAGAAATGGGTCTCTTTTTTCAGTTGTACAGAGTAAATATATAATGCTACATCTATATCTTTATTTTAAAAGCTCATGTAGTACCTATTGTGTGTCAGACACCATTCTAAGAAGTATTTCCCAATATTAACAGATTTGTCATAATTAAATTATCAAAAATATGTACCTCATTTATTTGAGGTAAATACTGTTATAATTACTATTTTATGGATGAGAAACTGAGGTACAAAGAGATCAAGCGGTTTTTCCATGGATGGCCAGTTTTGTGAATTAAGATGGAAGCCCAGGCTGTCTATATATTATGCATGCAGAAGAAAATAAAAATGAATCAAAAATTGCCAAGCAACAAAAATTACATAATACCCTAACACAAAAACTGAGTGCTAAATTCTATTTTCTAGACCATGTCAATATGTCCGCTATCAACTTCTATAACTTATTTTTTCTTAACAGCTGAGTGGAGGGAAGTGTAGTAGCAGCAAACAGGAAAGCCTTTATAATAATTGATCACAGCCACTGGAGACCCTCTGAGAGAATAAAAGGAAGATATGATTCTCTTAATCTTCCTCTTTTTCTGTATACTCAGAAGCCATTTTAATCTTTCACTTAAAATATTCCTAGTCCATTTTATGAGAAAATACAAAATATTTAAGCCTACCATCATGTCATAGAGTTCACATGTATTGACTTTATGAAGTAAGGTTTTCTGTATTCTCAGGATTATAATTTATTGAAACCATTTATTTTCTCTTATGTAGTACACAAATAGCCATGATGCAACATGTAACAGAGTCACAAATGACTATAATATTTGTCAGGGACATGCTAAAAGACTATATTCATGATGCAAACAAAGGTACTCTCACAGAGGTTCACTGTGTTTACTACATTTCTTGCTGAAAGAGGATGAAGGTGTTATAAGGCAGGTGGAATTGATATGGATTGTTTGTGGGATCTCACAGGAAAGCTAATGAGGTGGAGATGAAGACCAGGGCATCGTTTGACACTGGCCCTTGAAGAAGCTAAATGGGCTAATGTCCAGATGTTGCAAACTTTGAATATCCTTAAGTAATCCCAGTGGCCTTGTCAACATAGTGCTATGGGGTCAGAGGGCAGAGGTAATCTATGATGACTTGGGGACCACAGAAAGCCTTCTAGGAAGGGTGCTTAATGTCAGAGAGAAGGGAGAGAAACAAAGAAGGGCGAGGGCGTGTTCGGAGGACTTTGGAACTTTCTATGTGGTTAATGCATGCCATTCTGGGGTAAGGGAGGTTAAGGAGGCTGGCATAAAAGCTTCCGCACAGCAAAAGAAACAGTCAACAAAACTAAAAGACAACCTACAGAATGAGAGAAGATATTTGCAAATGACCTATCAGATAAAGGGCTAGTATCCAAGATCTATAAAGAGCTTATTAAACTCAACAGCAAAGAAACAAACTATCCAATCATGAAATGGGCAAAAGACATGAAGAGAAATCTCACAGAGGAAGACAGAGACGTGGCCAACATGCACATGAGAAAATACTCTGCATCACTTGCCATCAGGGAAATACAAATCAAAACCACAATGAGATCCCACCTCACACCAGTGAGAATGGGGAAAATTAACAAGACAGGAAACCACAAATGTTGGAGAGGATGCGGAGAAAAGGGAACCCTCTTGCACTGTTGGTGGGAATGTGAACTGGTGCAGCCACTCTGGAAAACTGTGTGGAGGTTCCTCAAAGAGTTAAAAATAGACCTGCCCTACGACCCAGCAGTTGCACTGCTGGGGATTTACCCCAAAGATACAGATGCAGGGAAACGCCGGGACACCTGCACCCCGATGTTTCTAGCAGCAATGTCCACAATAGCCACACTGTGGAAGGAGCCTCAGTGTCCATTGAAAGATGATGGATAAAGAAGCTGTGGTCTATGTATACAATGGGATATTCCTCAGCCATTAGAAACGACAAATACCCATCATTTGCTTCGACGTGGATGGAACTGGAGGGTATTATGCTGAGTGAAATAAGTCAATCAGAGAAGGACAAACATTTTATGGTCTCATTCATTTAGGGAATATAAAAATTAGTGAAAGGGAATAAAGGGGAAAGGAGAGAAAATGAGCGAAAATATCAGTGAGGGTGACTAAACATAAGAGACACCTAACTCTGGGGAATGAACAAGGGGTAGTGGAAGGGGAGGTGGGCAGGGAGGTTGGGGTGACTGGGTGATAGGTACTGAGGGGGGCACTTGGTGGGATGAGCACTGGGTGTTATGCTATATATTGGCAAATTGAACTTCAATTAAAAAAAAGAGAGAAAAGAGATGATGTCCTCTGTAATAGTTGTTTTAAGTTCACAAATTGCAGGAGTTTTTTTTTTTTTTTTAAGGTTTAGAAGTGTGGCTGTTGCTTTATTAAGCTTATGTATGAATATACCATAAGTATAATAAACATATATAAAGTATATTTTCTATATGTAAACAGACTAAAAATGAATTGGGATAAATGTTTAGTTTTATTCCTGGGAATCCTGAAGAACACTGTGATCTTTCCTATTAAAGCTGTTTCTTCTCAAAAATTTATTCACGGCTTTTGAGAAAATGTTCTCATGCCCCCATCATGCTCAAGTCTAAACCTTGTGTTGTTTCACACTTACATTTTCTACATTGAGCATCATTAAAAATAGTATAATAGTCACTAATTCCATGGTTACCTTTATACACAGCTAAATGGTCTATTATGCCCTAAAAGCTATATATTTTTTGTGACTTTGCAGAATATATGGTTTTATGGAAAAAGAATATATGGTTTTATAGAGGAGAAATGAATGCAAGCTGTTTTTTTAATTCTCCCTATAGTTCTTTTTATAGATGCTGAAAACATCTCTTCAAGAATCTATACTTTGGGGTTGTTGTTGTTTGTTTGTTGTTTTTTGCTATGAGTTTGTAAATCTAAAAGCCTACCATGTTCTGGAAAATTCTAAGACTTATATACGTGTTAATTCCCCCTGTATTCTTTTTCAGTGTAATTTCCTTTTCAATGCTTAATAATAATAAAAAAAATCCACCAATCCTTTGCCACATTATTAAGCAAAATCTGTGTGTGTGCATGTGCAAGCTTGTGTGTGTGTGTGTGTGTGTGTGTGTGTATGTGAGACTGAGGGTGTCAGTACTTGCAATCAGCTAGCCAACCTGACCTATTTCAAACGACACATTATTTATATTTCCTTCATCTGTAGAACGTATAAATCAAATGCTTTGGGTTGCCAGTTGACCGATCTTGATTGCAAAATGTCATGAATTTGCTATGAGTTGAAGACAATCAATGGTTATCGTAATTCCTCTGCACCTCATAAGGATTGTAGTTTAATCATTGACCTTTTTCCCCACCTCGGTGCATACTCAGACAAAAGACATCAATTAGAAATAAATTTATTAGAATTATAGGAAAACAGTACCACCCATGATCTCATGTTTCAATCACCTTTTAAGAAGCAATACCTTTGCTCTATATCCAAATTTTGTATAAACACAATACTACAGCTAATTTCTGAAGTTCATTTATGACATACACTGTACACCAAGAATTTACCAGAAATTTTTATTTTTTAATCTGAAATTATCTTACTTGTAATGATCAGCTTATTCAGATTAGCAAACTCAAGTATGTTCTTACTGGTCATTAGACCTTAGGTACAAAGTAAGGACCAAAGAAACAAGTGTCCTGTGTGCAAAATGACACTTTTTATTTTGCACGAAGACCTTTAATTTGCGTAAATAATTTGAACTGCTGAGATTTCTTTGAAACCCAAGGAAAAATTTCACTTCATTTATTTCTCAAGGTCACTGGTCATAGTACTGATATGTGAAATGACCTTAGGTACAAAGTAAGGACCAAAGAAACAAGTGTCCTGTGTGCAAATTGACACTTTTTATTTTGCACGAAGACCTTTAATTTGCGTAAATAATTTGAACTGCTGAGATTTCTTTGAAACCCAAGGAAAAATTTCACTTCATTTATTTCTCAAGGTCACTGGTCATAGTACTGTTATGTGAAATGACATTTGTAAAAATGCATTAAATTAAATATCCACATAAAGTTTTTGTTAAATGAATTTATAAAATCCTTCAGTGTCTGTTGAGGCAGAAAATCATATAAATTGGTAAAACCTCCTCATATTCACATTTGTTCTCCCCTACCCCCAGACAGTATTGAGAATTAAACAACTTTCATGCACAATTTCACTACATTTTACAACTGCGTTCTTTACATATTCTCTTGCTTCTTTTGGAAACATACTCAGAGTAACAAGACAAGTTAATTTTTAAAATTTCCATTAGGAAGTTTCACATGGAGTGTCACCCAGGTGACATTGTATAACCATGGGTGGATTGTCAGATTTCAGTGTGTTTGGTTTTCTTTGGGAGGCTTTCTCTACATCTGCGTTAAGGCACGTCCTCCCTTGTTAGCATCCCCATCATCTTGATTATCTCTCATTGCCCTGCTCTCACCCAAGATCTTCTTTTGGGTCCATGATATTTTGTCACAAGCTTGGCTGGGTGTACACTAGTCCCTCTGATAACATCTTAGACATTTTCCTAACTGCTTGAGACCTAGCACATATGAGACACATAATCAGTATTTGAGTATAACGGATTATGATTTACAAGGTGCTTTTGTATCTATTGTTCACCTGACCCTCTGCTCAGATCTTAGGTTGACAAGAAAATTTTATTTCTACCTGATAGGTGAGAATATGGAGGCTAAGAAAATTCAAATGCCTCACTAAAATTTACAAAGGTGTTTGCTGATGCGTTCTATCTAGAAACTGGGGCTGTTACCTCCCCTCTCCCTCTGTAAAATCTAGTTTTCTAGTTCATCATCTGTATCCAGATATTCTGCAGAGTGTCTTAGAATACTGAATATTTGTATATTCCATACTTCCAGATAAAAGTGCTCTCAGGTGGAAAGTGCAGAAATGCAGGTATAAACTACATAGGCAGATATGATGACATGACTTTGATGTTTTAAGTCACAGAACCATTACTCAGTATAGAACAAGACAAAAAATGATGCTTTCTAGAATGAGAAAGTGAATTCACATATATCATTAATCTTACAAATTCTCCAAACCCAATTTTCAATTAGAGTCATGACCTAGTTTCCTCGCTATAGAAAAATAGTATATGTACATATGTATGTATATGTGTCTGTACTGATCTAAAAGGCAAGAACTCTTCCCTGCAACTCTCTTGTGCAACAGGCCTCTAAAAGTTACAGTGATGACCAACATATAGTTGTGGTGGGGAAAAGATTTTCTTTGGTCAACAGGCATTGCAGGGCAAAGATGTTTGCATTGCCAGGTAGACACACATCGTGCATATATAATGAGCAGATCATAAGAGGGAAAAAAAAGTATCAACATTTTAAGACCCTCCTTTGTGCCAGATGTGCTACATCCTTTGTGCTAGATGTGTTCCACATACTAGATTATCTAACCCTGATGATAATTTATAGGTAGACATTATTATCCCAATTATTATAAAAACGTTCTCTCATGGTGAGTTTAGTTTGCTAAAATGGCAGAACTACTATACTATTTACTCTCACGTTAATCTCTCTACTGTGTGTGTATAGATTAATATACAGAATATTTGTTATAATAAATATATTTTTTTTTCTTCACCGAAAATATTTTAGGCGAATATTTGTTCCTTAAAATGCTTCCCAATAAAACTGTCAGATGATCCGATAATTTCAGAATCCTCTGTAGATTATCTCCTGTTAGTATTTACGGTGGTCATCACTCTACTTGAATGAAGCTCTCGAGCCCTGCAAATAAGTGACACTCAAACTGAAGTTCAACAAAACACGCATTTAGAAATTGTGCCAAATGTCCTACTGCACATGACATTAATTGCTTCTCAGATCACTTGAATTACTTTAGACAGGCCACAGAAAGAAGCATGAAAATAGTTTACTTCATTTTTCCTGTGTGCTGGGAATTTTTTTTTTTAGGATAAATTTATTATTTTTTTATTGGAGTTCAATTTGCCAACATATAGCATAACAATCCAGTGCTTATCCCGCCAAGTGCTCCCCTTAGTGCCCGTCACCCAGTCACCCTCACCCCCCACCCACCTCCCCTTCCACCACCCCTTTTTTTTTTAGGGTTTATTTATTTATTTATTTATTATTTTTTTATAATAAATTTATTTTTTATTGGTGTTCAATTTGCCAACATACAGAATACCACCCAGTGCTCATCCCCTCAAGTGCCCCCCTCAGTGCCCCTCACCCATTCACCCCTACCCCCCACCCTCCTCCCCTTCCACCACCCCTTGTTCGTTTCCCAGAGTTAGGAGTCTCTGATGTTCTGTCTCCCTTTATGATATTTCCCACTCATGTTTTCTCCCTTCCTCTTTATTCCCTTTCACTTTTTTTTATATTCCCCAAATGAATGAGACCATATAATGTTTATCCTTCTCCGACTGACTTACTTCACTCAGCATAATACCCTCCAGTTCCATCCACGTTGAAGCAAATGGTGGGTATTTGTTGTTTCTAATGGCTGAGGAATATCCCATTGTATACATAGACCACAGCTTCTTTATCCATTCATCTTTCAATGGACACCGAGGCTCCTCCCACAGTTTGGCTATTGTGGACATTGCTGCTAGAAACATCGGGGTGCAGGTGTCCCGGCATTTCCCTGCATCTGTATCTTTGGGGTAAATCCCCAGCAGTGCAATTGCTGGGTCATAGGGCAGGTCTATTTTTAACTCTTTGAGGAACCTCCACACAGTTTTCCAGAGTGGCTGCACCAGTTCTGTGCTGGGAATTTTTATGTGTGTTAAAAGAGGCATGGACCACCTATCATCCTATTTCAGAAGTGTAGCTTAGACTTTAAAAAAGTCTGAGGAAAACTGGTGGAAGGATTCTACTATTGATAAGACATTGGAATGCATAATGTGTGTCATATGGTACAATTCAGGTAAAATGCATGTTTCTAAGACAACACTGTGCAAATGATAGATATAGGAACACGGCCCTGTAGCTTTGTAGGATTGTTGCTCCTATAGAACACCTTCCCTGCTCTTGAGACCCCTGCATCCCATAAACAGTCGCAGCAGCCACCCTGTGCATTTGACCCAGGAGGTTTCCCTAACCTCTTTCTTCCACCTTCCAGTTGAAAACATCTTGCTCTCCTTGGGCAAGCCTGTCTCTCTCGTTGGTTCTCTCTTCCCCACCCTCCCTGAGCAATCTCCCTTGATCCATCACTTATGAGTTGGTCCAACTTCAGTGATGCAAAACCTTACACTGGACTTGTTCCCCTGTGCTGTTCTTCCCAGGGCTGGGATCGTAGAATGCCATACTATACGCCAAAACATAAGATCAGTTCACAAACCAATTGAAGAACTTACATGGAACCATCTAAGAGCAAGGGTAACCCTTAGAACAACTGCTGTCAATGAGCTAAAGAAGAACAAAGCAGTAACAAAAACAGAATTTCATTGAGCTGTGATTCCTGTTTACTCAGCAGCATGTAGTGAATGCTTTTACAATGGCATTTTATAGAAGGGGGTCTATAAAATAGACCATTTCCATTTATAGAATGGAGGTCAAAATCAAACTATGTGTCAAAACTAGGTACCTTTCCATTCTAAAACATATTCAACTATTTTAAATCACTGCAAACCCTTGTACTGCTGAGTGTGTCCTATGCGACTAGTGAAATGTAACTTACGTGGGCCGAGTGAACTAGAAAATGATGATTTTTAACATTTATATGGTGACGAGGCCACCATTCATGGCAATGGGATGCTCCTCAAACAGATTTGAGCAATAAATGCAGCACAAAACAAGGGGCAACAGGATTGCCCATATCTACAAGTTATTGACTATGTGACCAATGTAAAAATCCTTTCTCCTCTATCTTTGCAAATCATATAACCTCCTTTCACGAATAAGGATACCAATGACCCCAGAGGGTCATGTTTTAGAGAATCAGGCTACTCAACTGTGGGAAGACCTATTCATATTGTCATGTAGTGACTGCCACTCCATGGCATTGGTTAATGCATGACCCTATCGCTGTAGGCAAGGGATTTGGCTTTTTGGACAGAGTTAAGAGTTTTATAAATTTTTAATTGTTGCATAAATGATAATGGTGAAGTTACTAAAAATAATGATCCTCAAAGCAACACCAAATAATAGTTAATATTGAGCACTTTAAATCCTCATACAACTGCAATAAAAATAAAGGTGCCATCATTCTCAATGTTCTGAAGATGAAAAAAGGTATAGGAATCACACAGCTAAACAGGTGGGGGAGCAAGGTCTAAAACGCAAACAAATTGACATATAAAAATGACAATATTCTTAACCACTAAGTTATGCCTATCTTATATCTATTTCAATGATAGCATGGCATCATGCCACCCTATTTCTTGTAAAAGAACAAAGGATATCCAGCCTCTACAACCTGGAACATGCCTGTATAAAGATGATTTTATGATTGCCAGGATATGTGAGATGCCACAACTAATAAGATGCATCTCAGATTATAAATAGAATATAGTATCACATGAACATATATGAATATAATGCATTACCAAGGGCTTGGTTGATTTTAAGTCAAGCTGGTACAGACTCATTGACATGTGTGGTGTTAAGGTAGAGAAACTGAAATATACTGTCTTCCTTGGGTATAACTCATGTTCATCTGTGCCAGATTTATCTCTGCATTTCTACTATTACACAGAGCAGTGTTGTGCACATAATAGGTGCTGGATAAAGATCACTTGAATGAACAAAATATCTAGGTGGTAATAGCAATGTGGGAGGGAATAATTATTCTGTCATGAAGCAAAAGACACTATTTAAGAAAGACTTCTGGGTGTATTAGAAAAAAATGTTTTTGACATCTAGGAGATGTGTATATCCATTTCACTAACTAGTATATTTTCTATTAAACTTAGAATAATTATCTGTCAGATGAAAAGAATTGTTCATAATTCATGCATGTGAAAATGAACTTAAAGTGGAAAATATTCAGTCTAAATCTCAAAAAGCATATACTCAATGGTAGTAATGGGTACTAGAAAATGCATCTTTATTTTACTCAGTGTAACTAATATATTATATTCAGTAACAGTTGGTAATACTGACCTTGCAATTTTAATCAACAAATATTCCCAATCCACCTTTGAATATAGAAGCAATAATAGAAGTTCTATTTAGCCTGTATGTGTTACAAGTGGAGAGTGCATCATGCTTCCATGAGTACTTCTGAAGTTTCAATCAGATTTCCCTGCGTTCCTTTGTTGTCAGTGAATATTTAATGGGTAGTGATTATGTTCTAGGCATTGGGATAAATATGGGCTAATGTCCTGCTCTCATAGAACCTGCATTCTCTTGGAGGGCTATATCTTCTGCAAGACAGAAGGCATATTTCCTTCTCAAGTCCAGGGGTTCAAATTGAATCCTTGCTATGGTTGTGTCATTTAATTCAATATATCCCCCCATGTCCAGATGTATTTTAATATTTCTTATCAGTGGTTTCTAACGATTACCAATGAAACAAAATAGTGATGCCAGTCTCATAAGATTGGGTTGTTATGAAAATTTCATCATTTGAAAACAATTCCCTTCTCTGAAATGCCAGATAAATGTGGTGGTAATGTGCCAGAAACAGTTTTTATATAAGGGGACAGTGCTTATCATCTTCACATAGGATGAAAACTAACCATATATTTAAAAAATATATTTTAAATTATCATCAATTAATTTGGAAGCCTCTTTCTATTTATTTTTGTCAGACTGCCCACCTTTTCCGTTCACTGACTTAGCAGAAAAGATAAGTTTCAAAGGATTCTCATTTCCCCTCATTCTTGGTGACTGTCCATGAGATTACCTCTTAGATGGCATATCAGAACAAAGCACTGATTTCTCACACTGATGCTTAAAAATATTATGTAATAATCAGAAATAAGTTTTATGATGTAACATAGAATGTCTAGATACCACCTTAGGATGTCATCAGTGTATTTTATACTATGGTTTTGGAGTAGATTCAGCAAATGTTTATCATAATATCAGGAGAGACAGGGCCAGTGGTCTTTGCTGCCCATGTGGTTGCAACCATTCTGCCAATTAAGCATGTTAATTACAAGTCTAGCATTCTCTTCTGAAGTGCATGAATTGCTTGTGAGATCACTATTAATAATTGTGTCATTAAATTGTAGTTTTATTATTTTATTGGGAAAATTCTCACTTATCAGCAGTTGAATATCTCTAGAGTTCCAGTGTCTAAGTCCAAGGCCACAGTCTCCTAAAACACAGTCCTTGAGATCTGTAAGTATTGATTGGTGTTAAAAGCCCAAGCTCTATAAACTGACTGGAATGAAATGGTAGCTCAGACACTTACTGCATATGTGACCTTGATCAAGATGATCATTTCTCTGTGACTTAATTTCCTATTTTACAAAAACAGAACAAAAATAATACCAACTTTCTAGGGCCATCGTGAGGTTTAATGAGATAATTCATACATGATATCTTGCCATGCGAAGCACATAACAAGCATTAGCTATAGTTACTGTCAGTGTCTTTGTGATAGGCTTTGTTCCTGTTTCATGTGTCATCATAGTGACGAGGGAATCAATGAGACTCAAAAGTCATTTGGTGGTATTCATATATATGATGCAAGTGTATGAATTTAAATTATGTGGATATAAATGTCTGGGCATTTTATCTTAGCACAGATAATTATGATTTGTTTTTCAGAATCAGGGTACCAGATGATTCCTTTCTTAGGTATTTAAGAATAATGAAAATGAAAATTTATATTGAAAATTTGAACTTTTAGAAAATGTGTTTCACAATAGGGGATAATAAGCAAAAAACTCCTTGGTTGCAAAAGTTGCAAAAGTGCAACACTTAATTGTTTATAGGGTTAGTCAGTCCATTTAATTGTGTCCCAATCAAGAAATGATGCCTTCCCCAGGAAGAGTGGTTGGACAATTGTGGGCATACGTATGTGCGCCTACATGGGTATATGTGATCAAATTTTGTATGCTATACTTATCTGAATACAAACTTTGCCCATGATAATCAATTAAGTATTATATTTCATGATGGAGAGAGTGTAGATAGAGACAATATCTGCGTCTAAAAATGGCTGAAGGTGAGGAGTTCATCAAACAGACATAGTTGATTCCCTGAGGTCTTATGGACCCCAAGGGGCGATGAAATCCCATGGTGTGAAACAAGACTTTGCTCTACCCAAGCTCTGAAATGAAGTGATTCATTTATAACTAAGGCACTAATTTAAACTATTACTGCAATCATCGTTAATTTCTGTGCTATTTAATGATATGAATCAGACCAGACTTACTTAACGATACAGCAATAGTCATAAGAATTGTCTTCTACAAGCTCTACTTTGAATTCTATAACAGTTATTGTGTCATCATGTTATTGTAAACCAATTGGAAAATACAGCCCTGAGATGACATAAAAATGAGGAGGGAAGAGACTATTAATGATTACCCTAATTATCCTAGGAAGGAAATAAAAACTCTTCATCAGTTAACTCTGTCTCTTATTAACTGATTAGAGCACACATGTGTAAAATTTGTGCAGATGCAGGGCTATATCTTCTATAGTTGTATTTATACAACTAAGATATTTAGCTATTGTATTTATACAACTAAGATATTTAGCTATTGTATTTATACAACTAAGATATTTAGCTATTAAAACTTTGTATCTTTGATGTATAGTTTTCATAACACTAAACAAAATCAAAGCAATTGTAAATGTTGAGATTTTTGAAAACATTTCTTTTCCTAAAACAATACTTAAAAATCCCATTTTATTCAGAATTTAAGAGGAATGGTTGTATATTGGAAATACACTTTCAGTCAAAAGATTAGTATTTACTGTTGGATTTGGCCTCTGATGAGCAGGTGACCTTGAGCAACTCACACCATTTGTAGATTCTTAGTTTCCACATCTATGAAGGGTCATCCAAATTCCCAACCTGTCTTGTGAAAGCCAAATGAGATATATGAGTTATAAAACAGCACATTGCCATGAAATTCCTTATGTGTTTATTGTCACATGATTATTGTGTTCTAAGCGTGCATTTATATGTATGCCTTACTTGCTGACCATGAGATCATCAAGGGTGGGAATCCTATGCAAATTTAAATAAAAGAAGGAAGGAAGGAAGAAAGAAAGGAAGGAAGGACGGAGGGAGGGAGGAAGAGAAGACAAAAGAAAGAAAAGAAAATGAAAAAAGAAGAAAAAGAGGGAGAGAGGGAAATCACAAAGAAATTTTCTCAGGGGCGTTTGTTCCTTATGCTCTAAACAGTAGGCCACCAACGTCCTTGAGAATCTTTCATTTATCTGTTGCTGCCTTATAATTATATCTGTCACTCTCCTTTTATTATCAGAACATTTGAACAGTTCATTTTAAAGTCTAACTTGTCCTTTGTACCGACTGCCATGCATGTCTGATGAAATATAACAAATTGAACAGTAGTGCCATTATTAAAACAATCTGATAAAAAGCTGCAGTTATGAGGCACACTGAATATATTTGGTTTCTTCAGGGAATCGAAAGCATTTCACATTTTGAATTATTTTCTGAAGTCTTTTATGTGAATATACTGCAGTTTATCATGCAGATATGCTGTGTCTTTTTTTTTTTTTCTTTCTTGTATAAGAGAGTGAGCAGGATATCTAAATAAGTTCTTATTAAAGTATCAGGTTTTCACATTATGACAGGATCTCTCTAGAAAGAGGAGTGTTGTTTTAATCAAAATTTGGCCGAGAGGTGCCTGGGTGGCAAAGTCAGTTAGGGACTCTTGGTTTTGGCTCGGGTGGTGATCTCAGGGTCCTGGGAGGGAGGGTTCCATGCTCAGTGAGAGTCTGCTTGGGACTCTCCTTCTTCCACCACCCACCCCCCAATAAATAAAATAAATCTTAGAACATTTTTGATTGGGATGTATATATTTTTTTAATTTCTTAATCTCTAAAGAGATTTATTTATTTATTTATTTATTTATTTATTTGCCAATAACTACATACAAAGTCTTGCTTAGTTTGGAGAGGGTTCCATTTCACCTAATGACAGGCAGTCTTCTTTCTCTTTATTTGATTCCCATTTGGGGGGAAATGACATTTCCCATGATCTATTGACATAATACCAACCTCCCAACAACTCAGGTCACATTTCAGTCCACGACACTTGAATTGCAGTTGCATAAATTACAAATGTTACGTCTAGTTCTTCAGTCCTCAGATCGATGAAAGAGAACTCATGCTCATCATGATCAGTAACCAATCGCATCACTTCTTTCAAAGCCAACCTGAGATTGGTCACTGCGCCTGTGCTACTAGGTTCACAGGGGTCAGGGTCTTGGTGCTGCTTTATTTTGGGTAGTTGGAGTTCTCAAAATGCCTTCTGGCTAAATTTGGTTTGTTTACACATGTAAACAAATTTCAGCACGTGATTATTAAAAGTTGTGGTTGCAAAAAATAAAAATAAAATAAAAGTTGTGGTTGCTCTAGTATATTGAAGTAAAAAATACGGCAGATTGAAAGAAATATTCCATGTTAGTGAAAACTTCCAGGCTACTTAATGCCTTCATTTACCAGGTTCCTAAGAGCTATTAAGAGAGCTGTTCTTACCCAGGAGGAGGTGATTGTAGCATTTGCTGAAAGTTGTATAATCGTAGCATACAATTTTATGGAAACAAGTTAATGTTTTCCTCTGTTCTTCTGAATAATGTTCAAGAAAGGGAAAATATGTCCTGACACGATCCTTCAAAAGACTTTCCTTTTTTTTCTCTAATCTCTGAGATGGTTTATTTTGGTTGTAAAGGATAAAATGAAATTTAGCTTGTGGAGCAAATAGTTCATTCCACTAATCCTCCTGATTAAAAACAGAAACCCAAAAACTTATAGAAATTGTTTTTAAAGAAACTGTTGCATGGAAACTGTCCTGAGTGAATGATTACTCCCAAACCCATCATCCTGTGATGATGATATGATTTTGGAAAACACATAGTACATTCATTCCTCATTTTAATATGTCTTAGAACTTTACTCCATATTTGTACCTATGTGATTCATGATGTATATCCCTGTGTACTCACATAGCTTCTTAATTGCATACAAATGATAACCATTTTAAGCAAGTTTCTTAACTTAATACTTTCATTGAATAATAAGCTTTTTTTAAAATTTTTATTTATTTATGATAGTCACAGAGAGAGAGAGAGAGGCACAGAGACACAGGCAGAGGGAGAAGCAGGCTCCATGCACTGGGAGCCCGATGTGGGATTGGATCCCGGGTCTCTAGGATCGCGCCCTGGGCCAAAGGCAGGCGCCAAACCGCTGCGACACCCAGGGATCTCCAATCAGCTTCTTTAAGAAAGTACTGAGAGGGGTGCCTGGGTGGCTCAATATGTTAAGCAGGCAACTCTTGATTTTGGCTCAGGTCATGATCTCAGGGTCCTGCAATTAAGCCTCACGTTGAGCTCCCCACTCTGCTCCTCATGGAGTCGGCTTGGGATTCTCTCTCTCTCTCTCTCTGCACCACCACCTGCTCATGTTAAATCTCTCTCTGTCTCTCTCAAATAAATCTTAAAAAAAAAGGAAGTTCTGATAAATAATGATAAATATAAATGTGGTAACAAGTTACTTTTCTCTCAATATTTTTTTTTCCCCTGAGGAAAACATGTAGTTTTCAATCAGAAGGGAGAAAAGGGTGCTTTGAACATTATCTAGTACCTTTTACCCGAATGTTAGAACGTTAGCTGAACGATGCCCACCTGTACTATTTATTCCCTCAGATTCCGCTCCCATATTTCTCACTCACAGCCATCCCAAACTGTACCCTGCAATGATCATGTTGGTGTGAATGAAAGAGTCTAATGTGTAAAATCAACAGCATTCAGAGATGTATGAAATGGGCAAATTAGTTTTCAGTGACTCTGCTGAACAATGGAATGGCCTTTAAATGGTAATGACTTGGGTTGGATTCAAACCAGTGACCCTGAAGTCTGAAGTCCTAATGCCCATTACTAATCTGCTGAGACATCTAATGATGCACAGGAGTGCTTGTAGGATTGCTGATTTTAACATGCTGAAAACCAGCCAGAGATGTCAATGTAACCAGAAAATAAGGAATGTGGTTTTCAGGTTCCTGGAAATAATGGTCACATTTATGTTTTTCATCTCTAGCTGCTGTCATCGCCTTACTCTCATCTAGTCTTTTACACTCACTGGTGTCTTGTAGGAATGCTTCTCTGTCAGAGTTTAGGCTTTCATATGATAAACATTTACATAGAGACCTGTCACCATCACAAGCATTTAAAATGCATTTAGAAAATGCAGCTTTGTGTTGTATTTCAATGGCCATTTTTCCCTACATAAAAACCTTCACAACTTCTGCCAATAAAGGCCAACTTCTTAAATGTTGGCCTTTCTTAGTGCGTACTTTGGAGACTGTGTAATCATCTACTCAGCACTCGCTAATGGAAGGTGACTTTGGCGAGAGCGTGTAATTGGGCACCCAATTAAGAAGCTACAGATATGTTTCGTTGGGTGTGCAATTTTGACCTGTTGTCAAGAAGGAAAATAAAAAGGGTGAAGAGGACCATTTTGGCTGTGGTTAAGAAAGAATTAGAATGTATCAGGAAGAGTGTGGAACATTGAGGGGCAAACCTCAATTTGAGCATTGACTTGTGTGACCTTGGATCAGTCACCTAGTGACTCCAAGTCTCCTTTTTTGCAAAATGAGGATCATGATGCTTTCATCACAACGTTGCTGTGGACAACTAAGTTAGAAGCTCTAAAGCACCTCATGCATGGCAGTCATGTGACAGCCACTCAGAAACGATAGGTATTCTGACTATTAATAATCTTAAAGTACAAAAAAAAAATCTTAAAGTCCACTTTATCATAGAACCAACCATAACATAATCCTTTCTTTACCCTCCAGTTCACTGGTCACCATTTTATAAAACTGCCACTCAACACACCGCCCATTATACTCATCAATATTCCTTACACTGAGCTCTGGATTGAAATCAGGAAGGTGAGCTTTAATTCTGGTCATGCTGTTTACTTGTGTGATCTTGAGGAAATCATTTAATATCTCAAACTCAGTGTTTTTAGCTATGAAATAGAGACAGTATATGCTTTGTGAGATTATCAAGAGAAATAGATAATAGGAAAGAAGGTAATATTGCACTTGGCATATTTGGCACTTAATGTTTAGTTAATGTTAGGAAATTAGTTCTGGGGATGCCTGGGTGGCTCAGCAGTTGGATGGCTGCCTTTGGATCAGGTTGTGACCCTGGGATTCAGGATCGAGTCCCGCATTGGGCTCCTGCGAAGAGCCTGCTTTTCCCTCCGCCTATATCTCTGCCTCTCTCATTCTCTCTGGTCTCTCGTGAATAAATGGATAAGCCTTTTAAAAAAATTAGTTCTGAACACAATAAATACCTTAGAAACTTGGAATTTGTTTCCTCTTGCCATCTGATATAATTTCTTAAACCAATGCTTTGAATTAGTTGGTATTTTTTTGACATTGTTTGCAACAAAACAAACAAACAAACAAACAAACAAACAACAACAACAAAACACCTACCAGGAGAGTTAAATAATTTATTCAATCAAATATCTATAACTCCATTAGCTTTGTTTTCTCTTATTTTCCATGTGTTTTTGAGTTTTTCTCTTTTAATTTTCTCATTGTGTACAAGTTTGTTTAATTAGAAATAGTTGATGTCTAAATTACTAAGGTAACCTAGGCTCTAGCATCCTTGGAACAAGACAAGGTGTGGGAAATCATAGACTTAGTTCCCATTCTACCATATTGACCTGTGACAAGTCACCTCTGACTTTTGAGCTTTGTTTTTTTTTTCTCCCATCAAATGATGATGGTACTGATATCACTACTTATATCAATACCAGATGAAATCCTGAGCAATGAAGTATATTTTTAATTTTCAAAATCATGTTATTATTAATGAATGCCAGAATAAAGAAATCATTAAACACAAAATTTGAATATGTTGCTGAAAGTAATGTTCTGTGTGCAAGGGAAGAAAAAAAGATGCTTTGAGAAAATAATCAGAAAATAAAAAAGGTAAGTGATTATGTAAAGGAAGCAAATGGTGAAATTAAAACTCAGAGCCCCCAGAGAGGCAGGGAAGAACAGAGTTGCTATTTGTAAGGAAGAGAGAAAGGATTTATTCTCTGAAAATAATTTGGGGTAATATATGAACAATAATTTCATTTTGTGAAGAGTGTAAAGTTTCTATCTAGATTTATTTATTTTTGCATACTTGTATCAGCACCATTGGTTGAAAATACTTTTTATCCCCGTTCACTTGATTTTGCTCCTTTGTCAAAGAACAATTGGCCATATAGGTGTCCATCTATTTCTGGGTTCTTTGTTCTGTTCCATTGATCTTCTTATCTATTCTTTCACCAATACCAATACCACTGTCCTGATTACTATAGCTTTGTAAGTCTTGAAATTAGGTACTCTGCGTCCTCTAATACTGTCATTCTTCACTTTTCTGTTGACCTTTCTGGGTTTTGGGCTTGTCCAGATAAACTTTAGAATCAGTTTACCCATAGGCACAGAATAATTTACTGTGGGATTTGGGTTGGGATTATGTTCAATATACAGATCAAGTTGAGACTAAGATCCTAGTAAGATTGAGTCTCCTTGTCCGTGAGCATGGTCTTTTGCTACATTGACTTAGATCATTTTTTTTTTATTTCATCAGTGTTTTGTAATATCCCTCGTGTAGAACTTATACATATTTTAAGGTGTATATCTAAGTATTTCAATTCAGAGGGTTCTAATATAAATTGTTTTTAATTCTAAATTCAAACTGTTCATTGCTAACATACAGGAAAGCTTTTGTATATTCAACTTGAATCTTGCAACCTACCACACATGCTTATTGTCCCAAAAGTTTTGTTGATTCTTTGGAATTATCTAAATAAACAATCATGCCATTAACATACACAGTGTCCATTTTTTTCTCTCAATATGTACAGCTTTAATTTCCTTATCTTAATGTATTAGCTAGGACTTCCATTTAATGTACAGTGTTGAATAGGAGCAGTAAGAACACACATTCTTGTCTTGTTCTCTATCTTAGGGGGAAAACATTTAGTTTCTTACCATCTGGCATGATACTCACTGTAGTTTCTGAAAGATATTCTTTATCAAATTGAAGAACCTCTCCTCTCTGCTCAGTTTGCTAAGAGTTTTCAACATAAATGTGCGTTGGTTTTTGTCAGATTCTTTTTCTGCATCTATTAACATGATCATATGATTTTTCTTCTTTAGCTTGTTGATGTGATAGATTACACTAGTTGATTTTTGAATGGTAAACCAAACGTGCATACCTGGAATAAAGCCCACTTGGTGTGGCATATAATTCTTTTTATACATTACTGAATTGGATAAGATAATGTTTTGTTGAGGATTTTGCATTAATGTTCACGAGAGATATTGCCCAGTAATTTTCTTTTTTTAAAAAATTAATTTATTTATTTATGATAGTCACACAGAGAGAGAGAGAGAGAGAGGCAGAGACATAGGCAGAGGGAGAAGCAGGCTCCATGCACCGGGAGCCCGGCGTGGGATTCGATCCCGGGTCTCCAGGATCGCGCCCTGGGCCAAAGGCAGGCGCCAAACCGCTGTGCCACCCAGGGATCCCCTGCCCAGTAATTTTCATTTCATTTCATTTTTTTTTCCATTCAAAGGTGTCTTTATTATAGCGTGGGGACAGGACCCACCGGCAGAAAGAGCTGCCATGGGGTTTAAGAAGTGACTAATTACATACTTTTTAGTTAGTGAGGGTTAGGACAACATAAGTCTCTAAGGAATTTGGAAGCAAGGCTTCCAGGACTTTGAGGGGCTAAATACTCTTAAGATAAGATTATTTACTATTGTCTAGTAAAACATTAGTCATGAGATGTCTTTGTCTAGTTTTGGCATTGTGGTAATGCTGGCCTCATAGTATAAATTAGGAAGTGTTCCCTCTGCTTCTCTTTTCTGGAAGAGATTATAGAGAATCAGTATGATTTCATCCTTAAATGTTTGGCAGAATTAATCAGTGAAAACCATGTGGCACTGGTATTCTATCTTTTGAAAGGTAATTGTTGATTCAATTTCTTTAATGAATATAGACCAATTCAGATGATTTATTGATCCTTTTGAGAGTTTCGTTAGATTATGTCTTTCAAGGAATCGATCCACTTCATGTAAGTTATTAAATTGGTGATCACAAAGTTGCTTAAAATATCCTTGTATTATTATTCTAATGTCCATGAAATCAGTAGTAATTGTTCTCTTTCATTTATAATATCATTGTATTGTTTCTCTTCTTTTCTGGGTTAGCCTGGCTAGAGGTTGATCAATTTTATTGATATTTTCAAAGAATCAGCTTTTAGTTTTGTTGATTTTCTCTATCAATTTCTTGTTTACACTTTCATTACTTTCTGCCCTGGTTTTTATCAATTATTTTCTTCTGGTTGCTTTGTATTTTTTTTTTTTTTTTTGCTTTTCTTTTTCTAGTTTCCTAAGATGGAAGTTTATTATTTTAAATTTTTCCTCTTTCCTGATATATGCATTCAATGTCATAAATTTCCCTCTAAACACTGGTTTTGTTTTATCTCCTAAATTTTAAGTTGTATTTTAATTTTCACTTACTTACAGAATATTTTTACTCTCTTAAGTCTACTTCTTTGACCTCTGTATTATTCAGAATGTTTTATCTTCAAATATTTTGGGATTTCCCAGCCACCACTCTTTTACTGACTTCCAGTTTAAATCCATTATGGGAAATATCAGAAAGGGAGACAGAACATGGAAGACTCCTAACTCTGGGAAACGAACTAGGGGTGGTGGAAGGGGAGGAGGGCGGGGGTGGGGGTGACTGGGTGACGGGCACTGAGTGGGGCACTTGAGGGGATGAGCACTGGGTGTTATTCTGTATGTTGGCAACTTGAACACCAATAAAAAATAAATTTATTATTAAAAAATAATAAAGACAGAACAGCTGGAAAAAATAAATCCATTATGGATTGAAACCATGCTTTGTATGATTTCTATCATTTTATTTCAAATTTGTTAAGTTGTGTATTATGGTCCTGAATTTGATCTATTTTGGTGAATGTTTGATGTAAGCTTGAGAAGAATGTATATCCTGCTGTTGTTGGATGAAGTAACTGGAACCAGGTGATTGATGGTGCTTTTCAGTTCAACTCTACCCTTACTGATTTTCTGCCTGCTGGTTCGATTTCTGATAGGAGGGTGTAAACATCTCTAGCTATAATGGTGGATTTGTCTATTTCTCCCTGAAGTTTAACAAGTTTTTGCCTCAAGGTTTTTGAGGTTCCTTGTTATGTGTATGTATAATAAGGGTTGCTAGTTCTTCTTAGAGAATCGACTCCTTTATCATAATGTAAATGCCCCTTTTAACCCTCATAAATTTCCTTGACCTGAAGATTCTTCTCTCTGAACTTTTTTTTTTTAATTTTCTTTCTTTTAAGATTTTATTTATTTGTTCTTGAGACACACACAGGAGAGAGAGAGAGAGGCAGGCAGAGACAAGGTAGAGGGAGAAGCAGGCTCCATGCAGGGAGCCTGATGCAGGACTTGATCCCAGGTCCCCAGGACCATGCCCTGGGCCAAAGACAGGCACTAAACCTCTGAGCCACCCAGGGATCCCCAGCTCTCTCTGAACTTAATATGGCTACTTCAGCTTTTTTTTTGGGGGGGGGGGGTTAGTCCTAATATGGTATATTTCTGTATGTTTTTATTTATCTTTAACCGGTCTGTGTCATTACATTTAAAGTGGGTTGCTTATAGACAACAAATAGTTAGTGATCTGCCATGGTAGTTTTTGTCTTTTAATTGGTGCATTTGAACCTTTTCCACTTAATGTGATTAGTGATGTGTTTGGATTATATCTACCATATTTGTAACTGTTGTCTATTTGCTTCCATTATTTTTGGTTTCTCTTTTTTTGTCTTACACTTCTTATTGCCTTCTCTGGTTGTAATCGAACATTTTATATGGTTCTATTTTCTCTTCTCTCTTAACAAATCAGCCATACTTCTTTTTTTTTTTTTTCACTTCTTTCAGTGATTACATTAGAGTTTGTAATATACATTTACAGCTAATCAGAATCCACTTTCACATAATATTATACAGCTTCACAGATAGTACAGTTTCCTTATAACAGAGACTTCCCAATTTCTCTCTCCACTCATAAAACTGTTATTCATTTCACTTTTCCAGAAGCTAGAATAATTCAGTATATTATCCAATATGTTGTTGCTATTATTAACTTGAACAAACTCTTATATTAGCTTGTTTAAGAATATGAAAAAAATAGGGGGATTCCTGGGTGGCTCAGCAGTTTAGCGTCTGCCTTCAGCTCAGGGCGTGATCCTGGAGACCCGGGATGAGTCTCACATCAGGCTTCCAGCATGGAGCCTTCTTCTCCCTCTGCCCGTGTCTCTGCCTGCCTCTCTCTCTCTCTGTCTCTCTCTCTCTGTGTCTCTCATGAATAAATAAATTAAAAATCTTTAAAAAATTGGAAAAGAAAGGATAAAACTTTCAAAAAAAAAGAATGAGAAAAAATAAGAGATTTATTTTACCTTCATTCATTCATCTTCAAAACACTCTTCCTTTCTTCATGGAGATCCAAGTTTCTGAGCTGTGTCATCTTCTCTCTGAAGAAGTTCTTTTAACATTTCTTACAAGGAAGACTTACTGACAACAGATTCCTTCAATTTTTATCTTACTGATAATGTATTTATCTTGCATTTTTAAAGGATATTTTTGCTTTGTACAGAATTCTAGGTTTCCATTTTTTCCCTTAAGCATTTAGGATATTTCATTCTACTCTCTTCTTGCTCATGTCATTTCTGAAGAGAAGTCTAACATAATCCTTGTTCTGGTCCTTTGTAGGAGGGTGTTTGCCACCATGCCCCCCTTTTGGCTTTTTTTTCAAGATTTTGTCTTTGATCTTCAGTAGTCTGAATATGATATACCTAGGTATAGATTTTGAGATATTTATATTCCTTGTTTCTCTGAGTTTACTGGATCTGCACTTTGGTGTCTGCCATTAATTTTAGAAAATTATCAGCCATTATTACCTCAACTATCTCTTCTGTTCCTTTTCCTTCCGGTATTTCCATTATTTATGTACATGTTACACCTTTTGCAGTTGTCTCATAGATCTAGGATATTCCTGTTCTGTATTTTTCATCAATTTTTCACTTTGCACTTTAGTTTGGGAAGTTTCTATTAACATATTTTCAAGTTCACTTGTGATTTCTTTAACTCTGTCCTGCCAACTAATGGGTTGATCGAAGGCAGTCTTTATTTCTGTTACTTTTTTATATTGCTAGCTTTTGATTCTTTCTTAGAGTCCCCATCTCACTGTCTGTATTACCTATCCATTCTTGCATATTCTCCACTTTTACCATTACATCCTTTAATATATGATAGAATTATCAGAATTATTTTAAGTTGCCAGTCTGATAATTCCAAAATCTCTGTCATATCTGAGTCTGGTTCTGCTATTTGATCTGTCTGCTTAGAGTACTTTTTTGCCTTTTAGCAAATGTTTTATTTTTGTATTTTTTGGTTGAAAACTAGATATGATGTATGAGGTGAAAGGAACTGAGATATGTAATACTTTGGCATGCATTTTTAGGTTCATCTGGCTAGGAGTTAGTTGATGTTTACTATTTGCTATACAACTGTAGCTATATGTGTCAGAGACTAAAATCTGTTCTAGTATCCTGGGTTTCCCCCCCCCCCAGCTTTATTGAAATGTAATCAACAAATAAAATTGTAAGAGATTTAAAGTGTTCATTATCATGATTCAGTATACATATGCATTATGAAAGGATTTTTCTCAACTCGTTAATTAACATATCCATCACATGACTTTTTTTTTTTTTACACATTTTTTTTTTTTTAATTTACGGAGACATTTTAGTTCTCACTTAGCAAATTTCGATTACACAATACAATGTTATTAACTGTTGTCTTCATGTTATACATTAGACTCTTATGCTGTACTCATTTTATAGCTGAAAATGTATGCCCTTTTACCAATCTCAACTATTTCTTCCAACTCCAGACACTGACAACCACATTACTTCTCTCTGTTTTTATATGCTTGACTTATTTTTAGATTCCACATATATAGGTGATACCGTGCAGTATTTCTCTTTCTTTGTCTGGCAAATTTCATTTGGCATAATGTCCATAGCATCCATCCATGTTGTCACAAAAAACAAGATCTCTTTCTTTCTCATGGCTGGATAGAATTGCATTGTATGTATATACCATATTTTCTTTATCCATCCATCCAATGATGGGCATCTGGATTGTTTCCATATTTGGGCTATTGTGAATAATGCTGTAATAAACATAGAAGTGCAGGTATCTCTTTGAGATCCTGTTTTTATTTCCTTTAAATATATAACCAGAAGTGGGATTGCTAGATCATATGGTAGTTCTATTGTTAACTTATTGAGAAACCTCCATGTTGTTTTCCATAGTGGCTGCATGGGTTTGTTTCTGGGCTGTCTACTCTATTTCATTGGTATGTTTGTCTATTTTTACTCCAGTGCCATACTGTTGTGATTACTATAGCTTTGCAGTACAGTTTGAAATCTACTGTGTGATGCCTTCAGCTTTGTTCTTTCTCAGGATTGCTTTGGCTATTTGGGGTTTGTGACTTCATACCAATTTTATGATTTTTTTTTCCTGTGAAAAATGCTATTGGAATTTTGATAGAGATTCCATTGTATGTGTAGATTAACTCAACCAATCCTTGTAACCCATAAGCATAGAATATCTTTCCATTTATTTGTAGGTTTTTTCTATTTATTTTATCAATATTGTATAGTTTGCAGTATATAGGTCTTTCACCTCCTTGGTTAAATTTATTCCTCAGTATTTTATTCTTTCTGATGCAATGTAAATAGAATTGTTTTCTTATTTTTTCTTTAGGATAATTCATTGTTAGTGTACTATCTATTAACTTTGTGTCCTGCAATTTTACTCAATTTGTTTACTAGTTCTAACTGTGTTGGCGGAGTCTTTAAGTTTTTTATATGTAGTATCATTCCATCTGTAAACTGAGGCAGTTTTACTTCTTCTTTTCTGATTTGGATACCTTTTATTTCTTTTTATTGCCTCATTTCTGGAAGCACTTCTGTTACTATGTTGGATTAAAGTCATGAGAGTGGACATCCTTGTCTTGTTTCTGATCTTAGAGGGAAAGCTTTCAGCTTTTCACTGTTGAGTATGATGTTAGCTCTGGGTTGTCATCTATGGCCTTTATTATGTTGACCCACATTCTCTCTGTATCTAGTTTGTTGAGAGTTTTTTAACAAAAATATGTTGAATTTTTTCAATGCTTTATCTATTAAGCTCATTGTAGGGCTCAATTCTTATCTTCATTTTGTTAATATGGTATTTCACATTGGCTGATTTGCAGATTTTTAACCATCCTTGTATCCCTGAGATAAATCCTGTTTGACCATGGTATATGATCCTTTCATTATGCTGTTGAACCCAGTTAGCTAACATCTTGTTAAGGATTTTTTCATCTATGTTCATAAGGAATACTGGCCTATAATTTTCTTTCCTTGTAGTGCCCTTGTCTGATTTTTACATTAGGGTAATACTGGGCTCACCAAAGGAGTTTTTAGTGTTTTCTCTTCTTTAGGTTTTTGGAAGATTTTCAGAAGGATTGATATTAATTATTCTTTAAATGTTCAGTAGAATTCACCAGTGAAACAATGTGGCCCTGGACCTTTTTTTTTTTGTTGTGGGGTTTTTAATTACTGATCTAATTTCCTTATTAGTAATTGGTCTGTTCAGATATTCTTCTTCACAATTCAGTCTTAGCATGTTTTATATTTCTGGGAATTTCTCCATTTCTTGTAGGTTGTCCAATTTGTAGGCATATACTTGTACATAGTAGCCTCTAATTTTCCTTTCTATTTGTTTGGTATCAATTGTAATGTCCCTTCTTTCATTTACAGTTTTACTTATTTGCTTTTTATTATTGGTAAGTATAGCTAAAGATTTATCTATTTTTCTCTTTAGGAGAAAAAAGTAGCTTTTAATATCACTGATCTTTCTTACTATTTCTTTTACCTCCATTTCATTTATTTCCACTGTGGTTACTGTCATTTCCATTCTTCTGCTAACTTTGAGCTTATACTGTTCTTTTTCTAGTTCCTTGGGGGTATAAAGTAAGGTTGTTCATTTTGAACTCTTTCTTTTTTCTTAATACAGACATTTATTGCTATGAACTTCCCTCTTAGAACTGCTTTTGCTGTAATTCATAAATTTTGCTATACTGTGCTTCCATTTTCATTTACATCAGGATTTCTTTTTCTTTTTAATTTCTCTTGTGATCTCTGCTTTTTAACCCATTGGTTGTTCAGTAAGATGTTGTTTAATCTGAGATGTGTAGTTCTTTCAATTGTATTCACATTGTTATAAAGAAATCCTATTGGTGTGAGTAGAGGTTAGCACTCTGTGGTTCTGTGATAAGGTCTCAGTCTAGTGAGTGTGGGGTTCTGGGCTGTGACCCTCATGAGTGTATTTTCCCACTCTGTGATACTAGAACAGTAGAGGTGGCTGAAGTTGGCTATTTCTCCTCCCCAAGGTTGAGTCTCTGGTAAAACCCCAGTCTGTTGAACCCTAATTAAAAAGTGTAGGCTATGCCTTATTTAAGAACAGAGTATTCTGGTTATATTTCAAAATGTGTATTATTTTCTTTCCCCCTGCTGAAAGCACATGGATTTTTCTCCCATCTTTACTCTGAGAACCAGGTGGGCTTTGTAGAGGGAGACCCTCCCAAGGCTGGACCCCTGGGGATTTTTAATCTCTCAAGCTAGCCCACACTCAGTGATGAGTCAATTATTCTTGTTTTCCTACCAGTAGCTGGCTCCAGCAGTGATTTCTGCTCCTGGTATGCTGAATTCCCTGTATTTGCCTGTCCCTGGTTGGCCCTCTGACCTCAGTTCTCTGATTAAGCTAAGAAGTACTGATTTTCAGTTTATTCAACTTTTTTTTTATTATGATAACTGGAGAAATGACTTTCAAGCTTTTTACATGTCAGATCAAACTAATTTTCTTTTTCTAAAATAAAAAAGTAAATTGGCCAAGACTAGATAGCGCTTTACTTGCCTGGTTGTTTGGCTTTCAGAAATCTCAATTTTACTTGAAGTCATAGTACCTACATGTTTATAAAAATTACTTCTGCCAATGAAGAAACAGCCTCTAGACAGTGAAAATACATTGTGCAGGGTATTCAAAGGAAGGTTTTGAAGGATAAGAGATCAAAGAGATATTTACAAAGAGATATCTTTGTAGCCCTTTAATACATCTTTGATAGCAATATCTATTTGTGTCTGTATAAGGTAAGAACTGTAAAATATCAGTCCTTGTTTATTTTGAAATCTCTTTAGTTTGCCCTGCATGAAGGCAGACCACCATAAATGCATACCAACAAATCTAAGTCTGCAGTCCAGGAAGAGTTTCCTGCAGCACAATGCAAAACTAAGATAAAGTTTATCATACTCTGCAGGCTGAATATATGCTTAGAGCCAACCAAAATGAAGGATCCCAAGATCTTGCAAGGAAAAGTTAAAAGCATATGTAAAATTATACTGGCCTTATAGAAGAAATCGGAGGGCAGCATAAAACCTGAAAAAGATGAGCAGACGAAAATGTTTATGTTCTACTCAATGTTATTTACCTGGATAATATGGAGTCAAGGCTCTGGAAAAGAGAGAAAAAAAATAGGTCAAACAAAGAAATTTTTTTTCTAAGTGATTTCATCACCACTTAATTCTTTAGTGCAAAAAAATAAGAGCAGAGCTTATCTGATGGCAGTAAAGTTATTCTTTAGCTAGACAGGTATACAGGGCTGATAATCACTTGTGTGCTTCAGTGAAGCTCTACCCATTAATTTTTTTTTTTTTCTCCATTTTGGTGAAAGTCACTGCCCCTAGTCCTCCAGATGCCCCTTGCAACTCCACTCTGAGGAGGGTCTCCTCACAGCACCTGGAGGTTTGGAAGCAATGACTAGCAATGCAGCAGCAGAGGTTCAGCACATCCCTCCCTCTTTGTCATCCTGGGCCCCTCCCTGCCTGTGCTGTACAGGTGGCAAGTACTGGGATTATCACCCCTCAAATTGTGAGCCTGTGAAGTAAGCTCTGATGTCTAGGTGTCACTTTAAGAAACTTTCTTCTTATCTTTCAAAATTTTTTTAAGGATTCAGCCTATAGGTAGGGGTGTTATTTAAAGTTTAGTCTTTTACAGAGGAGGTATCATAAAGAATTTAATCCTGTAATCACTTGAATACAAATTATATCATTAAATTGACTTTGAAAATATTGCATATATAGAGAATTGCTTCTGAAGTACAATTAATGGAAGGTTATATACTCTAGTACCATACCTGCCAATTATTCTGACTTGACAGATTTGTAGACTTTGGAGTAAGCCATCCCCACGATATTCTTTCTGTGAAGTCTTGCAAACATGATAGAGACAGTCTTTCATATTCAGTAGTAGGCAATGCAAAGAACCCGAGTGGACAAAATACAAAATATGTTTATGATCCACCTGGAAACTGATGAAAAGAAGCAAAATTTGAGTTGAATTGCTTGTCAGAACAAAAGACAGTTATAACAGGAGGAGGGAGGGGGATGAATTTTGCCAGAGAATGGAATAATCGTTTTTGAAGAAAATTTGCTTTTCATTATATATTTAATTCTGAAGGCATGTAGCTGTGTTGTAAGCACATAAAGCAACATAAAGGCACATTTGAAAGCACATAAAGGCAACGTTTTTCTTCTTTATTGTGAAATAAATAACAAAAGCTTCTAATTATACTGTATAATTTTTCGTTAGAACAAGTCTTAGAGAAACTGTTACACCTGGAACACACTTAATCCTACATCTATGTACTTAACTACCTCTGAAGCACTGTATAAAACTAGATAAACCTAAATCGGGGTAAGTCAATTATTCTTATTCTATTAAAAGGGCAAGGAATTGGAAAATTGTTTAGAAAGAGTTCTATTGAGAAAGATTTTTATGTACTCTAAATCAAAGCTGTCTGATAGAGCTACTGTGATGGTGAATGTTTTCTGTGTCTGCCCTGTCTAAAACAGTTGCCCCTGGCCCACATGTGGCTATTGGGCCTAGAAATATGGCGAGTGTGACTGAAGGCCAGATTTTAAAATTTAATTTAATTTTTAATTATCTTAAATTTAGGTGAAAATTATCAGGTGTGCCTGAGATACGTTTTTGGATGATACAACCATACAGATTTTAAACCTTAGTTATCTGGAAACCTGTTTACCCAGAATCTCCCATTTCTTATAATTAATAGTGGTAGAATTGGTACATTTGTACAGTTTTACAAATAATTAATTTTGTGTGGCTTCCTTTTCAAGTTTCAGACATTTGTTTTTTAACAACCTTTAATCTGCTAAGCATCAAATTTGTACAATAGTGAAAACTGCAAAATTAGGATGAGTTTATTTATTTCCATCCAAATAATACATGTATTGCTAGCATATCTCAGGAAAGCTGTGTCATTGATCTTACATGCATATATGGATAGTATCTGTTTTGTGAAACAAATCTTCAAGGGATCTTTACAAACAAAGGTGTTTGTTTCCTCCCAAAGCAAGTTATCCTTCCAATAAATTCTGAGCTCATTATAGTTATAGGGAAGGAAGCAAAGTTAGCAGATCTATGCTTGTAAGATATTTTGGACCTATTATGCACTAACATTTAGTCAATTAATAGGAGCTTCAATAACAGTCTTATTTTCAAGTCTACAGACAAATCAATATCCTGAAATAAGCTATGCAATGTCAACACAGTGAAATAGAAGGATCAGCCATTTCTCTGGAAGGGGCGCCAGGAGGGCTGGCCAAGCATAATAGCCTCATGGCATGACTGCCTTATTTGGTTATGTCTATAAAGAAGGCAGAAATCAAACTGTGTAATATTTTCAGAAATAATAACTATAATCCCAAAGTTCCAACAAAACACATATTTGTGATCTTATTTAGCTTCCAAATTTGTCTTTATAAGTTTTTTCTTAGATTTATTTTATTTCTGAATTTCTTTTGTGTCTCAGTCTCTCCCTCCTTTGCTCCAAGTCTCTCTTTATTTTTATTTTCTTCTCTGATAAACTCTATCAGTACTTTTTGTCCTTTCATTCTCAAATATTTTAAGTGAGAGACTTCTGTAGGCCATATTCCATTTGATTTTGATTGTTAATCATATTTCCAAATTGCCTTCAATAAATTAATTACACAAAAAGTTGAGCTTTAAAGAGAAGAAAACATAATATCAAGTAGTAAATACATTTTTTACACTCCAGGCATGGAGGAAGAATATTTTTGCATTGACACACATGGTCAGTTTTAAAGTATGTCATTTCTACTCACTGTAAAAATTGCTTAATTAAGCCACCAATCTCCAGTGTGTGCCACATGCATTAAAAGCTAAGCCTCGCTGCCCAACCCCAAAAGTTATATTATAGAAATGATATATGGGATAGAGGAATAAAAGTAAGTTTTAGGTAAAATAATCTGGAACCAAAATCTGTTAAGTGCAGTTAGTCATTTATTATATAAGATTGTGAAGATAAAGGGGATCTTAGAAAATATCATTTGACAGATGAAAAAGCTGATATAGAGATAAACCAAGTGACTTGTTCAAGCTTAGAATACAGTTAATAGTAACATCCTAACCCCATGGTGCTATCAGAATCTTACAAATAGTATATACTTAACCATGATCTGGATCCCACATCTGCCAAATAAGTTAGAGGACACTAAACGAATGTAATATTAATTGGTATCAAATATTCCCCATGTTCTATGTATGTCATGTTGGTTTAAAAACAATCAAGGGCAGTCAGTGAACTTTTAGTAACTGACAATGTGACAACTTAGGCTGGTTCAATATTTGGGTATTAGGATAGAAACACCCTTGAACACTAGTTCAGTAGCTTCTGTTGATTATATACCTAAAAGGAGAGCAAAACACAAGCATATTTATGAACTCTTAGAGAAGAGAAATGACAAAAGCTTCTTTCCTTGCTACTTCTCCTTAAGGGGTATGTCTTTGTACATAGGTGGTCAGATCCATAAAACTTCTGGGTTATAAAATACTGAAATTTTCCATAGAAGGATCAGATGTAGTTCTCCCAACTGAGAGAAGGGACCTTTCTGCTGCATTATTTATTTGGGAAAGACCCTTATCCCCTGGATTATTTCATAATTTTAAGATGCTCAAACACGGGATCCCTGGGTGGCGCAGCGGTTTGGCGCCTGCCTTTGGCCCAGGGCGCGATCCTGGAGACCCGGGATCGATTCCCACATCGGGCTCCCGGTGCATGGAGCCTGCTTCTCCCTCTGCCTGTGTCTCTGCCTCTCTCTCTCTCTGTGACTATCATAAATAAATAAAAAAATTAAAAAAATATTTAAAAAAAAAAAGATGCTCAAACACTTACCTTTTGGTAATGCCTCAGTAACAGCTTTTGTCTAAAATGCATGGAGGGGAGATGTTGACCTCTGTCCCAGTATATTAATTTGAGTTGGACAGAGAAACACCTTTGACCTTTGGGACCGGATAATTCATTTCATGGTGGCTGTCTTGTGCATTGTAGAATGATAATCAACATCCCTAGCCTCTTGATCCCAGTAATATCCCTACCAGATGGGCCAACCAAAAACATCTCCAGACATTTCCAAAGGTTCAGGAGAACAGAATCATCCAGGCTGAGAACCACTGTGGTAGGGGATGGAGATGAAGTAACATTTGCATTGTACTACAATCGGGATGCTGGTGCGACATTGCAGAAATAAACAGAACAGGTTCCTACCCCATCAAGTTTCCAGCCTAGAAAAAAGGGAGAGTGTTATGCAAGTAAATAAACATAAATTACTCATTGTGTAAGTAAGTGCTAAGAAGGAAAGAACTGGGTCCATGGAGGATTTTCTCAGCCTGGATGGCCAGGAAAGGGCTATCTGTGAAAGTTTTGAAATCTGAAGAAATAGCGAGATTTATCTAGATGAAGTGTTATGGAAAATCAATTCCAAAAGAAAGGAGGTCCTGGAGCCTGGAAAGAGCTTGTTGCAGTAAAGGAATCATAAAAGTTCAGATGGCTGAAGCAGAATAGGTAAGGGGAATAGTGATGCAAACTGAGATTGGATCATCATCTTTTAGACTCTTCATTTTCAGACTAATAAATGAAGAATTTATTCTGAATAAATTAAGAGGCCATTAAATGTCCAAATTCCAGATGTTTGAGATTAAAATGAATTGCATTCGGTTGTCCTGAAATAGAGACTGCAAAATCCAATGATGGAAATTTAGGGTAACCTAGCAAAATGTATCCTTGAAGTAAAAGCCAAACTTGTGAAATCAGCAATTTTTACTCTATTTGAAAATTCAGTAATTGTTTTGTACAATCAGTTGGGGCAGAAGTGACATATTTCATTATGACCAATAATATTTCCCCTATCACAAGGACTTATTTCTAGAGTCCAAGACCAAGGGCTACTGGGTGTACTTGGATTCTTTAGGGGCAGGTTTATAAATTCCCAGAATATCAATACAAACTTCCACTTCTATTTATGGCCACCTCACATACCTGCCTCATTCCTGATTCTCCAAAGAGGAGCTGTTCTCATTTGCAATATCCTGGTTAGCCATTGCAACTCCCTGATGTCATCTCCATGTGTCAGGAAAGCCTCTGCTCCTTGAACTTATAGTTCAAAATAAGCTTTGAAATGGTCAGGTTTTACTTTATCCCATTCCTATTTCTTATTTCTTAAGTCTGTTGTTAGTTCTGTGTTCAACTAATGGAAATTCTTCCTAAAGAAAATGTTATATGTATACATTTATTTCGTAATCAAATAAGAATGTGGACTCTTAATCTTTCAAAGGTTAATACTTTGGGTTCATCCATGAAGTACAACTTACTTGATTCTTGGTAATTGGTGAAGAGGCAGGAAGGGTAAGCATGGCACTTTTCTTGCCGTTTCATACATGGAACAGGTAACACAAAGCGGCATTTTTGATTATGTACGCATCAGCAACTATGATTTATGGCACCTGTTTGTATCTGTTCCATGAGTGATGGGCTTATGAGCCAAAAATAAAGCTACTGTGTTCACACCTGAGACCTGAGAATTGGCAGTTGAGTAAAAGAAGTGGGAAAAACAAAATCCTATAAAAATACCAAAGAAATAAATACAAAGAACATTTATAGCCTGTCTTCTTATTTAAGAATATATTACTCTATCTTATGTTATATATTTTGACACCTGTACTTCCCCCACACAAAGCTCTGAAGCATTAGGCTCTTCTTGCTGCTTGCTGTGGCTATCTTCAGTGTAACAACTGCCTCACCTGGAGTTGGTCTTCAATGATTACACATTGAACAAATTATTTGGTAGATAGACATGTCAACAGAATTAAGAAGATAGCTCTGCTTAGCAATTTTTTGGTGTCATTTTTTTGTTCCCTTTTGGTAAACTCTTTTGCTGAAGGTTAAATACTTTAAAATAATTACACTAATTAGTACATATAAATGAGCTCTTTAGCCTGAGACATTAGAGCATTATTTCTAGAAATTATATTACTGTACATTGTAATGGCTGTTGTTTGCTCTATAGTCTCTGTTTAAGGGGAAAAAAAGGATTCTTAAATTCAGATGCCTTGGTTGATTTATGAATGTTTGAAATATAAATTAAATTTCAGAAGTATGAAGGTTCCAAATCACTATGGGAATTGAATATGATCTTTTAAGAGATTTGGAAGGGATTATTTTCTATGTATGAGCAGATCAAGTAAATTACAACTATAAATATCATTTATGTAAGTAACAAAATTGTGATTTGATCCGTAAAGACAAATATAAGGTTGTGTTATGTGGATCAAATACTTCTTTTTCATATTATAGAATCAGAGCGTTTGAGAGGAAACTACTGCATTTCCGTTTTCCATAAAAGACAAGGAAACTATGATTCAGAGTTCATGAGGACTTTCTAAAAGTTCTAAACTAGCAAGTGGCAGAACCAGGGTGTGTTTATAAACTTTCATTTCTATGTACTCACCACCATGAGTGAGTACACTACCATGGTTCCTAATCATGGCAACCAATTTAGATCTATAGCTCCATGCCCAACTGCTAGTGTTAATAAGTGAGAAACCCAAAATGGAGAGGAGATCAATGATCAATGACAAAGATGATTAAAGTCTGTATCTAGATTTAGATGTATAGGCCAGAAGGCCTAGAGGACCCTTATCATGAAAATGGAACATTGAAGGCTCTCAGTCATGCCAGGACATAACAAGCCTGTTGCTCAGTGGGAAACGAAACTATGGATAGAATGGTCCAGAGAATGGGTGACGGGCACTGGGTGTTATTCTGTATGTTAGTAAATTGAACACCAATAAAAAATAAATTAAAAAAAAAAAAAAAAAGAATGGTCCAGAGAACCACTTAGCTCAATAGCACAGAGACACACACAGAAAGGATAATTTGGAAGCACAGCATAAATATAAGTCTGATTCATGATAATGCTCTATTTCACCCTGGGTCCCAGTATACTGATTAAGAGAAATTAAATGGGGGTAGAATAAGGCAGGCTAAGGAGAGCCAGAATGAAGAACCAAGGGTGTGTGATATATCTTAAGAGGAGCTCAGGACATGAAGGAAGCCAGATGGAAAAGCAGGTTTTGAATTCTCAAGCTCTGTTTAGGGTCCAGGAACTTGCATCTGGCAGTTTGGGAAAATACAGGCTGGCTGTGAGTACAAAGCTTTAGAGCAATAAAAAAGGTCAATGTTTTATAGCAGAGATACCATGTTTCCACAATTAATTGGAAGCTTAGAGGAATTAGCTTGACAAGACCAAGAGGTAAGCCACAAGAGCCTGAAAGGGGTAGTGTGTCCAGGGGCCATCCACAAAGGCAGAAGGCCTGATTCACACTGGAAAGCAGACTTGGAGGAGTAGGAGATGCATGTAAACAAGGAGGGGAGGGAGAAATTGAGGATTTGCATCAAGATTGGGAGCTAACAGATATAGGATCAGGAGATAAACACAGAAACTAACAACCACCAGTCAATTCTAGGAGACAAAAAGGAACGTGATAGTCTAAAAATCCTGTCAAACCACTCTACATCATTGCCAACGTTACAATGGTGTCAAACAATACATGTTCAGTTGAAAGCATACTTCCAAATGGGAATTTGGGTCTTTTCCTGGGCTAACATGCAGGATGATCCCCTCTTGTGATGTAGCAGTGTAGCTCGCAGTCAGCCCTATGATCATGAGAGTCAGCCACCCCTAAGCTTACAACCATTCTGATTGTCACTTTCAGTACAGCATTCAATTATGTGAAATACTCAACACTTCATTATAAAATAGGCTTTGTGTTTGGTGATTTTTCCCAGCTCTAGGCTAATGTGAGTGTTCTGAGCACATATAAGGTAGGCTGGGCTAAGCTAAGGCATCCATTAGGGTAGGTGTATTAAATGCACCTTAGGGTATTTTCAATACCTCAATTTTCAATTTATAATGGGTTCTTGTGTTCATCACCACATTGTAAGGTAAGGGAGATTTCTGTGTGTGTGTGTGTGTGTGTGTGTGTGTGTGTGTATTCTCTACCTATACAAATTAAAAAACATTATTTGTAGAAGTATCTGGGTGGCTCAGTCGGTTAAGCTTCCAACTCGTGGTTTTGGCTTGGGTCCTGGGATTGCGCTCTTCTCAACTCCATCAAGCTCCGCGTTCAGCACAGAATCTCCTTGTCCCTCTTTCTCCCCTTCTGCTCCTTCCGCCCACTTAGGTTCTCTCTCTCTCAAATGAATAAATAAAAATCTTTAATAAAAAAACGTTATATGTATGTATCTATCTCTCTATATACATATACTATATGCACAAAGCGGAAAGCATAACAATGAATGATGCCAAATAAGAGAGGAAGAGGATAATAATTTGCTAAGAGTTGAATTGGGCTTTGAAAAATATTAACATTTTTTTACCCTAAATTTGTAAAAACGGTTGGAGAGGCAGACTGATTTATATCAAGTTTATCCTTAATATAATATTAATACTTGTAATCTACCAACCTATATGCCAGGTTTTTTAAATCTTTTAACAATCCCTCCCCAGTAGAATTCTGATCACTTTTTTTTTATTTTTTTACTTTCTTGATCAAAAATGAAATAAGGAATCTAACATTCACAACACATTTTGGTTGAATTTGATTATGTTTATTTTCCCCTCATTGTTATGCCATTTTCATGTTTTAGAAAATGACTTTCATTTTTTTACTTATTTATGTCACTTAATTTTAAAAGTCTTCACCATAGCATTATAATCATGTTTTAGGGATCTTACTGGGATATTTTCTTCTGCCTTTACTTTTTCTGCTGGCTCAGTTCCTTTTCTTTTAATATATACACGTTCCCTTGACATTGATTTCTTCGAGCTGACCTGTGTCCTTCAAGTTTTTGCCAGAGCTGAAATGCCCTGGGTGGCCTTCACCTTGAGATCCATTCACCTCTCTGAAATACTTCATTTGATTTTCAAAACTACAAGTTGTAAGAAATCTCAGACTTCCAGGACTATAAATATAAGTATGCAAGAAGGGTGGAAAAAAAAACATATAAAGGCAGACATACACAAAAGGATACAGTACAAAATACTGAAAGAATTTACAGAGTGAGAAAAGGAAGCATTAAATTCACATCAAACAAAGCTTTGAACATTAAAGCAAACGAAAGTGAAGGGTGGGAATCTATATGGAAACCAGTCACTGCTTCCTGACAGCTGCACTTATTAATTAGTGGTCCATCATTTGCACTAAATGCTCAATCAATACTTCTGCTTCTATGGCAGGCCATTTGCTTTGTAGTTTGCCTCTTAATGGGAAATGATTCAGCTTATCCTGTTTGTCATTCTGCCCTTAACGACTAGCCTGGCAGAGAGTCCATAAACTAGGCTGGCTCTATATAAAGTTGAGAATTTTACTCCCTGATTTCAGTTCTCCCTTACCTTTTTACCACCTCACCTGCAATCTTTTGTCATACTGTGCCCACTTTGATTCTTTCTGCCTAGAATGCTCAAGTAGCTAATTTTGTGTTGTTATTTGAAGTATGGCACATTCCTTTCCAATGTTGTTCTGGGCATATTTTCGAACTCATCTTCCCTCTTTCTCCATTCGTAGTCATCCTGCATGTCAGTCTCCTACTCTTGAGTCAGTAGATTGGGGCTGAATCTTGGCTCTGTCAATCACCTGGTGTATGACATTGGAGAGATGACTTCTTGAGATTTCTGCCTCCTATCCATAGAGCTAGTACCTAGCTCCAAGGGTTATTGTAAGAGTAAAATAAAGTACTGTATGCATATAAAGAGTTAGCATGCTACCGGGGGGTTGGAAGAGACTCCAATAATATTTGTTGAATGAATAGTATGGAAAAAAAGAATGAACATATTCGACTTATTATTACTATTATTATTCTCTTTTATGATTATGGTTCCTCCATTCTGTAAAGCACTTCTCCACTGGACTCCTCCTTTAAGATCTACCTCATATACAATCCACATATAGCCTTCCTTGATTCATGCCTCCTCTATTCTATCCTAGCGCCTTGTGCACACCTCATTATATCAGTCATTGCGCCACATTTAACTCCAAGGCACATCTGATTGCCTAGTAGACTGTGAGAATCAATATGGCTAGGATGTATGTTCATTCTTTAGGTTCCCACTGCTATCATGTGCCTGGAACATATTTGCTTTTCAGTAGGTGGACTCTTCTAATACCATATAGTTTCCAAAATAACTAGTTTCTAACAGTAGAATTAAGACAGTATGGTGGAACCATTTCATACTTGAAATGTTTTTGAGGTGGACACTAAAATTATTTCATATGTGTATCTCAGCTGAGGTCTATTTGTTAAGTTTAGAGTTCACGAACCTATTTGTAAATACTTCATTAACTATACTAATAAGTTTAATAGACGTATCTGTAAATATTCCATTACTTATTACTTTTCTTGAAGGATGTACTTATAGGGAGTAGAAATAGCCATGACCACAGAAACCCAGAATCAGACAAAGTTGTAAAGTTATGTTACAGTGACCATTTGGTAATTAGACAGAATGGAAATTAAATAGAAAACTCTTATCTCTATAGGTATTTGTAACTATAGAGATAAGAAAAAAAAAACAAAAAAAACAAAGGCATGCTCAGACAGATGCCTCATGTCACGTTATTGAGTTTTCAACGTATTCCTTCAAAGTACATGCCATAGAGAGAATGACTGTGGTGGATGGTCTTTTCAAGTATATTTTCAAAATATTCCATATTTTCTAGAAGTTCTGGACTCTAGACGTTAGCCTCGTTATGTGTGCTCTCGGAGGACAGCCACTCGATCTCTTTGCTTGTCAGTTTTTTAATCTGTAAAATAGGAAGTAATAATGCTCTCCTACCTGCCACAATGGTAACCGTGGAAAGGAAATGAGATAAATTAAGTGCAAGTTCTGTATAGTCTAAAACTCTGTAGAGTTGTGGGCACTGTGAAATAGCGCAAGTCCCTAGGTCTTTCACAAATCCATGTAAGAGAGGGCTGTCACTTCATACTTCATCTGTTATCTGCAATTGTTTTGTTTACTAACTCACCCATCTTTTCAGAGGCTAATCTAGCTGAATCTCTCACATTTTAGTGGCTCCAATTTTGATTTATTTCGTTTCAACAACAAACAACTCCCCATAAACCATGTACTGGGTCCCTTTCTGTTTGCCACCGGGGATGGGAGTGTGTGTGGGGGGGTGGAAATCACTGTAAGCAAACCGATGAGAAGAGACATCTTGCTTTTGATGAATCACTAGTATAGTTTTTCCAGGCTAATAGCAATTGTTATTTAGGACAAGACTAAACCAACTCATAATATAGATCCTTTTATCTTTCAATATTTTTGCCTAATGAAGATGAACTAATTTCCTATCTAAAGGACTTAGTAGAGAAACACGTGAGTCATTTCTTTAGCCAGCCTTTGAATTCTTGGCGTGAAGAGCTGTGCCATGTTCATCCCCTTCTCCCTAGTGTTGGCTCCAAGACTTGATCCAAGTGTTCAGAAAATGTTAGACTGCTCCTAATAGTGTCTTCATCACAGTGCTGGGTCTTGGGTGGTGCTGACTGAGTCATGCCAGCTGGAAAGAGGCAGAATAGTTGCAAATAGGTTATGAGCGTATTCTCTCCACTGTTCACTTACTCATAACACTGGGATAAGACCAAATGGGAAGAGCACAGATTTTTGTTCAAAAATGCCTAAAGTGTGATACTTACTACTGAACAGTGTCTTGAAACTGGCCAAGTGCCCCCGCCTTGAGCTGTGTGTGGCGCCCTGCAAGAAGCTCAGTCTGCAGACAGAAGGTTTGATTTGGGCTCCTGGCTGTGCTGTAGGAAGGCCTCACCTTCAGCACAGCCTTGGGGTAGCCGGGGCCAGTTTGATGATTATCCCCCCTCCATGGTCTAAAGATTACCCAGATGCTGAGAAATCAGAGATCAAAATTCAAGACCCTTCATTAGCATTTAACCCTGAGAGATTTTTGTTTGTTCAACAATTTTGAATTGCACCACAGTGTTTCCAAGAGGCAGTGCAACTAGACGGGTTATACCACCAACACCTTCCCTTCTGAGGTCTCGCACAGGCTGGATACATGCATTTGTGTTACGAGTTTGTCCTTTGCACACATTTAATTTTGCTACCCAATGGCCAGATAACCAGGCTAACATTTTAGGAATCCGTCATTCTATGAACTACCTGGCTGACTTTGGGCAAGTAACTTAATGTCTCCGAGTTCCAGTTTTCTCATCTCTGCTGTGGAGAGAGTAATTATAATACCTGTCTGCCTAGATCAGTGGTTATTAGGATCAAAGGCAATCAATATATGAGCATGCTTGGCAATCCTTAAGTAGGAAGCAGTGGTCATTAGTGAGGAAGGATGCAGCCTAGATTTGACAGCTGCCAGATAAGGTCATACCTCTATTAGGCAGTTACAGTATTTTATAATAAAATGCCTTCAATAATCAGGAAAATTAAAATAAATGAGGGCCCCAGTTATACCTAGAAAGACATTAGTAAAGACAGACTCTCGTTACAGGAGAAGTTTGTGGCAAGAGGCAAACAACTCCCATATTGGTTTTCTTGGCTGGTTGTGGAATTGCCTCCCTTGACCCCATAGCAGATATTCATCTGGGTGGATTTGGTTCTTTTTGGCCTGAGAGGTAGAGGATCCTTATGTCTGCTTAGCACATTATGTAGAAATAGCCCACTTGAAGTTGTGAAGGAGAGGGCCAACAAAAAATTCAGAGGGCTGTGAATTCATTTACATCATGAAGTGTTTAGATGTGAATGCACTTTTCCATTTGATACACTTTCCTTTATGTAGTGCACCTCGATTTTATTCGTTAAAAACCGATGACAGTTTTCATGTCCCCTCTTTAATATTTCCTATAGTACTCAGGTAATCCTGGAAGTTCAGTAATGCCTCACCCCCATTATACAGATGATTAACCAGAGGCTTATTGATATGTTTGCCTCAAGTCATTCAGATGACCAATGGCATTGTCAAAAAAGGAATGGAATATCATCAGATAATTGAACAACTCATTTGAAAGTATTCCCTGATGCTTACTCTGCGTGTTTGACAAATTAATGATAATAAGAAAATACATTTTGGGCAGCAGCCCAATGAACTCCTAAATATTAGCAACAGCAGTCACAATTCGACGTAGGCGCCTCCAGATTCAGGTGTTCTTTTAATATTCCATATGCTAGTCCATTTTGTTTACCATCTGTATCGCCATAAACAGTTGGCTCACACGTTGTTGACTGGACTAAATATTTACACTGCCACGTGTTATAAAAATCTCAGTTGCTTTCCTCCAAATGCATAAGCCTCGTTGTCTACCAGCCAATGAAATAAATTGAATTCTCCCAAAAACCTTAGGCTAATTTTTATCAGAGAGAAGGCTCTCAAAAGTGAGACTGGAATAAAAGATTCTATGGCTTGTTGGTGGCCTTTCTGCCTAGGACTGTGTGTCTTGGTGGGTAGCTGTGCCTATGAGAGCAGAGGACTGCTGTAAATCTGGTAAGTGGGTAAGAAAATGGCATTCGGCGGCTGGAAACAACATCTATCCTTAAACCATTTTCTGTTTAATTAGAATGAGGGATGCTGGATTTTATGCTCACTTAAGGAGCAATGAAATGATCAAAAACAGCCAAGTTCTACTTTTACAATTTAAGAGCAATAAATAATTCTGAGGCTCTGGCTGACACTCTCTGTTATCATAATAATCCATTGCAGCTTGGCTAAAGGACACGCGTGTTTCTATCTTCTTGGTATTGAAATAGTCCTATTGTTTGATAGCTAAGTGCCTGCCTATGTGAGTTCCCCTCCCTCTAACCAAGAAATAGTAAATAAATAAATAAATAAATAAATAAATAAATAAATAAATCGTAAAAAATAGTACAGAAAAAATAATAGCCTCTTCCCCCAGGAAATTCACTTTGTCTCATGATTCAGTTCCTTTGACAATCGTTTATTCTAGAAGACACCTGTGTCCCTAATCTGCCCAAGTTAAGCATATGACTTCTGTCTTGGTGTTTAATACTCGAAAATGGTATGTCTCTTTTATAATTGTGTTCAGCTTATGAATTGAAAGTGGAACCTGTCTTTCTTCTAGAGTTTTCATATTCACTGATGATTTATTTACATTATTAGCTTCTAAAGTAAAGGAATATTGCTTTCACAAAAACAAATCACACTATTTTTTTCTTTTTCATTAAATCCAGTGTATGTCTTCCCCACCTGGTGTTGAAGAAACAAATAGTATCTTATTTGATTTTTGTTCTATCCCTCTCTAATTCCAAAGGTTCTGTCTCTTTATACTCTTCAAAAGAAGCAAAATGTACCTGCATATGATGTGGGATATCCTGTCATTTTGTTTCCCTCTGTCCGGTTGTTCTGTTCTAGGTTTCTTATAGCGTCTGCTTTATTTGAACTCTCTAGTGTGACAGCCACATTCTCTGAGACCGTGAAGAAATGCAAGGCCACCATTGGCTTTTAACATAAAAGAGGAAAGCTAAGCTGGAAATCTCACAAAGGCTTATGGCTACTGATATGAGAAAATACAGTTTTAGCAAGTTCTAATCTGTGCCCTGAAACAATCTTAAATTGAATAAATTGAGAGAAATATAAAAGAGGAGATAAATGTGGCATTCAAAGTGATAACATTCCTTTTTTTTTTTTTTTGCCTGCATTTTTTTTTTTTAGACTTCAAAATTAGTGAATCACAATTATGCTAGAAATCCACATTTAACTTTGCAGGCAGATTTCCAGATTTCAAAACAAAAGAAAACAAAACTATATCAGCAGTTACCTCTGCTCGAACTGTGGTCTTTGCAAACATCTGAGACTTGATTCATATTTTCCATTATCCCTATATTTTTTTGCTTAATGTTTTTTGCTATCTGTACATATTCTTTCTAATTGAAAAGGTATAACATGCTCGTCCTTGAATCCAATGCTCAAAGGCATCTGAATGTTTGAAACCTTTCTGTTTCTCTTTTTTTATAACCCCCTCTGAGTGTTCTGTTTCAAAACAAGGTAGTCTTTTGGTTCTGTTGTTCTCTCAAAAGGAAACTGTTGTTTCAAGTATAAAACCAGGACAAGAAACAACAAACTGATAAATGTCCACAACTATCTTGCTGACATCAACCCAGTGAACAGCCTCCGGGAGGGCTGGCTTACGTGACATGAAGACCTGTGGTGATCTCAGTGTTGAAAAGTCAAGACAAACATCGATTGGACCAAATATATTGAATTCTTCCCTTGGAAATAGGAGGGGAGCTTTCTTGCCTTGCCTTTTTTAGCTTCACGATTAATTGCTTATCAAGGAAAGAGAAGTTGAGATCTTGTAGTCCCTTGTTTGAGTCTACTCATCGAAGACTTTTTTTTAATTGCTTGAACAAGAAAGTACTGTGCCTCTGCTTTGGAGCACATTCCTGATTTTACAAGTTCTTATTCCTGTTGTCTCTTCCCAAATGCTGTCAGCAGAGCATCTCCAGCCCCATTTATCATCCTGTGGAAGAGCACCTCTTTACTCGCTCATTCTAGAATACCCGAGTTTGCTAATGCTGCACTTTCCATATTACAAAAGACCCTGGTCCTCTCACTGGAGAAGGCAATTATCTATTATGCTTAGGGGACACAAAAAAATCAGCTCACGCAGGGAAGTGCCTACATACTCTGTGCATGCTGGGGCTGACCTGAATCAATTTTCGATGACTTCAAACACAAATTGAGTTCTGGATAAAAGGTTAAAAACACCACATTTTTACTAAAGAATTATCCTGCTAGGGTAACTGCAAAATATTGAATAATTTTTCACAGTGATTACTAATGTTCAAAGGAACTCTGAAATAAAAATAAAATAGGCACCTGATTTGGAGCATGTTATTTCCCTTCCACCCACCATGTGTTATATATATTCATGCTTTTGTGGGTAGGTCCTAGGTCTTTCTTTGGTTTGGTTCTCTTAGTGTACCGTCATGTCATATGCTTGTAAAAGAGAATGTGTAGAGGGTGTTGAGACCTTGTATAGAAAGCAAACAAAAATATCATTAAGGTATTATTTAGAAAAAGAGAGATAATGTGCTGAAACATATCAAACCAAGGGGCACTCACTATTTTGTGAGGTGCGCGACATGAATAATTGCAGATAAGAGTAGCCCCTGGAGCCTGTATTATTAGATGAACCTTGGACGTTTGGGTCCTATGAGGCCCACAGCATGTTCCCTACTCCAGACACATAGAGCATGGAGTCAGGTGGAGGGAATAAGTAATTAATTGCATTAGTCTGCCATAAATACTATAATAGTGGTGACTCTCACCCTGTTTAGATGGCTAATCTAGACATAAATGAGAGGTTTAGAACCAACAACAATAAATTCTACTCTCTTTAATGTGTTAGTGCTTCAAGGATTTTTATGCTTCTGCTGGCTGGTGAGATACAGTGATACAGAGGGCACTCCTTGGTCTAAGGGGATACGGATTTAGAATATTTATGGGGTAATTTGTGCTACTGACATTATTAGAAAACAGTGGGCATTATGGCAAACTATATTATAGGTTACCATTGAGTTGTGTCCCCCCCAAAAAGATATATGGAAGGCCTAAAGCCTGGGACGTGGGACCTTATTTGAAGATCAGGTCACTGTAAACATCATCAAGTTAAACTGAGGTCATTGGAATGGGCCTGAATCCCATTTGACTGGTGTCCTTATAGAAGAGGGAATGTCATGTGGCTGCAGAGATGCAGGGGGCAGACAGTCTGTGCAGACGAAGGCAAAGACTTGGGATGAAGCCAGCAAATGCCTGGGAGAAGAAGCTGGAAGGGGCAGGAAGGATTAGCATGAGCATGGTCCTGTCTTAGCAGAGCTCATATTTCTAATCTTCAGAACCATGAGACAGTACCTTTCTGTGGTTGAAGCCACCCATTTTGTGGTACTTTGTTATGATAGCCCTAGGAGACACATACAGTCAGTATTATTATTTAAAATTGTAATCATCCCAGACTATTTATACATTGGATCAAAGAAATTGATCAGAATTAAAGTCATATTTGAGGTCATAGTTAGATTCTATTAATAAGCTACAAATGCAGAGCATTGTCACTTATGACTCACCTGGGAAGGATTATTAAGGTAATTTGAAGAGTATATGTTATATTTAGAGAAATCAGTGAAAATGGTCAGTTCAATTTGTTCAATAATATTTATTGAATTTACAAGTCCTACGGGGAAAACAGGGATGCAAAGATAAGTAAGAAGTAACACTGAAATCTGGTTCTGCGAGTAGCAAAGATATTTCCTTTTGGACTTCTCTTTTAAAATTTCATAATTTTCTGTAGGCTGAGGCATTTTCTTCCATCAACTCGGTCTTAGAAGAATAGGGTTGCCAGATAAAATACCCAAAGCCCAGTTAAGTTTGAATTTCAGATAACAACACACTTTTTTTTTTTTAGTATCAATATGTCCTGTGCAATATTTGAGGGGTATTTATACTAAAAAATATTCATTATCTGGAATTCAAATTTTACTGCCTGTCTTGTGTTTTCATTTGCCCAATGTGACAGTCTAGAGAGAAATAAAAAATCATATTCAAGAGACTCAAGATGACAGGGGCGCCGGGATGGCTCAGTCGGTTAAGTGTCTGCCTTCGGCTCAGGTCATGATCCTGGGGTCCTGGCGATGTGGCACCATATCAAGCTCTCTGCTCAGACAGTAGTCTGCTTCTCCCTTTCCTTTTGCCCTGCTCTTGTTCTCTCTCTCTCTCTCTCTCTCATTCTCCCTCTCAAATGGAAAAAAAAAAAAAGAGAGAGAGAGAGAGAGAAAGAGACCCAAGATGACAAAGCAAAGAATCATCCCCTGGAGGTGGGTGGCTACATCCCCACAGTTCCTGTTACTTAATAGCCAATTTGCTCTCTCAGTGGGTTTACAATGATTTTGAAGCCACCTGTCATGCCAAAATCTGTTATTTTGGTGATTACATGAGGTAATGCATATATGTGTTAGAATGGTTCCTATTGAAGAATTAGGGCCCTATAAAGGTTGAGTAGGATCCCCCCGCCCCCGCCCCACTATCTAGTATAATGCTTAGTGGAGCTTTAGCTCGCATTTCAAGTAAGGATGTAAGAGATGGCTGCAGGCGGACTTTTATTAGTAGCAATCTCTAATCCACCATGAATACTGACTGTCAGATCCTTGGGAAAGGTCGACTTGGCTTTGTTTGGTTCTGTTCTGTTTTAATCACTTGGTAAAATTGGAGCCCTGTGCCTAGTGGAGCATCTCACTTTAGAAGCATCAGAGAATCCTACTGTTGAATATAGACATTTATGTTACCGGTGTATTAGTTTCCTCCAGCTGCTGTAACAAAGTACCACCAATCGGGCGGCTTAAAACAACAGAAATGTATTCTCTCTCGTTTCTGAGGTTAGAAGTCTGAAATGCAGGTGCTGGCAGGATTGGCTTCTTCCGGAGGTCCTAAGGGAGAATTTATGCCCTGCCTCTACTAGTTTCTGGTGGTCGTTGGCTATCCTCAGCATTCCTTAGTCTGCACCAGGGCCTTTCCAGTCTCTGTTTCCATATTCAGATACTGTTCTCCCGTTTGTGTGTGCCTGTGTCTTTTCTCTAATTACAGGGACATAATTCATGGAGGATTAGAGCCCACCCTCATCCAGTGTGACCTCATCTTTACTTGATCATATCTGCAAAGGCCCTCTTCCTAAATAGGGTCACATTACAAGTACAGAGTGTTAGGACTTCAATATATCTTCTGGGGGGACAGAGTTCCACCCACAACTACCAGGATCTATACTTCAGGGCTATTTTGGGGAGCATCAATCAATGCTTTTTATAGATAGGCATCAATAGATATGTATCTTATTATAACATTCGATATGTTCTGTACAGTTTGTCATTGGCATAGAGGAGTGGAAATGTTCTCATTTAAGAAATAGCATTTTTTTTCAACATTCCTAAAACAGTTTTAGAAACTGTTTAGGAAAACAATATCTAGATGACAATACATGAATGCTATATTTGAACATTTTTTGATAGTAAAATAAATTTTACAGTCTAGCATTTCCAACTTCAGGGAAGAAATACACGGGAGAAAAATACAGTTAGTTAAGAGAAACAGATTTTTTTTTTCTTTTATCTTCCTTTATTTGTGGGCCTTCATCTGTGTTTTGAACTACTTCTGTATTTTTTAAGTATTCAATTTTCAGTTGTGTAACTGTTTGCTGAGCAATTATGCAAATGTTCTTTTTAGGTGAGACATTAGATGAGCTGAATGGTAAAATACTTTTATATTTTTGCATGATAATCTATTTTTTTTAATTTCCCGAAGAAATGCCTATAAGTTTTCTCAGCCAAACAATTAAATGCCAACAGATCTATTACAGCTATTCTTAAAAAATTATAAATACTTCTAAAATTAGTATAATGTAATAGAAAAGTCCTGGGCTGCGAATAACTGCAATTTTGAGTTTACTCATTACAAATGAGGTTTAAATACCGAATCATAACCCTGTTGTCAAATTTAAAATACTCTACACTGGTAAAATGCCTATAGTGGAGATTTTTCCATAGTAAATATTCAAAATATGTCATTCTTTTCCTCTTTCCATGTTTTAATAAACCACTCAGACATGGCAACTAAACATAACCAGGTGTATGTTACTGTTTTGCTTTTGCTTTTGCTTATTCCTGTGGGATGATTAAAGGGATAAGGAAGAGGTTGCTTGATTTTTGCTCTTGTTTTTTTTTTTTTTTTTTTTTGGTTTTAATTATAAATGTCTGATTTTGGAATTATTTTGTAATTCTAGTTGATATATGGAGAAATTACTATAGAAAACATTTTGCCCTACAAACCACTGGTGATCGATAGACTATATATAAGAAGTACCCATCAAAGGGCTGTTGTCCAATAAACTATTACTTATACAATGTCCTTTGCTTTGTAAAGGATAAAAAGACAGATTATGTTCACTCATTTTGGTAATTTCCAGGAAACAAGTGACTCACTAAAACAGAGGTGGTGTATTTGGAATATAAATGCACATACTAATGGAGCTGATTTTATCATCCTTAAAGCATAATCAAAGTCAATAATTTACTACCACTGAAGAGAAGGTTGCTTTAGATCCAGGCCACTTACCACAGGAAGGATACAGGATGAGGTCATTTGTAAACCATGTCCATAAGCTAACAGATGGTGAGACAATTTCTGTGTTTGTCACAAAGGAAATTTCTGACTAGCACATATCTGTACACAGTGAAGCCGAATAATTTGGATGGCCTGGTTATAACTTCTGTGAATGTCTCTCAGGCACCTGCTGTTTTTGCAACGGTACTGACTACATACAGAAGTTAGACATATAAGGTCACATTTCCCATAATGACAGTTTGTCATTATGTAGGAATATCTTAAAATTCATAGCAATAGCATCCATCCAATAAGTTATATAAGAATATATATGACTATATAACCATATATATATATAACTGTATATATAAATCATCTTCAAATATTTCTTCTATATATAACTAGAAGAAATATCTGAAGATGATTTATTACCTCTGCTCACGTATAGGTCAACATATTAAGAAAATACTCTGTAAACAGCATTTTTTTTTTCTAAATATCCATTGAGGTACTCACAGATTTTATTTGAGTCACCTAGAATTTTGTTAAATATAAATGTCAGGAAAAGACAAGGCACTCATTTTCATGTTGCTCATGCAGGACAGAGGGGGGTTCAGTGGCTGAAGAGATGATTTCAACACATTGTGGTAAACGTTATCTAAAGGGGACTCTGGAAGCTTGTGGAAGCAGTGGCCCACCCCACCTGCAAAGACAGAGAGTTTTTCCGGGGGAGACAAAACCTACATTGATTTGTACAAATGAACAGGATTTAGGTGCAGGACATAGTGTTTCAGGTAAAGGAACATCTCAAGAAAATGCATGAACCATTGTGGGTCTAAGGAAAAATTACACCGCTGTGGTCTGGCTAGATGGGTTCAGTCACGGCAGAGTGATGGAGTGGCGAGCTCTCAGAAACCTTGTGATTGAAAGTGAATTTCACCTTTTTCAAATGCGAGGCAGGGGAGCCCTTAATGTGTCTCGGAAACTTAAGCAAGGCAATTTCATCACATTTATTAGGTTGGTTGGTTTGTGCATTTGTTTGGTAGATTTCTGTATCTCCCAATGGTTGGATGCAGGTAACTGCTACAGGTGGTTTGTTAACAGGAAAACAAGTGTTGTCCCAGTTCTGCTACATGTTAAAACACTTATTAAACAGCAAGAACAAAACGCAGTCATAGGGTCTGTTCTATGAAGTAAATGAAATCCTCAGCTTAATGGAAATATATTTGGTGTAGACCACAGGCTTTGATTCCTTACACTCTGTTCAGGGAAGGGTAGCGATGCCCACTCAGTAGTATTAGCCCTTCCATATATTTTGAATACCTCTCATTTCACCGATGAAAAACTCATTTTAGTTATTCAGTACACAAATAAACTCTGGTGCCCAACAGAGAGGACGATCATTGAAGCACTTTTAGTGCTTACCTCAGGGAAGTGGGCTTCTGATTAGTCTTTCAATTGATGACTAAGCCTCCATCCAGCACACAAACATGTTCTCCATTAGGGCCCTTTAGATGTCAGCTCACCACTTCTAGGGTATAGGTTGAAGCAACTAACACATACATAGAGATCATACTGTTGAGATAAAGTATTTTAAGATATTTATTTATTTATTTATTTATTAGAGACAGAGAGAGAGAGAGAGAGAGGCAGAGACAGGTGGAGGGAGAAGCAGGCTCCATGCAGGGAGCCCGATGTGGGATTCAATGTGGGACTTGATCCTGGGACTCCAGGATCACGCCCTGAGTCAAAGACAGGCACTCAACCACTGAGCCACCCAGGCGTCCCGAGACAAAGTATTTTAAAATGAAATATAGGCATTATAACAATGAGTTTTAAACAGGAGATTAGTATTAGCAGATTCCAATTTTTGAAAGCTCGTGTTGAAGGCTTATGGAAGTGTCATTTTGAGAAGGACAAGAGGATGTACAGAGGCCAAATGACAGGTCATTACAACAGTCAGCACCAAACCATGTATACCAAAAAAAAAAGCAAAATTTTAGAGAAATGCATGTTTATGCTATTATGTCAGACTCTAAAAAAGGAAGTTGTGCTAAACGTTTTTAGCATAGATATATAATTACAAACATATATACCTATACATAAATATTAGTGTATATGTATTTGTTTATATATCTATCTTTCTACTATGTGTGTGTTTGTGTATTCAGTATGTAGAGTTTACACATATATATTTTATTTCCTGCCTGATAAAAACCAGGCTAGGATTTTATCTAACTAGTGGCTCTTGTGATGAGTTTGGTCAAAAGGCCCATGATTCCAGTTTAATTGTTTTCATCTGTTTATTTGTCTCTGTTATCTCTGTATGATGTGAGGGAAATCACCTCTCTAAAACCCTTCAAAGGAATCTTCACCTTGAAAAGAATATAAAATGGACAGCTTGTTGAAAATAATCAAAGTTCTAATATGTCTTGAAAAGTTACCTAGTTTATAAAAGGTGAAGGGCAGTGGAGCTAATTTAAAATGCTAACAAGGTTGTAGTTGATCAATTTTAACAATTAGATAGTTAATAGCTGGGTAGTTAATCATCACTAGACTGGGAAGACTGCTACTTAGTAAGCAATTAATTGTTAGCTGGCAACATCTTGCCATTATCTATTATCCAAACAGCTATTGTGTAGGTTTCCTTTATCATCTAATGATATCATCTGATCATTTCCCTACATCTCCTTCTTAACAAAAAAAATCAAAAGGAACATTTGAGAATTTAATGATGAAAATAATGTACCTAAGATGTAAAATAACTAGATTGGACTGCTTGGAACTGGTTGGTGAGAAACTCGATTTACTGTCCTTCCCTTCTCTAAACTTTGATAAAGATGGTAGTGTCAGTAGCTAATTTTGGCATTTAATATCACATTAACTTCCATTGTCACTTAATTGTTCCATATGTGCCTTGTTTTCCCCAATAGCTTTTAGCCCCTGTGTCTTGTTCATCTTTCGTAATGCCTCATCCCAGCCCACATTATACACATTTAGTAAATACCAATAATTTAACTGAGCAGAATTGAGTTTGTGACATCTCTCAGTGACCCCGTTGATTTTTGGAATTACAGAATCTGCCCGGCAATACCTGACTCACCATCTCCACAATTTGGATTTCTGTAAATAAATCAGCGGTGGCATCAGATAAGGGGTACAGTGAGTGACCTCTCTTTTAAATGAATAAGGAAAAAAAAAAAAAAGGAGCTACCAAAAATCCAAGCAGTAGTCCTGGTGTAAAATTGTAATCGTTTGCTTAAACACCAGGGAAAGTATGTTACAAACCTTGACTTCATTCCTTTTCCAACTTAATCTCAGCCAAGCAGGAATAGTTTTTGATCCTAAAGAATTCCCACTTGCCCTGTCTACCTGGGAGATAAAAACAGAGTCAACACGGATTCACGTGTTTTCATTGCATTGAACTGTTTGTCCAAATCAATGTGGTTGGAAGCTTGCAGCTTGATACGTCATGGAAGCCACTGAAATGACCTGATCTGGCTATTAGAAAATGTAAGAGGTTGAAGTCTGGGCCTCGTTATGTCCCAACTACTACTAACCATGCAGGGACACAGGCATTTGTAATCAAATATTTCCTAGTTCTTGCCTTCATCTGGCAAATACTTCCTATTTCACTTAACCTTAACACTTTATTCACTGCAATTATGAGTTGCGGAACCATTAGTTTACCCAGCTTTCCTAATGTTCCACCATATATCCGGTGGATGTTAGTTAATCCCGCTCTGGGAATCCCTGGGTCTCCTCTCCAGTTCAGCAGCTGAACAAGTGTTTTTAAAGGTGAACTGGACAATATTACCATCTTTCTGGAAAAACATCCAATATCTGCTCAAAATGTCCATGTTACACTGAAATAGAATAAAAACCCAACTTCTTCCCACTCCTCAGGGAAATTGGGTTCCACTGGCATCTGGCCTCAGGCCTTCACATCCTGTCCTCTGCTGACTGTAGCCTTGCCATGTTGGTGCCTCTCTTCTTTCTGACTCTGACCTGTTCCCATCTTCATGCTCTCGTGTTCTCCATGCCCGTGTATGTTCTATCTGGGAGGCTCTCCGCTGAGGAGGTGGTGTGGGTGGGTTTCTACTGTCACCAATGGCTCAACTTTCACGTTACTTTCTCAGAGAGGCCTTGCCTTCCCTGGCCGTCCTCTCTACAGTAGCCTATGGCACTTTTCTTTTTCACTCAGTTTATTCCTTGTTTATGACTTCCTGTTTATTTTTTATTTTTTTTTATGTTTTTTTACGACTTCCTGTTTATTATAATCTATGGTCTCATTTATTTCTTTACCTGTGTCCCTTCCCAACTACAGTGTAAATATGAGGATGAGGGCCTCACCTGTTGTGTTTACAGCTACGTCCTCAGGACCAAGAACTGTGCCCAGCACACAGGTGCTCAGTGACAGTTTCCTGATGATAATGTTCGGTCAATAGAATCCCTACTCCTTTTTTTTTTGTGGACTTAGTCACTTCCTTAAGTCTCTCACGTATACGATTTCTCCTTGAGATTCCTTTATATTGTTTGTATCGCTCCCCACTTCTAATGATTGCCTCTCACACCCTTGGCTTTCAGTGATCACCACATTGACAAATAATAATTATTTTCAAAATATTTTCATGTTAACTTATTTTTAAAGGACTTTTATATCCATGAAGCCAAGCCAGATGGCCCTAAAATAGCAAGAGCCTACTGTTGATTGTGTTCATAAACTCATGACATTTTCTAGCTTGACGTGACTTCAGGGAGCATCTAGTACAAACTTTTATTTTACTCAAGAGAAAACCCAATGTTGGGCAGGTTAAATGATTTGCCAAAGGTCAAGTCACTAGTGAGTGGCAGCTGAAACAGAAACTAAAGTTCTCTAGGCATGGCTGTGTCCCGATTACACAAGCACACTCATGGCTTCTGAGCCAGCCATGTCTCAGGGTGCAGGTGGATGGTGGGGTATGATGATGAGAAGCAGGCCAGAGGCACCAGAGTTGTCAGACTGTGGAAAGGATCACAGGGAAACGTGGAATTACATGAATATTTGCCCACTGTTTTCTATTTCCATCAAGGCTTGATTTAGTGTTGAAGGAACAGTTAGAGAACAGAGTCCAAGAGCTTTGGCTTCAAACACCCAAGCAGTACAGTGAAAATGAGTCAAGAACCTTTCCTTAATTCAGAAAATGGTCTGGAGGCTTCTGATACATAATTTACAGTATCAGATTGGCAGCCTGGAAATCAGTATCTTCGGTTGAGGAATACCTGAAAATCTTGGACTGAGAACATTCAAGGAACTTACCGAGCTAAGCAGCACAGAAAGGTGGGCGGGTTCATAAAGTAGAAAACTCTCATTTGTGCCTGGTGTTGATTTAATACATTTGCAAAAGTTTCTCCTGGGCAGTGGTTCTGTTCTGCTCACCATTGAAACCCAGCATATAGTGTAGTGCTTGGAACCTAGTAAGCTTTAAATAAATTGCTAAATAAATATGAAAGTGTAAATGCCTTTGTTTTTATTTCTTAGTGGTTATTTGATATTTGGCCATAATCATATTTTTGTAAGATTTTTAAAAAGTAGATCTTTATCTACTTTAAAAGCATTCAGATATATCAGAGAATAGTATGGTATCTAGTCCTGACTACCCACCTTGAATTATACTTATGCCCAGTGAGCACCGAGCATGCATTATGGAATTAGCCTGTAGATTTACCTAGTATAGACACCAGGACTCACAAAGTAAATTCTGTGCTTTTCTTTATGAATAGTTAATGCTAGAATTCAAACTCAATGGTGAAGTTTCAAAATAGTCTTGTTGTAGTAGACTCCAATCTGTTTCAACAGGCCTCACACAATTTAAACCGCATTATTTTGATCCTGCAAAACAGGTACCATTTTTATATTTAACGTTGGTAATAAAAAGCTCATTATACAAAAACACCATTTCACATATACTAAAACTCATTTTCCCTTTGTATGTTATGACTTTGCTTCAACTTAAAATGAGTTCACCTTGCTGTTCTAGTTAAACTCAAAATTTATCATGTTTTCCTTTGCTGCTGCCCATCAAATCAGTGAAAAAAGTATTTTAGGTTAGCTACCTAACCAAACTTCATTTTTGGCTCTTGTTGGAATTGTTTCCTGATTTTTGTTGTTGTTATTATATTATATTCTGTGGGTTTTAGAATAAAGTGCATTTATAATTTAAATGTTTGTCCATGCTCTTCTTCCGATGATAGCTCTCCAATCATTCTTTTAAAATGATTTGACCACCATACAAGAAAAAAAATATTTAAGGTATGTGAAAGAGAAGTTCCATTTTCAAAAGTTGATGTTCCAATCAGAAAAACTGCCATATACTGATAAACATGGTGCATTAATGGAAAAGATCTTAACTGGGGTTAAGAATAGGAATTTTATTGTGGCTGAAAAGAATCCCTAATGAGATGTATAGACTACTTTGGCAAATAGCTCCTGTCTCAAAAATCCAAGGCAAATAAGCATTTACTTAGTTTTGTCAAACATTCAGGAATCCAGACCTTCAGCCATTTGTATTTGTAAGAATTGCAAACTTGACCAAAATCAAATTCACCTATTACCATCAATGTAAGTATTTATCCAGGAAATCATGGATGATCCCATAAAAATGGGATATTTGGTAAGAAAGCATAGTTCTCTTTAGTCTGTCTTTTGATTATTTTATTGATTTCCTTGTTATTAGTATATTCATAAAGCCGAAAGCATACGAAATGACATTAAAGTCATACAGTAAATTCTTTTTTCAAAATTTGTTACTTTTTTTTTTTTTTTAATTTGAGAGATAGTGACAGAGATGGCGAGAGAGAGCATGAGCAGTGGAAAGGGAGAAGCAGATTTCCCGCTGAGCAGGGAGCCTGATTGTGGGGCTCGATCCCAGGACCCTAGGATCATGACCCCAGCCAAAGGCAGACACTTATCTACTAAGCCACCCAGGTGCCCTAATTTAAAATTTCAAACTCTATTTAAAAATCTAACTTAAAAAAAAAACCTAAATTTTGAAATAATTTCAATAAATCATTCCTCTAACCTGTTTGAACTAGTGAGGTTTACAAAAAGGATGACATGAGAATTACCTTGTTTTTACTACTCTTTCCTAAAGTGAATAAGTTGGCATTAAAAAAAAAAAAAAAAAAAAAAGGTTTTTGCTCTTTGCTAGTAGTGGATATTGAGTGATGAAAATGTGTAGCCATCAGGGCCTGAGTGGCTCAATTGGTTAAGTGTCTGATGCTTGGTTTTGGTGCAGGTCCTGATTTCAGGGTGGAGAGATCCAGCCCCATGTCTGAGCTCTGGGTGGAGTCTGTTTGAGGTTCTCCTCTCCCTCTCTCTTGGCCCCTCCTTCCCTTCCCCCACTCTCTCTCTCTCTCTCTCTCTCTCTCTCTCTCAAATAAATAAATAAAAGAATAAGATGAAATGTGTGGTCACATAGAAGGAATAGAATGAACTGAGGAGACTAAAGGTGTGAGAAAAAGGAGGACAGGGAAGAAACCAGAGAAACAGGAAAGATGAAAATGGTGTACTCAGGGTGAGGGCAGAAGAGGGAGGAGTAAGGCCATGGGGAGGGAACTTTCTCTTCCCCATGTCCGTTTCTTGATCACAAGCTGGGACATATATAAAGGCTCCACGCAGCCCACACATGAATACAACAACAAAAATTGCTCAAAACCTGGAGGATACTCAGCATGCATTTGCTCTATAATTTAAAAACTATGGAAGACAGATCAAAAGAAGGGAAAGCTGCTCTGGGAGAAAGTATTAAAATAAAAATATAGATCCTTAAAGAGTTTTTGGAAAGCATATTAGGATGCTCACCTAAAGACAGTAGTGACCATAGGAGAAAGAAGGCATGTGGAGTCCTGAATTGAGTTAAATACATGAATACTGAAAAATAATATGATAAAAGCATACACCGCCTCTGAAGACAGAAGTGTTCAAAATCTGTAAGTAGGAAAAAATAACAGTTTAGGAAGCACAGAAAATTGTGTCGTGAAGGTCTAGTACTGACTGTAACATGAAATTTAGACAGTAAAGATTTTGCAGAAGTCAGTATATCTGGTGTGAAGGGACTAGGTTATAAATGTGGCCTAGTCGTATGGCAAGAACTCCGGGTAGAGTATTTCGGACTATACAATGCAAGAATAGTAATACCAGCTACTAAGTAATTTTCAGTAATGATGACATAACTTGTATTTGAATGATGAATTTCAGTTGTACTCCTTAATTCTGAAACTCTGCGCCTTACAGAGTGAAGTTCAAATATGCATCATATCTTTTCCTCCAGGAATCTCACTGTGTTTTCTAAAATTAAAACTGGCTGTCTATACTGAGTCACCCAAACCCCTTCGTTTTGTATAATGCTGTTATCTTTTACCTCCTGAGTTATCACAAAATCTATTTTTATTTTCTGAAGGAGTAGAGGGTGTATATATTAAATGCAGCTAAATGGACCGAGAAAGAAACCCAGATGTTTAACCGTGAAATCTAAATTTGAAACAGTCTTTGGAAATATGCTGAAATGTTTCCAAAATATCATGAGGATCAAAACCAATTGCAGCTGAAATGACCTTCACTGTGAGCAATGTCAACAATATGGAATTGGTGTGGAAAGCATTCTTCTTTCCTTCTTTTTAATCTTTTTAACCGTATCATGATAAGTCACTACTAATAGGCCAAAAATACAATTTTTTGAATATTATTTGTGCCAAAAAACAAATCAACACAATTATAAATCAAAGCTTTTAAAGGCTTAGTCTGAAACACATGTGTACTGGAATATACATTGCGATAGTACCCCAGATTAATCTTACTCGCACTGCTCATCTATATTTACAGATATTTTCAGCCATCTATCTGTTAGATAATAGATAGAGCTTAGAGCCAGGCTACACAATAATCTATCTTAATAGATTATTGTATGAAAATAATAGAAATAAGCGTAATACCTGAGGCAGAAGGTCACATAACTTTGCCAAAGACAAACAGGTTATGGGACCAGAGCCTCCATCTCCAGGGCTCCATACTCCTAACTTCGGATTACAGAAACTCTATACAGTTGAGCCTTGAACAACATGGGGGCTCAGGGCATTGACCCATAAACACAGAGTAAAACAATCCACGTATAATTATGACTATCCCAAAACTTAACTATCTCAATAGCCTACTGTTTACGGGAGGTCTTACTTAATGTAAAGTCAATCAACACACATTTTGTATGTTCTCTTTGTTATAGACCTTATTCTTACAATAAAGTAAACTAGAAGAAAGAGAGTATGATTAAGAAAATCATAATGGAGTGCCTGGGTGACTCAGTTTGATTAAGTGTCCGGATCTTGGTTTCAGTTCAGGTCATGATCTCATAGGTCATGGGATCGAGCCCCATGTTGGGCTTCACACTCAGTGGGGAGTCTGCTTGAAGATCCTATTCCTCTATCCCTCCCCCCACCCATGGTATGCTCTTTCTTTCTCTTTGCTTCTGTCTTTAAAATAAATCTTTTTTAAAAAGGCAAGAAAATCATAAGGAAAAGAAAAATATATGTGTGTGTGTGTGTGTGGTATATACCATACTGCATTAAAATCTGCATCTTACCATGGGGGGAAGGATAGATTAGAAACGACAAATACCCACCATTTGCTTCGACGTGGAGGGACCTGGAGGGCATGATGCTGAGTGAAATAAGTCAATTGGAGAAGGACAAACATTATAATGCCTCATTCATTTGGGGAATATAAAAAATAGTGAAAAAGAATAAAGGGGAAAGGAGAAAAAATGAGTGGGAAATATCAGAAAGGGAGACAGAACATGAGAGACTCCTAACTCTGGGAAACGAACTAGGGGTGGTGGAAGGGGAGGTGGGCAGGGGGTGGGAGTGATGGGCACGGGACACTTGATGGGATGAGCACTGGGTGTTATTCTATATGTTGGCAAGTTGAACACCAATAAAAAATTATTTAAAAAGAATCTGCACATTAAGTGGACATGCATATTTGAAACCCATGTCATTTAAGGATCAATTGTATTTCACATCTATAAACATGTCCTTAAGTTTAAGGATTATAATTTGATTAATGTGTCTTAGTTGGCAGTCAGGATGCTGAAATCCAGTAATCATTAGATCAACTCATACTTGTTGAAAGCCTGCTCATTGATATCAGTGAAATATAATGAAACTGGTAAATAGGACCAATGAAAGTGTGCCAACCAACTTTGTGTTTCATGCAAGGAATAGATCAATTACTTTTGCACAGAGATTGAGCCATTTTTGGTGATATATAGCAAGTACATTGGAAAACATCTGACAGTATGGGAAGGTTATTTTAGAAATCTCGTGTAAGTAGAAGCATGTAATATTTGTCCTTCTGTGACTGGCTTATTTCCCTTAGCATAATGTCTTAAATGTTCAACCATGTTGTCATCTATTACAGCATTTCCTTCTTTTAGAATGCTGAATAAGATCTCATTATAGTTCTATTACACTTTTCTAATCTCTTCATCCATCAGTGGCCATTCACATTGTCCATCTCAGCTATCGTGAGTAGAGGGTGCCTCAATGAGCATGGGAGTGTGAATATCCCTTTGAGATTCCAATTTCAATTCTTTTGGATAAAAATTTCAATTATGCAGGATGCATCAGTTCTAGAGATCTATACAACATCATGTGCTTAGATAACAGCACCGTAGTGTACATTTAAACATTGTTAAGAGGGTAGACCTCGTGGTCAGTGTTCTTACCGCACTGATATAAGTATATGGAAGCCAACACAAATAAGATCATTGGGAAGCATTCAGAAGAATATAAGAATTTTGACGACAAAAACATGGTAAAATTCAAAGATAAAAAAAGAAGTCACACGCTGTGAAAGAGACTTAGTCAAATGTGCATGTTCTTTCTCTGCTTTTGAGGGAGCAAGGCAAGGCCTTACCAGAATCTGAAGATTTAATATTTTCTTGTGCTAAATGCTTTGCCTAAATATTTAAAACCTGTGTAAATAGTAGGAAGGAAGGACTATTGTTATCCTCACTTCTTTCATGAGGAAAGTGAGATAAGCAGATATTTAGTAATTTGACCAAGCTAAGTCTTGCTAATAAAGGGCCAGGCTAGTGTAGAACAAGGCAGCCTGACTCCAGAACCCTAGATCTGCAACACTATGCTACAATGCCTCCTAGGCATTCCTAGCATTTGGAGATATGACAGGGGTCTACAAAATGAGGCATAGCAGAATATATGACAGAAGAGAAATCAAATATTCCATTTGAAGAAATAAGAGTACATACTCTAGTACCATAACTTCAGAAACTGGATCATGTGAGTAAAAGCACTGAAGAATCAAAGGGCTCATAATATTATTGCATTTTCTGAAAATATCTTACGTTAATGATAACTTCCTGGGAAATAGGTGTTGGCGAATTTTTTTAAATGTTTCTTCTGAAATGTTTATGAGAACCAGTAGAGGGAGCTTTTAACCACGAGTTTATATTCCATTAAGAAAAGAATCAATCAAATAACGTGCAATGAAAAGTAAAACAATCCTAGATATGATATTTATAGAAAACCGTAAAGAATCCATAGAGGTTTTTCTTTCAGGTTACTTTAGAAATCAATTGCAAGGCATTTTTGACTGCTCACCATTGCTGTGCTGTTATGAGCTACAGGATAATTGCAGAGATGGGTACCTAGACATGACCAGCTTCTATCTCACTCGAGAAGGATCTTTGGTGTTTAAGCAGCACAGGGTGGGTTAATACATTTTATAGCTAATAGAATAATATCATCAATAATTGTGACAGAGGATGAGCAAACAAGAGTTAGAAAGGACAGATCTCAAAGAATATCGGCTGGTCCTAAAAGAAACTAAGGATATGGATCCTTGGTGAGAAACCTGAAGACTCTTTTCAAGGGAGAAAATATTGGGGGCAACATCTCTGATGTTGGAATGAGCATGGCGAGGGAGAACTCACATGTGAATAGCCAAAGTACAAGCTTAATTTGAGAAACATAGGAACAGACTTGCAAGTCATGTCAGACTGTGAGTACGCGCAGGGAGTGGATGCAGGAGGTAGTAGGAAAGAAAAAAAAAAAAAAAACACTATAATAAGGTAGCCAGAGGCACGGGAGGATGTGGGTATGAGAAGAACAGAGCTGGAAGAGAGAGAGGAAGTGGGAGAGGTTGGAAGGAAGCAACCCAACAATGGGCAAGAGCAATAATCTGGGCGGCAAGTGATTAACTTAGCTAGAAGTGTTGGCCTGTTTTGCAAACCATATAATAAACTCTCCTTGCAAACCACCATTACGGAGTTCAGTGATAATGGTAACAATAATAATTATGTGCTTTCACTCTCTTGCTTCCCCTTTTAGACTGCATTAAAAACATTTCAGCTAGTTTTGGCGGTGCTCCAGTGAGCCAGTTTGTGGAAATTTCTCCCATCTGCCTTTACGTTCATGGTTTACTGACTGCTTAGTTTGCAGTTCCCTTTTATTTGTCTCTTTCTCCATCACATAAATAAATAATATTTATTTCTCCGAAGGAGCAACCCGATATAATGGAGATAGATCCCCAGCATTGTTAACTCCCACCCTAGCTAAATAGTCTTCCTTAGAAGGTCTTCTCTGCAATCCAAGGACCAATACAATACTAAGGACCGAGTGCCAGCACATGTACCCCGAGTCTTCCTGACTCGTGCACTGATAGACAAGGGTAATCCCATCAGAGGGATGGTGGGGATGACTAATGGAATATGGTGAGAGTAAAAAGGTAATTTGGGGTCTTCCATGCTGGACCAAAGGGTAATAATGAGCCATTGCGAGGTTCAAGGTAGAAGGTGATGCTGTCATGTGAAAACTGGGAAGGTTCAGGTGGGGTTGTCCTTAGGACAGCCTCAAGAGGGGAAGGCTGGCAGGAGAGAGCCATCAGAAGTCTACAGGGACAGTAGCATGAGTGTGAATTGATTTGAGTAGGAATGAAGAGGAAGAGATCCATGATATCAAGAGAAAGAGTAAAAACCAGTGACTTAACTAGATGTGAAAAATGAAGGAACAAATATCAAAGATGACTGGTACATAGAGTTGAAAGGACTGGTGCCACAATGAAAATATTTAGGAAGAGAACCAGCCCGTGGTTGAAAATTGTGCATTTGTTTGAGGCGCATTGATTTTAAGTACTAGCAGGAAAAACAGGCAAATGGACAAATATTTGAGCAACATTATTAATATTCTCATTATGTGGTGGTCTGGATCTCATAAACGGAGACTAACATTCTGAAACTTGAATAGCTTTCATCTTTTTAAAATACAAGGAGTCATTAGAAATTAGGCATTTTAGGGTGGGGGATATTTGGGTGAAAAGAGTGAAACTTTTGTTTTTTCTGCATTGAAACTCTGATAGGCATTTCATGATACTTCTTTTTTGCAATCTGAAATCCAGAATTAACTTTGGCACCTCAGTCAATATGCTATCAACTCTGACACAGTGAAATTGATTAGCAAAGAACAATGCTTGTGAATTAGAATTAAAATTTCCCCTTTCTTCTTATTATGGAGAATGCATGTCAGTGTCCAGAGGGGATACAGATGGGTTTATATGACAAGAGACTTGACAAGATGGCTCATTTGTCTCCCTTAAAATTGAACCATCAGTGGGCCTAATTGGCAGAACTTGCAAACGCCCTTTTTTTTCTGAACTTGACACCATGGCCTATTTCGCCAGGTATATTTGTCATCACCAGAATTTGCTTATAAAGGCATCTTATTATGCCCTGACAGTTGGATCAGGTTATACATGTGTATTTTTATGTTTAGCTAAAAAATATTAGCCATTTTAGAAAGACGTTTTGGAAGCTCAATTGCTTTTTTTGATTTTGTTTTTTTTGTTTGTTTTTGTTTTTGCTGAGACTCTTTTCTTAAAAAAAAAAAATGATTGATTTGAAAGAGAGAGAGAGAAAAAGCATGAGCAGGGGCAGGAGCTGAGGGAGAGGGAGAAGCAGGCAGGGAGCCTCACACAGGGCTGGATCCCAGGACCTGGAGATCATGACCTGAGCTGAAGTCAGACCCTTAATTAACTGAGCCACCGCCGCCGCCCCGCACTCCCCACCCCCCCGAGCTCCATGCACTGGAGCTGTAATGCACTATCTTCTCTGTACTACTGCCTATGCAGTGACATCTTATCCTGTGTCTTAAGTATTTGTCTTGAAATCATAAACATCTATGGCACCAGCCTCTGCATAAAATTACGTGAATAAAAGTGTAATATGCCGATACATGACCTTCAATTAGCTCTATTGAATGACGTACATAAAGGAGACCTGATATTTTTAAGCACTAGGGCATAGGGAACTACAACCAAAAGAAAGCCAAGCCCTAAATCATGACAGAAACAGAAATTGTCTGGGAAACATGACTTTGAGCACTAACTTGTGTGAGTAATCATAAATGACTTTTACTTAAATTTGCAAGAATTCAGGAAAAATTTTCTTTCAGTTAGGAGCTGTCTCCATCAAAAATATATCTAATCTTCAATGCCATTTTAACAAGATTCTTGGTGACCTGGTTTTAAAAAGCAAATGATTAAACATGCATGAGATATATACTAAATATTACCAAGGCTTATTTTAAGGGATACATTCAAGGATTTCCATTTTCATGCTGATTCTTCTCCCATTGTTTAAAATTAATAGAAAGACCAGAAACTGATTTCAGCTCACACGCCTTTCCCATTTAATTAGCAAGTATTTACCAAGTAGTTTCCATCTACTGAGGACTAGTTACAAGTCATTACTACGTAGTTAGCACTGTGCTGCAGATTTTATGATGTCAGAATTTCAAGGAGCAAATTGCTCCTCTCAGTGTCTGAAAATGCAGTTGTGAGGGCAAAATTCTTAAGATGCCAGCACCTTTCCCCAGGTGTTCCATGTGTACTAAGACCTCAAATTTTGGAACCACTGTCCTTACATAATTCAGTAAGACTTATCATGGCTCTTTTTAAGTTTTGAAGGTTGGTAATGTGTTCCCAGGGGAGCCCTGTATGTGATTGAATACCTTGGAAAAGTGGTAGATAAAATATCAAATGGCCTTTCTACTAGTGTGATTTTGCACATGGAAAATTCTCCCTAAGAACATAGCTTAAGTAAAGCCTTTTTTTAGTTTTGCTCCTTTACCTTCAGAATTGAGGGCTGAGAGCAATAGGAAGAATTGGTCCTCCGTAGATAGAACACTTGCATTATGTAAAATAAATGGGATTGATATCTTGTTTTTTTGTTTGTTTGTTTCTAATAATCAAGATGCGAATTTGCAACTTCCTCTTCCAGTGCCTTGTGTGTTAGAACAAATTTGAAATGTCAAGTTTTCGTGTTCTAGGACATTGTAAAGCAAAGGATCTGAGAACAATCATTTGAAGAGCATAGACACAGTAACAGAAACATCCCATCATGTTCTTAGTGAAGAAGCAATGGACACATCGCTAAATTGTCTACCCAATAACAGTATCAAGGGTCAAGTGGATTCCAGAATTTTCACTTCCTTCCTAGAAACATGTCCGTTGTTAGGTATCCGGTGTTAGTTCGTATGCCAGGCATTATTCCAAGAGCTTTTAAATTATGATCTCATTTTATCCTCAACAATAACACCATAAGGTTGGAATCATTGTATTTTCCAGAAAAGGAAACCAAGGCAAGGGAGAATGGAGAAATTAAGTGACCTGTCCAGGGACACAAATCAGTGACAGATTGGACTGAGATTTAAACAAAGGCTGCACAAAATAGAAACTTTGCCTTTTTAAAAGGCCACCACGAGCAGCATTTGCCATTGGTGGAGAAGGTTTCCCTTCACAAAAGAAGAGAAACCAGAGCTTCTATGCAGCCGGTGCGTCGTGCCACCCACCAAATAGCCAAGGATGCATGGATCTTGGAAGAGACTCATTAATCAAACAGATGTGGTTTCAATAATTATGAAACCTCTTCATTAAGCACTGGCAGTAAGTCATTACAATATCTTCTCCAGCCTTTTGGCTATGATCAAGTGTAGAACATCTTCTCATTAGGATAATGGAGTTCAATAAAAGAGTGTTCCATCATTCTCCATGAGGGAGCAGAGTGGAACTTTTTGTTAACGATAATCATTTAGTGATTCGTTTTATCTTTCTCAGATCTTGTTAATTCATTATTGTACAAGGTTAATTCTTCATGCATTTGGGTTTTGATCTTGACAAAATGCATTGGTCATAAAAGTTAACTTTGTAAAAGAAATCAGGACAGTTTAAATTAATGTTGGGAACATAATGAGTAGGAATTAGAAAAGTATTTTGTTTTAATTTGCTGGCCTCGAGAATAATTAATTAAAGCATGGTTTATATATTTTAAATTAAGTTGTTGAGGGAATTTTTGACATATGTTATTTTTTCAATTATTTTTTATGACAGACGAGATCAGGAGAATATTAGAATTATCTGAATTTGCATATATTAGCAACAATATAATCTATTACTAGGCACACTCCTTAATATCACATGATTGTCTCTGTGATTGTATATAAAAGTCATCGGAATAATAAATCTATCAGCAGTTACAAAATGTAGAAGTGGGGCCCCTCCTTTGAAGTTTTGCACGACCAACATTAACAATAATTAACTTTATGTTAATTATTGTATTGTGTTAATTATTGTATTTCCTTTCATCATTTCCCCCTATGAAAATAGTCACTTTATAAAATTTTACCTACCAGTAATTACAGCTAAGTTACAATCTTCTGATTATTTCCACTTATCATTAGATCAAAAGCACTTTCCAATCATTTCTTTATAGCCATAATTTTATTGGTGCTAATATTTCATTGAGAAATTCAGTTATTTAATTTAGCTACGTGCTTGTGGTTGGTTGTTATCATTTCAAATATTTTCCCTGTTACAAATAACCAAGCAACAGAATGTTTCTTATATGACCTTTCCCCATATTTAGGTGTTTTTTTTTTTTTTTTTCTGTAGAAAATCCTCAGAAGCGGATTTATTGAGTCAAAGAGTATGAATATGTCCAAAGCTCTTGATATAGAGTGCCCAAATCCTTAGGGAACATGTTTGATCCATCTATGTAACCTTGGTACCTGGCATGGTACCTAGTGTGCTCATTCTAAAGATGTCAAAACTTTTGAAAGAGTATATATACATGGCTGTTTTAGCTGCATGACTAATAATAACCCTTTGTGCTTGAATAGATTTTCATAGTTTCCATGAACTTTCACATATATTATCTGATTTGAAACCTACAACATGCTTTCAAGAAGCAGAAGGAAGATGATTTGATCATCACTTTTCAGAAGAAAAAAAAAAGTGAGCCTCAGATCAAGGTCATTGGCTGGCTGCACTTTAGCCTTACCTGAGCTAGCAGTAGTTTCATTACACCCTGTGTCTGCCAAGTATGTCCTTCTTTTAAGAAAGGATTTGAAATCAGTTGACTGTCTTTTTCTTTTCCTTTCAGCGAATTTTGCTTTTATTCTTTTGGGCAAAATCCTATTCTTATTGGAAATATTTTTGTCTTTTTTGTAATGTACAGTGCATATCACTCCTTAATCATCACCATGCAGTTTTCCCACAGGCTTCATGCAAAAAATAATATTAACATGACTTATTTTAAAGATTTATTGATTTATTTTTGAGGGACAGTGCATGCACAGATACACATGTAAGCAGGGGAGTGGGTAAGAGCAGAGGGAAAGAGAAAAGCAGACTCTGTGGTGTGAGCACTGAGCTGGACTTGAGGCTTGATCTCACTACCCTGAGACCAGGACCTGAGCTGAAACCAAGAGTTGTACCACCCAGGTGCCCCAAAACTTATTTTATAACAGCAATGAAAGGCAAAGGTCACACAATTCATTGACTTATTTGTGTTACTTAATATATTAGTTGAGAGAATTTTACCTTCTTAAGTTTTTTTTTTTTTTTTATAATTTATAGAAGACCAGTATTACAAAAATCATTCCCATGAGTGAGTCTCGTAAATCTGCCCATAGAAAACCTTACCTGATGGTTTAGGATAAATACAGGCATTTCCTAGCTTTATAAATGTAGGGAATTGATTTAAGTTTTATAGAACTGTTTCTTTAACTGTAAAATTACTAGTTCTTTTTAAATACAGGGTTTGGGGCACCTTAAGTTGGTTAAGCATCTGCCTTACTTGGGTCATGATCCCAGGGTTCTGGGAGTGAGCCCCACATCAGACTCCCTGTTCAGTGGGAATCTGCTTCTCCCTCTGCCTCTACTCCTGCTCTTGCTCTCTTACTCTGGCTCACTCTCAAATAAATAAATAAAATCTTTAAAAAATTAAAAATAAAATACAGGGCTTGAACTCATGACCCTGAGATCAAGAATCCCAACTGAGCCACCCAGGTACCCCTATTTTTTTATAATATCTATTCAACATGTGTATTAATGATACAGTGCATGAAATGCCCACCATAGAGCTGAGTGAGCACAACATAAAAACACATCGATTTTATTTCTTCCCTCCTGATTTCTTCTTTTTTATTTCCTTTCTCAATCAGGAAATTATCATCTTGATTTCAGAGATGAGATTATTGAAGCCTGGAGAGTGACGTAGTTTGTCCAAGTTTATGCAGCTTTTAGGTACCATCACTGGGTTTATTTTTTTTATAATAAATTTATTTTTTATTGGTGTTCAATTTGCCAACATACAGAATAACACCCAGTGCTCATCCCGTCAAGTGCCCCCCTCACATCACTGGGTTTAGAAGCCACTTTTGTCTACTTCAGACCTTAACTTTTCTCACTAAAGCAGAAAACCTATTAAAAGGATGCTGATAGGAAAACCTGGAAGTCCACTAATTATAATAAAGAATAATTTTATTTCTATCCTATATCACCATTTTCCTGCCACTAATTTGGACTGCAAAGCTTGCTAAAGATTGTAACTCAGTTTAATGAAAACATTTACAATAGAATGGAAACATTTTGATGGAGCTGTTCAGCATAGAGTTCTTTTAAAAAGTAAACTTTTTGATCAAGTGGCAGTTAAATGGCTATCAGGAGGGCAAGAGAATTTCTGTTCAAGGTGGGAGGTGAACTAGAGGGATTCCTAAAATATATACAGTATGGGATTTTTCTAGTTCTTCAGTGGATCTGCCCCTAGGTTATAGTCTCTCTACTATATATTTAGCAAGCCTCCGGTTCAGCCTTTTGACTACAAATAACCTGTAGTTTGTTTCAAGGCTGTTGAATGTCCTCTAACTTTTAAGATACCCTCTTGCTAAAGCTAATATGTGTGTGTATGTGTGTGTGTGTGTGTGTGTGTGTGTGTATAGTGAGGGCACATAATGTTAGGTATTATGAAAGGTTCCTCTCTCTGTCTATATAAAACATATCCATATGCATGTACATAGTGTTTTAGATGCATATACACATTCATGTGTTCTTTACATATATAAATATGCATACGTATATATATGTGTTGGTGTGCATCTTTATTAAACCTGACAACAATCTTACAAAGTAGATCCTTTTATTACCTATACTTTACTGCTGAACGTAAGGAAGCATACAGGGGTTAAACAAATTATCAAAGAATATGCAAGTGGCAAAACTGAGACTCAATCTCTTGTGTGATCGATGCAAAAGCCTTTATTTTTAGCAATTAGATTGCCCTATCCTAATTTAAGGTTGTGTATAGGTTTTGATTTCTTATCATCAGATTTAATGATATTTAGCGTCTTCTATAATATAGACCAAACAAAACGAAGTCTGTCTATGCCAAAAAGCAAAGAGTTGCCATTCACAAAGTTTAACTATAATAACTTTTTTTGTCTTTCCTGTTAAACATTAACTAAAATAGTTCAGAAGAGAGATGATTAAGGCCTAAATAAAGCAAGCTATAAAGACCTGAATAAAATATTAAAATTAGATGCTAAATTAGAAAAATATTCATTGAACTTGGTCAATATTTAGATGTAGAATGTAAATTTCAAATAGGGAGTATGCTATTGACTCTTCAACATTTGTAGGATTTGTTTACATGTCATTGCTCATCACACAATGGCCCTGGGGATAGAACTATTCCTGTCACTAATTATTCACCCTTTATTCCACCTGGACCAGTTTCCCTGGCATGTTGTAAGACAGTGATCTGATTTGGTGGATAGCAGTGATGAAAGGTAGTTTCTTGGTGTTTCAAGACGAGCCATGAGTTTTTTACATTTCCTTAAATATACTCCCAGGTCTGTGAGACCCTAGAGCTTGCAAATGGTCCTCCCTGTCATCAGTTAAGACCAAAACATTGTCAAGTAGTGAAGGGCGAATGATCTCATTGTCAAGATCTGAATGATCAAGTCTTGGTCTGAGAAGCCCAAATTCTATCAGCGCTAACTAATCTTCTGAGCCCAGTCCATTCCTCTGCTCCTTATTCTGTGGTCTTGGTGCAGATTCCATTTTGTCCTCCTATTTGAAATTTGGATCATCTGATTCCCTTCTGGCTCCATTTCCACCTGATTTCCCCCCCTTAGAGTTAGAGACTGAACTACTTGGGATGTCTTAACAGGCTTTCCTCTCTACCTTTAGATTTTTAGCTGCTCATCTTACAATTGTTTCTCTCAGTTTTGACTACCTGATTGCTTTCTCTCTTTCTCTCACTTTCAGTGAAAAGAGACAACCTTGATTCATTAGTTTGGTCCAACACTTAAGCTCCCAACCCTTGCTGTTAGGCATGGTGATAAAACTGAGTAAGGATCTCGCTCTCTCTATATGATGGCGCTTATGAAGGGGGTGTCATGGCCTATCCAGCAACATTTGTTGGAGTTTTGTTTGTTTTGTTTTGTTTGTTTTTCACCAGCCATAAAATGCTACAGTCTTTAGAATGATCTAGTAATGTCTCACTGAAATTAACATTACATCATTTTTTCTGTTGATGGTAGGGAGATGCTTGGGCAGAAGTTTATATGGTGGTTGTATCTTTTCTGTTATTGCCTTACAAGACTCACTTAACTATATAGCTTATTAAGTATATTACTTGAGAAATTAAGAAACACAGCTTTGTTATTTTTTTCCATAAAAAGCCAAGTATTTATGTAGTGGTTGATGGCTTGGTTTAGCTTCCTGAGTTGATAGAAATAAACAGGGGAATAATTAAGTGCTTTTCCTCATTCATTCCATTTTATTTTCAAAAGACCATACTTTCTAATAAGATAGGGCGATTAAACTTTTATATGTATTTTCTTGAAAGTAAGTCCAGCAATATTTTATAATAATACAATGGTGTTTGGATTATCAATGTGGTCCTGTCTCAGGGAATGTTAATAGTGTAGGAAAAATTAATTTTGTTGCCCATACGTATTAATAAATGTAAAAATGAGCAATTGGGAGAACTTTTTAAATGTTAATATACACTAATTAATAAAAATCTATTTACCTTTGTTCTAGCCTAATTATACTTCTATGGGAACAATATATAACTACATATTACTTACTGTAAGGAGCACATTGTCATTTGCCTACATATCATTGGAATGTTGGAATGGTACATGTTAAATTAGAATGGGAATTAAACACACATGCACACACACACACTTTCACTGACTTTGAGTCAAGCACCTTTCTGGGCCTCTGTTTCCTCATAAGAAATATTTGCTTTGGACTAAGTGATTCTTAGAAGTTTTTCCCCTAGGTATAACATGGGTATACATTTATGTTTCTAGTTTTATAAAGAGGCTGCTTAATTTTCAATTTGATCGTATTCTCCAATGCCCTCCATTTGACATTCCCTGTTAACCATGAACTGATCTGTGATTCTTGATTAAATCCAGATGTTGGAAGGCCAAATCTAGATGACAAGTGCAGAGTGAGGGCAAGTCAGTGAGTTTCAATGGACTTGTCTCTTTACAGCCAGGGGTGAATGCAGGGTTCAGAGAGTCCACCGTTTATGTTTACAAGTTGGGTAAAAAATCCATCTTATGCCTTTGTCTTGGTCAAATAGATCCATATAAACTTTACTGTCATGTGCTCAACATAGTTGGGGGCATTGCTAGGTAATATGATTGTTTCTTTTCAATAAAGACACGATTTGTATAACCATATGTCAATTTAAAAAGGAAAAAAAAAACATTATCCCTAGAGAAAATAGAAGTTATGCAGGACAGGAATAGTTATTGTAGCATACCTAAGTGCTTGGCTCAGCTGTGAATAGTACTCACACAGTCATGATGATGTCAATATGGATTGGTGGTCCAAAGGGAGGTTTTTGATATAACTAAATTAGTAAGGTGGCAGGGGTGGGGACCGAAAAGATGTGTCTGTGTGTGGTGAGATGAAGTGATGAAAGAGAAGGAAATCTTCATCTTTCATAGTGGGAAGTCCATAGACACTTAAAACTGTAAAATCAGTAAATAACAACATAAGCATGCTACTTAATGAAAGAAATAGAGGTAAATTCCAAAAGAAGCAGCTTAAAGAGATGAAAATGATTGCTCTGGAAAATAAGAAACCTCGGGACCCTGGGGCATGTGTACATTAACATGCAATTAAAACAAAAAATATAAATTCTCTTTAAAGAGGACATGTTGGGCAGCCCTGGTGGCTCAGCGGTTTAGCGCCGCCTTCAATCCAGGGTGTGATCCTGGAGACCAGGGATTGAGTCCCATGTCGGGCTCCCTGCATGGGTCCTATTTCTCCCTCTGGCCCACCTCTCTCTCTCTCATGAATCAATCAATCAATCAATCAATCAATCAATCTTTAAAAAAATAAAGAGGGCATGTTATAAAGTTTCTATTTATGTCTATTATTTTCTAAACGTTTCCAGGACACACATTGATACATCCTTCTTTAGGTCAAATCAAAATCCAGGAGAGAAAAATAGATCAAGTGAAGCCTGTTTGCCATTCATTTTGAAAGCATATTATTGCTCTTTTACGTCATTGTAAATTTTTTAATTCCATACAATTTAAAAACACTGTGAGAATGATCAGTACCTGATTCAGGCTCATGTTTTCCATGCTGGCCTACTTATGTAGCACTATAGAATGTAGGCATCAGTGTTTAGAAGCTTATGGACCAGAAGGTACTGACATGTCAAGGTGATAAGAGAAGAATTATCATGCACAGTTATTGGAATGATCTGACTTTCAACATTCTAGACTCAACTGTATATAATTCAGACCAAAAAACATCAAAACACATAGACATCATGTTGAATTTTAACTCTTGAACATTATGAAAGCAACATGGATTCCTTAGGGGATATACAAGTAGAAATTGATCTCTCTAAATGCTTTCGGAGAATATTGTCTTGATACACCGGTTTCACCCACATTTATCATTAAAAGTTACCATCTTTTAGAACATTTATTTGCCAGCTTTCTTGAATTTTTCTCAGCCATTAGTTCCTCATCTGGCTATATTTTGAAATTTATCTACAATACTACTGAGACGTTGTGCGAAGGGTGGGTAGGATATAAGGTGAAATTCCATGTAGATTCAGATGTTTTGAATCCTCATGGAAATTCTTCAAAGACCTTTAAAATACAATATAAGTTTAACAATTCTAGATATTTATGTGAGAAAAATGTCAGCTATGCCTACCTTTATTCCTGATGTCTTATGGACATATAGATAAATTATGTGCAAGCATTTCTAGTCCAAGGCAAACTAGCAATACTGGTTTTCCTGCTTCCAACCAAGACCTTCATTTTATTGTCACTGAAGTTTAATGGCTCATATTTTCATGTTCTCTTTTTCCACCCTTGCCCCAGCCCCCATGAGAATTTGTATTCAAAGCCTTTCTCAGGACATGATAGCACCTTCCAATGCTGTTTCTCCAGAAACATTTTAATTTTAGTGGAATCAAATTTTTAAGGAAAATGGATAAAACTGAGACAAATAAATGCGTTAACTTGTAGAGTTAAGCCTACAATAAGCAATAAAATAAGAATGCAAGGTAAAATGTTTTTCCCCTCTAAGAGGAAAACTGGATGTCCGTTAAATGCATTTTGATTTATCCTTCATTGTGATTTTTGCTATCCTTGGAAATAGGAATGAAAATGTGTGTCATCTCTCCGCTATTTAACTTGCACACACCCTGTCACAGTTTTTACCCAATGAGAAAGAAAAATAATGTGAGTTGTTAGTTTCTTCTTCTTCTTCTTCTTCTTCTTCTTCTTCTTCTTCTTCTTCTTCTTTTTTTTTTTTTTTTTTTTTTTTTTTTTTTTTTACTGGAATCTAGCCACAATAGTTATGCTGACCTTGACCAAGATATCTCTACGTGATAGTTCTATTGCTGTGCCATTGAGTCAAACAGTATCTCTGCAGGTCTTTTCAAAATTCTTGGGCAAAAAAGTAAAGCAGGTGTAGGCAGGGGTCAGCAAGGAAAGGCTGTTGATTCTACCCCTGTAGTTTTTGGACAGAAATAAAGACTTTTTTTTTTAGGTGATCTGTTTCTAAGAAGCACAACTTTCAGGAAACCACACACCATGTTCTCAGAATTATTTTTCTTTTCCTCCCTCAAAGTTTTATCACCTGAAAGCAAGGGATTATTCTCTTCAACAACAACAAAATGTTGCAGCTCACATTAAATTTACATCTTTTTTTAAAAGATTTTATTTATTCATGAGAGACACAGAGAGAGGCAGAGACACTGGCAGAGGGAGAGGCAGGCTCCATGCAGGGAACCAAATGTGGGACTCGATCCCAGGACTCTGGGGTCATGCCTTGGGCCGAAGGCACGCACCAAACCGCTGAGCCACCCAGGGGTCCCCTAAATTTACTTCTCTTTCAGGAGAAAACCTACTTAATAGTTTTCAAAGATACCATTACCTCCACAATATCCAGATTATAGACCCAGTTTATAGAAAGAGTAAACCCCAGAATACAATCTTCTGTAGTATTTTGGGGTGGCATTCTCCTGGAATGGGAGTGAACTTAGCATTTCTAGGGTTTGTTGCACTTGAAACTGTAATTGGGGTTTGTGTCTGGGAACCCCACAAGCTCTCATCCTGAGAAGGGAATACACAGACATGTTTAATCATTCAACAAACATCTATCTAGCACTGGTGTTGTGTCAGGGATTTTTCTGGGCCTGAAAACTCACAGATGAATGAGACACAGTATAGAATGTCTTCAATCTGCATGAAATTATATTCTTTTTTTTTGAAATTATATTCTGAACAAGGGCCAACTGTAAAGCGTATGTGTGAATATATGTGCTCTTTTAAATCCAGGAAAAATATTTTCCACATGACCAATTGTGCCACTGAAAAATAAATTGTTATTGGTGTACAGTGGCATTTGAAGATATTAGAAAACTCAAATCTAAAAGGGAACATTGCTCTGCCATGAATACACGGTGTTCATACTTCTCTGCAAATTGCTGTGTCACCTCCAGGGTAACTTGTCAAGTACATTTTCATATTATATTTCAAATAACACTAACCAATAAGTGGAACTTAGAAAAATGTATAAACGTGCATATTCTTATGCTCTGAACAATAAGAAATATGGAATGTCAAGCAATGAACTAATAGCGAACACATAATTCAAATCTTTTTAGTTTAGCTTGTGACATAGAGTCAGAAAGTGTATCAAGGAAATGTAGCAGTGTACAGAGCGAGTCTGCAAACTGATTTATTGAGGCATTCAAATAATACGGTGCTATTTATAGGAAGCTGTGTTACAGATATTCCAGTAGTTACTGCAGAAGAAATTCTTGTTTTGTGGGGTCTTCAATGCATATAGGCTGCTTGGTTCCATAACATAGGTCTATTTGCCTTATGGTGGTGCATTTCTTACAATAGAATATGGGTAGTGAAGCTAAAATGATTGTGAATGTGAATAGAAAGTGGACAGCTAGCTAGAGGAATCCTCTAGACATCGCTGGTTGGTGTGTGCTTTTTTCACGTTAAACATCAATCTGGAATTCTCAAATCTAAGTGGATTTTCTATGAAAAAAATAGGTGAAAGGAAATATTGCGATCTAATCCATTGGTTTAGACAAAGGCATGCAAGAAATAAAGAAAGGTTTTCAACTACCAGAAAAAAACCTTCATTGTGTATTTTTAGATACATAATAATGCCTCATATTTTAAGGTGAACTTATGATAAGACATCTGAAAAATATCCAGTTGTTAACTCTGATTCTGTTTATTATATTATATTAGAAAGAAACTAATATTTGTTAAGGCTTTTCAGTTTATTTTTATTTTATTTTTTTTAAAGATTTATTTATTCATGAGGCAGAGACAGGCAGAGGGAGAAGCAGGCTCCCTGTGGGGAGCCCGATGTGGGACTCGATCCTGGATCCTGGGATCAGGCCCTGAGCCGAAGGCAGATGCTCAACCGCTGAGCCACCCAGGTGTCCCAGGCTTTTCAGTTTATTATTTATTTATTTATTTATTTTTTAATTTTTATTTATTTATGGTAGTCACAGAGAGAGAGAGAGAGAGAGAGAGGCAGAGGGAGAAGCAGGCTCCATGCCCGGAGCCCGACGTGGGACTCGATCCCGGGTCTCCAGGATCACGCCCTGGGCCAAAGGCAGGCGCTAAACCGCTGCGCCACCCAGGGATCCCACTTTTCAGTTTAAAAAAGCATTTTGTTTTATATCATTTCATGGAACTCTTCATTGACATACTGATATGCTTGACAATAGAATATTCTAGGCACTATTAATCATTCTACCCCTGGGGGCCGGTATTACTTTCTTTTGAGCATTAGCTCTCTAGTCAACACTTAATACTGCATGGTAGGTATCTGTTCTTAGGCTCTACAGTCCCATCCAGCAAGAAATATTTATTATCTGTCCCACAAACCCACTTCCCCAAACTTCACTGGTAAATATAACCCACCTACAGAGGCTCAGTAAGACTTTAATTAACTTTGATCTAATTACTATCTTACCAAGGCTAAAAAATGAAGTTCTAAGGTGTGAAAAGAAGCATGCGAAAACATGTAAGGCTAAGAGGTAGACCAGGATGCAATTCCAGGCTAACTAATCCTGAATCCCAAATGTGTGCTTCTGGTTCCATCTCTCCCTATTCTTAGCCTATTTGCCTAATAGAGCTACAATGACAGGAAACATGATAATAAAGAAGACGGAAGTATTTTTAAATATCACTGTTTTTATATATATTCATTTATATAAAATCATTTTATAGTATTTATAAAACAAATATTTAGTGCCAGTTTAAAAATATTAATTGTACAGAACTGCTTCCTAAATATAGATTGCGGGGCAGTGGTTTCTGGTCATTCCAAATCTACCCTGCAGTTCATCTGCTCTGTTTTAATAATGTGATTGAATAAAGTAATCCTAAAGCAAAATTCCTTTTGAAGCTGTGTAATAAAAAGTTCCTCAGTGTGAGCATTTCAGTGAGTAATGCAGATCCCTTAGAATATATATTCCTCATGAAAAAGAATTTTGTGATGATAAAACAAGACAATGAGCCACATGAGGTATGAAGATAGAAGTAAATGGATGTCGATTCTTGAAAATCTGAGTATGTCCAAATGAGCAGAATTAGCAGCGTGTCCTGGCTTTATCGACAAAGGAATGCTGTGCCATTATCTGTTACTTAGGATGATTCTTCTGGATCGCTCTATGTGCTTCTGGCCTGAAGAGAGGGGGTAAAGGAATAAAATAATTTTCTTTCAGTGCTTTGCTATAGCTTTAGACCAGCATTCACCATCTGTTTTGTAAGTTTCTTGAAGTTTATTTAATTTCTTTATATAATAATCTATATATAACTTGTTTGATAGTAAGTGACAGGGTGACTTTTTAAAATTTTGTATGGGGCACCTGGGTACTCAGTGGTGGAGCATCTGTCTTTGGCTCAGGTCGTGATCCTGGGGTCACGGGATCAAGTCCCGCATGAGGCTCCCTGCAGGGAGCCTGCTTCTCCCTCTGCCTGTGTCTCTGCCTCTTTCTGCGTGTCTCTCATGAATGAATGAGTGAATGCACAAATAAATAAACTAATTAATTAATTAATTTTGCACTGTCATGAGCATCTTATGGCATTATGGAATCTAAGAGTATAGATCGTGAAAGGGACCCTGCTGATTTCATGTCCAATACTCCTACTTCACAGATGGGGGAAACTGAGATTCAACATGAATATACGATTTGCTCCGGAGAGGTGAGGAATGAGTAGAGATTGGAACTGGGGTTTTCTAAATCAGCTCCTATAAAAAATGTAGGTGTGTTGGGAAAACAATGTGATCGTTTCCAAAAGACCGTAGCCAACTCTCTACCACGATGGTCATGAATATATATCTCTCATTTATTTTTCACTGCTATGGCTCTGTTTCTTATTTCAAGATGTAAAACCAACAACTTTTGGCATCTCTCCGTAGCTGTGTGAGCTTCAGCAATGCAGATTCTGTGGATCGGGTTGTCTCCATCTCCTATTTATTTCTGATTATGGTTTTTCTCGAGATGCATTTTCTTTTCCCATCTGGAATTCATTCTCTGGGATTCTCCCTCTCTAAGGAAGCTTAAACACCAACGAGTGTCATTTTCTGTAACTTTTCCTGCACTTTTACTCTGCAATTTCTCTGTTCAGAAAGAAACCTTTAATTGTTCCCAATTCCCTTCTGTAGGAGATTGAAAATTATCTGCTTAGTTTTCAAGTCTCAACACACTGCTACTTTCAATCCCTTTTTCTTACTGCTTCCTGAAACACACCTGGCTTATTAATCAAACATACTTTTTGTAACCTCTAATTAGTCTCATTTCTGTGCCTTTGCTTGCTTACGGTCTCTCTTTCCTTCTTTGTTTGAAGGGCATAAGATTTCCTCCTAATTGCAAAAAGTTCTTGGGATTGTAGAATTTCTCTTCTCATGCCCACCAGGCTGTATAAAGAACTAGGAGCTGAAAGCAGCTCCCTCAAGACTGGTTCTCAGTGGTCTGGCTCAGTGGATCTCCCGTGTTCTGGTCCCTGCTTGCCTGCCTATGGCTTGCTCACTTTTTGATTCTTCTTTTCAGACCTGAATCTTCTCGACTGTTTCCTATTCTTACCCATCTGAGACCAGAGTTCCATTTCAGTCCCTGTCTGCTTATCTCAAAAAGCCTCCTACTGGAGGTACTCCTACTGAAATAGCACCACTTGTTCCCCTTCATTACTGAGGATGGCGGCCAAAAAGATCCAGGCCATCTCTCTTCTTGATTTTCTTTCCATCTAAAATGAGTACACATAAAAAAAAAAATTAAAAAAAAGATAAAATGAGTACACATCTATACATATTTGAAAAGAGTTATTTTGTTTTTATTTTCCTTTAGTTTGGTGTGGTTTTTGCCTTTTCATAGAAGCCTTCTGAAAAACCTATTTTGTTTGGAATTTAAATATTATCTAAAAACATGTATCAAAGCAAGCAACTTTCTTTGGATTAGCATATGTTCCTGGAAATCGGCATAATATGCTCTCACCTTTAGATTTACCCCACATTTCCAGGACATTTCCATCGTGGGGGAGCAGAGCGCTCTCACTCAGGGGTTGGGGTCTGAGAGGAAGGGACAGCAGTAACCTAAAACATATTTTTTTCCTTTCTTTTTTCATTCTTAAAATCATTTTTTCACTGAGGTAAGTCTACCTTTTAATCCCCATCCCCATTTCACCCATCTCCCTACCTACCTCCACTCTGGTAATCATTTTATTCTCTAGTATTTCTTCCTAAAATAGGGAAGTTTAATAGGATGTACTTAAAGCCAGAGGCATTAGAAAGGAGAAGATAAAAAAATGTTATAAGGAAAAAAAAAGTGCGAGAAAGGTCCATAAGAAGTTGGACATGAATAGGCATGAGTGTGTAGAGATCTTCCCTTTCCAGTTGATCATTATGGTAAAAGGTACCCAGTTAGCAGAACACCAGTTAATGGAGCTGTGCATGCTAGAGAAATCTCAATCATTAGCAAAGTATGACAACAAAAAAACACAAAGTTTTGTGATTTAATATATAGATGCAAAAAGGAGCACTGGATGGTTTTGTCTTAAAGGCAGCCATGGAGAATCTTAAACATCTTAGGGAAAATTTACAGGTGCCACATGCTTAACTTTCTGTATCCTAGTAAAGCAACTTTCTTATTTCAACAGATTGCTTATAGAACCTGTGACTGGCAATTTTAGTTAAAAGTGTGAAATCAATATAGAGTGTGAAGATATTAATCTTGGCATACGCTTTTAAATTGAGTCAAACATCTTGTTTTAATAAATGATTAGAGCAAATGAGTCCAGTACCATGTTTTAAATAGTCTACTCAACAAATGACTTCACACTCTACTGTCACCTACATAAGAAATCTCAATAATTTTGGCCTTTCTTCTCTCTAGTATCTCACACATCTCTTTGAAAAACAAACTCATTCACCTTCCAAAGCATCTTCTGTATTTTTTCCTTTTATAAACCCACTGCCACTGGCTTCGTTCACCTCCGTACAGCTTCTCATTTATACACTGCAATACTCTCATCGTTTCCAAAACACACCTCCAACAACAACTTCAACCGGCTTCTGAAGTTTTTTTTCCCCCTAAAATATAGATATGATCATATTATAACGCTACTCTAAAAAGCGAACCATTTCAGTGGTTTCTCAAGGCCTACCGAATATAATCCATACTTCTAGCATGGTATTTATTAGCCTGTGAAGTTTGGGGTACAAGATAGCTAAATTCAAATGTAATAGGCATCCAATAAACATTACTTGAAAGAATAATTGAGAAGAGGCAAAATAGAAACAACCGAATAAGATGTTTTTACACACTCTGGCCTTAACTTTCTTGGTTGCTACAAAGGAAAGGGAGTGGATTCTCTTAGAAAGAATGGAAGTGGGCTAAATTTAGCGTAGGGGATGGTAGAGTTAGGGAAGGTGTCTTCTGGTACTTGATCTAAGACTTGATAAATTATCCAAAAGGGAAATGATATAAGAACACATTGGACAACTGTTACTTGTTTTATTTTGTTTTGTTTCAGAGATTGTTTGTTTGTATCTTGTTCCTTCTTGAAGACACCATGCATTCCCATATTTAGCCTTTTTGTGGTGCTGATTCTGTTGCCTGGAATGCTTTTCTCTTCCATTTTCTATGTAATGAGTTTTTTCTTATCCTCCCACTTTTTTTTAAATATTAAAACTTCAAAGTGTCCTTACCACTTAAAAACACCTCCATGTGGGTGTTCATAACAGCTTTATTCATATTGCCAAAGCTTGTAAGCAATTGAGGTTTCCTTCAGTAGACTAATGGATAAAGAAACTATCCTCATCCATGGGACACCTGGGTGGCTCAGTGGTTGAGCATCTGCTTTTGGCTCAGGCCCTGATCCCGGAGTCCCAGGATCGAGTCCCCCGTTGGGCTCCTTGCAGGGAGCCTGCTCCTCCCTCTGTCTATGTCTCTGCCTCTCCCTCTCTCTCTGTGTCTCTCATGAATAAATAAATAAACTCTTTATATATATAAAAAAGAAACTGTCCTCATCCAGACAATGAAATATTGTTTAGCACTAAAAAGATATGAGCTATCAAGCCGAGAGAAGACATAGGAACTTTAAATACAGATGACTAAGTGAAAAAGCCAATATGAAAAGGCTATTCTGTGTAGGATTCCAGCTATATGACATTGTGGGGAAAAAATAAAAACTATGGAGACAGTAAAAAGATCTGTGGGGGTCAAGGTGAGGGAGGGGACATGAAAAGGCAGACCACAGACTGCTTTTAGAGCAGTGAAAATACCCTGTGATGATGCCCACATGTCATTACTCATTTTCCCAAACCCTAAGGATGTAAAATACCAAGAATAGTATTGTGGTAAGAGTGAATCTGAAAGTAACCTATAGACTTTGGGTGATTATGATGTAGGTTCATTGTTTCTTTAAAAAAAAAAAGTCACATTCTGGTGAAGTTGCTAGGCATGTGTAGGAATATGGAGTGTATGGCAAATCTCTGTACCTTCCTTTCAGTTTTACTATAAATCTACAACTGCTCTAAAAAAAATCTCAAGTGGAAAAAAAAAAACAGTATTTACATTAAGTTTTCACCTCCTTTATAATAAATTTGTCAAACTATCACATTTCCTGCTTTCGAAGGCTTCCAGTCTTTGAATGTCACTAGAGCCCAATGCCTTGCAATCCCCTACAATGCCCTACAGACTCAGCCCTCCCCTCACTGCCTGTGGTCTTCCTGACCTCTTGTCTTTTGTTTACCCTGTGCCCCTCTTGCTCCACCCACACAGGGTTGACTCCCTGAGATCTTTGCACATGCACCTCTTACTCCCATTTCTGGGCTTCCTCATGTGGGTTTCTTGTCTTGGAACTACCATTCAATAGATATCAGATGATACTATATGCCTTCTTCCCTCTTCTCCATGAAGTTTCTGCTAAACATGATCTCATTAATGAGGTCTTCTTGGATTTCTCATTTAAAGGGCACTCATTCATCCACCCAGCACTCAACAGGTACCCTTCCTTGTCTTCCTTACCTACTATATTTCCCCCATAATAATTATCACTAGTTTATATACTATGAATTTTTTAATTTACTATTTATTATAATATAAAACTCACTATTTTACCCCTACTGTGAGGATTCAATAAATAATTGTTGGATGAACAAATGAAGCATACTTTCTTGCACTCATCATCATTGGGTAATTACCCTTAACTATTTATTTTTCATATCTTATTATAATACTAAGGCATGTCGATTGAAGAACATTTCAAAAAAGTGGGAAACTAACGTTTTGGTTTATATATTCTTTTAGCCATGTAGTCATCTATAAATGTAGACTTCATAAAATTAGTAATATATTACAAATAGTATTTCATTAGCCTACTTTAACTGAATATACCATAAGTATTCGTCAATTAATTAAACTTTCTACAGCTTCACTTGACTCTCTGGTACACTACTGTTTGCTTTATACCAATTGAGTACGTGATCTAATCCGAAGTGACTTGAGCAGGAACACTGGAGGATGTTTATCTATGGTACTTTAGTCAATTATTTAAAAGTAAAAGTGGTTAATTAGTCTCAGAGATAGACTCGGTTGTCAATAAGTACATTGCATCTTATTGTTAAACACTGTCTTTGAATTAACCAGTTAATGAAACTAGATAGTCAAAAAATGAGACATTTGCCAGTGGACCAACAAATCACGATCCAAAGAGCCTCATCCATAGGAAGATTGTCAATGAGAACTTAAAGAGGGCTCAAGTTCATTTAGTCATGTTGCAATTGACCTTGACACTGTTCAATGTTGTCAGTTTATTAAAAGTGTAAGGTAGCTTTGCCTTCTTATGAGACTGTAGGGTTTGAATTTTAAAAAGGCCTCTGTAACCATTGTTTTAGAGATTAATACCTCTGTCTGATGCTAGGGCAAATAATTGATTCTATTTCAGTTCTTGCATAAAGTAGTATCAGTTAAGTTTTCAAAAACTTTTCTAGACTACACAAAGGGTAAAAATTGATTTTTTTATTATTTTGTGTGATAGCATTTATTTCTGTAAAATTTGAAGATCAATCTAGAGGAGACAAAACATTAACTTTTTTTTTTTAAGAAGCCTCACAAATCTATTTTTTCTAGTATATAACAGTTCAGTAGATAATTTGAAACTGATTCATCTGTTATACCATCTGTCAGAAATATGCTGCAGCTGTTAAATGTCCAGCAAAATTTGAACTACAAGTCTCAAAGTAATTCGCCCTTGGTACATGCAGACCAGACAATTTCCAATTTGATTTACAACGATGATTTTTACAAACGTGACTGATGTTTAGCTATACTACTTTAAAAGTTTTCTCTAAGCACAATTATTAGACCTACAAAAGAGGAAAGGAAAGAAATTTGATCTGATCTTTTTAAAGATAAAAGCATTGAATTTATGCACGTCATAAGCTATTATACTGTGTTTAATATTTTTCAAAGTTTATGAAGAATACCCACTATGTGCTCTGTATTCAACATGTGGAAAATGTAAACAAGTCCCCTTCCTTTCAGAAGACACCAGCATGTAGCAAGGAGATAAAAATACTAAACAAATACTTATCACAATAGATTTGCAATGATATAGGATGAGAGTGTTATATCAGAAATACCAAAAGTTTTATGTTCCCTTGAAAACAAAACAAAAAATAAAGGAACTAACCCAGATAAGTCAATAGCTTCAACTCATAAAATCCATTTGCTGGAGCTAAGGTGTTTTAAAACTTCTGAGGGTATACACTGATGATGTGGCCAAACCCTGTATATAATTCAGGGGTTCCAAACCACAAGCCGTTTTAGGTTGATAAAGACAGAACGATGATCTTTCTTAGGCAAGATACAGTGAGAAAGATCTGTGCATAACATCATGGTGTGAAGCCAACTCTCTCTGCAATGTTTAAAATGGAAAAATGCAAAAACGTCTGTTAGCTAGATAAAGTGAATACATTTCAATGGCTGAAACTAGGCACTATTTTGCCTCGCTCACTTTTAGATATATTTATTACTTATCATTGTCAGTACTTTATTGATTGAGCAACTCTTGGTGTGTTGCAGGCCTGGTTTGTTGCATGTGGGCGGGGAGGCTCAGTGAGATAGACACATAAATACCTATTCTCATGGTATTTGTAGTCCCAGTCAACAAGAAAAGTAATAAACAAGTTTTTTTTTTTTAAATAAATGATCATGGTAATTCTAGATTGTGATTGGTGCTGTGGACAAAATAAAATAGCATAATCAAATAGCAAGTAGTATCTGGAAGGTATGAAGGTAGACGTGGAATTGGTTAATTTAGATAAAGTGACCAAAATAAGAAGAAGTGTTGTTTGACTTGAGGGCACAATGAAGTAGAGCCAGCCTTCTTTAGATATGGTAAAGAGAATTTCAGCCAGGAGACAGAGAGGCCAGAAAGAACCTTGAGATGAGTATTTCTGGAACAGAGAAAAAAGTGAAACTAAGTTAGTTTTGACCCAGAGGAGAAGAGCAAAATAAAGCCACACCAGAGATCCCTTAGGGCCAGACCATCACAGGCTTTAGTGGACTTCGGGTTTTGTACTAAATGTGACAGGAAACCAGGACGCCTGGCTGGCTCAGCCATTGAGCATCTGCCTTCGGCCCAGGGCATGATCCTGGAGTCCCAGGATCGAGTCCCCCTGGAGTCCCAGGATCGAGTCCCGCATCGTGCTCCCTGGATGGGGCCTGCTTCTCCCTCTGCCTATGTTTCTGCCTCTGTCTCTGTGTCTCTCATAAATAAATAAATAAATAAATAAATAAATAAATAAATAAATAAATAAAATATCTATAAAATATTTTTAAAAATGTGAGAGGAAACCATTGGGAGGTTGTCAGGGCATGGCAGATTCTGATCTCCATTTTTAAAAGATCCACCTGGCAACTATGAAGAAGATAGAGTTTAGGAATTAAAGGTTGAAGCAAGAAATAAGTCCCTAATAAATATTTATGACATGGATAAATGGAATAAATTTGATGTACATTGTGAACGTATATTTATTTAGTGTAGGCCTGTTGATTGAGTGGATGATTGCATGTGGCTTTCTTTGAAAACACCTATTTAAACCTGCAGAAACCACTTTCTTTTAGTTGGAAGATACTGGTCTGACCTGGACAGAAGATGCTGAAATTACCTTATCATCTAGGGCGTTACATTAAGAAATTCCTGGGATCCAAATGAGAGATGATGAGGAAAATCTGGCTATTTCAATATGATTCGGATATCTGTCTAGCTCAGGCATAAATTCCTTGGAACATACACAGATTTCATCTGAAGTGAGTCTAGAGGTGGTGTGTCCTTGAAATGCAGACCTCAAAAGCGTAAGCCTGGCAATTAGGCCCAGCTGGGTTTTTGGCTCACTACATCATTCTTTAGCCATGAGCTCTCAAGCTTCCTCACCTATAAAATGGAAATGATACCAATTTCAAAAGTTTATTCTGATAACTCAGTGAGATAGCGATCTCAAAATATATAATGTGTTGCCTATCACCTCAGCACTCAGTGAATGATTACTATTGCTATTCGTTATTTACTAGTTTTGGTATAATGGTCTCTACCTTATGCCACTCATGGTCATCCAAGTTGTAAAAAATGGGATGGAAGACCAGAGAACTGCCTCATTCAGCCAAAGGTACTAGAATGCATATGGCAGCACATTGGGCTTTATCAGGTGAAATGGAAAATGAACAAAAAGTGAACGGAGTCACCTCCATCAGGGAGTACACAAGAGGGATTGGATCCAGTGTGAAAAAAAGGGGAGAAAGATGCATTTCTTTTGTTGTCACTTGCTGATTATCACTGCATAGCAGAAATGCACACTTAGCTGACTTAAGTTCAGTTTGATTATCTTTAGCTTTCCCCTGAATTAGCACTCGATGGCAAACGAATTATATGAGGGTCCATATATGGCAAACAAATTATATGAGGGACCACGGTCCCTCATAGTCCTTTCGTGGGGCAGGTCAACAAACCAAATCAATTCTTCCACAGATTGTATGGAAAAACAATTCTCAATCGCATAAAGTATTTTACCAGTGATGTAACACTCAGGCATTCTTGTGCTCTTTTCTTTGCAAAGTAATCTAATTTTGCCAGGTAGATGATAATACAAATAATAAAATATTTCTTTATAAAACAAAATATACAACAGTGAGTCAGTATTTGTATGGAGATTCCCATAATAGATTATTGAGTAAAATAGTATGCTACCAACTAGATTTTAAATGTTCCTGTTTATATTTATGTATCTGTGATATTAAACGTGGTGTGTGTGGGGGTATATCTGTGAAGACCAGTAACAGTGATTACTTCTTTTTTTTTTTTTTTTTAACAGTGATTACTTCTATGGATTATGAGAATCTTTGCTTTCTCTGTATAGTGTGGAATTTTATAGGATTAGGAAAATAACAGATCTTATTTCCCGTGACAAAGAGTGGGCCAAAGAAGCTTCAGTGGGAGGGACACAAAGCAGTGCATGAACTGTTAAAAAAAAAAGAAAAAAGAAAAAAGAAAAGGGGGGGGAGAAAATATGATTTAAACAAAGAAATATTAAACAAGGGATGAGTTAGAGTCAATGTTGTTTTTGCCCAAAGGAAGAGCAAAGGTTTTCTAGTATAATCCTATGACACAGATTTTTAAACTATTACTTATTTTCTATTGCTATGATTTGAAAATCATAGAACAACTGATTCAAAACTGGGAAAGAACTCTTGAAATAATGGAAAAACTGAGGAGACTGTGGGTAAGATAAAATTAAATTAAGTCATTCAAATTCATTGCTAGAGATAAAATCTAGATCTTTTGTCTGTGCGGAGCACGTTCTCTCTTCCAGGCAAATATTAGGGAAACCTCAACCTAATAATATCATTGAAAGGCACAACTATCCCAAGAAAATATTTAGTAGACAGCATTATGTTAAAAAACAGTGGACCTCAACTATGTAAACAAAATTGGTTTTTAAAAATATGCTGATAGAGAATGTTGTATTTCCATTTCCCGGACTTTCCGTATGTTTTTAAGAAGTAACACCATATTTGAATATTGTATAATATAAATTGTTAAAGTTAGACAAAATTTAGCCTCCAGATATGATGACACCCTTTCTATAAAGAGAAGTGATGGGGGTATGAGATTTGCACAGATGACATATGGAAGGATCTAAGTTTGTTTTTGCTTTTTAACAGAATGCTAAAGTTAGCAAAATTCTGAGGTGAAAAACATAGTGCCTGTTCAAGTAATGCATGCTGATGAGAGACAAAGCACCATGTTTTTGAGTGCATTGAAACAAAATATTTCTGTAATCAGCTGCCCAGATTTATAGGAAATAAAAATAGTGTGCCTGCCACAGCTGTAAAGAAACATTGTGAGGTTATTGTTTCTTTCCTCTCTTCCTTTTTTTTCTTCTTTCTCCTTTTCTTTCTTTATCGAAGAGGAAATGAGAAGAAGAAGTCACAATCTTGGGAGTAAAGCATCTGACACCTATAGATGTGTTAGACCCCATGCAAGTCTTCCTTAGGTCAGAGTGAGGGAAGTGATGCTACTTAGAGCTCACGAAGACCTGAAGGTGGTAGACTGACCTTGGTGATGACTCAGGAAGCACTTGAGTCAAGGCTACAGTCTCCTTTTCCTTCAAACCCTGAAACTACCCGTTAGGCTAGACTGGAAATAGTGCTTTGTTTGTTCAAGGGCTTTCCCCCACTGTCTTTGAAGCAACGTGGCCAACAGCACACTGTCTAGGAAGTCAGGCAAATGGCACCAGGGGATGACATAGTGAGCAGTAGGATGGACACGGTAACCTTGAGGTGGATTCCCAGGTAGCGGCATACTCAGGCTGGTGAATAAAATAATTGGCAATAGTCAGGCATGCGGGTAAGTAGACAGAGCATAAGGAAATTTCAGAGCAGGAGGCGAGATGCTCCTGAGCACTAAAATGGGACTCAGGACCTGGAAATGAATACAACAGAGAGCCAGAGCCTCTCTGGGAGGAACTGAGAGTCTACAGCATGGCCAGAGAGGGTAAAAATCACAATGACCCAGCTTGTAGTTCAAGATAGTCGGGGCCATAAGGAGCAAGGCAGGGGCCTATTGATTAGAAAGAGAGGAGGTCAGAGGGAGCTCTGGCCTCTTAAATTTGTCCTTACTATGGAGAGGAGGTTATAAAACCTGAGGCAGGGTAAACATGCAGGTAGATGTAATGTAGCTCCAGCTTCAGAAGTTAGGAATTGAAGGCACAGGACATAAAGAGGCCATTAAGGGGTGTATTCCTCTGAGAATGTGCCTTTCACGGTGGCTTTTTAAAGAAAAGCGTGAATGAGGATGTTGCTAGAATTGCTGTCCTGAGAATGCTGGTTCTGGAGTTCTTTGTTGTCCTTGTTTTCTGCTTATCAGGCTTATGTTTCCAAATGTGAGACATAAAACGTATATTTCGAGCACTCTAATTTTAAAAGATGCTGTGTGGTGAGACTCCTCCAACATCATTTTCAACCAGAGACGCATTTGAAGGCCATCTTTCATGTCCACTGCATGCATCCTAAAGTTCTTTGAGCTTGTCCACCCCTCTTGCCCGTATCCTTTTGCCAAAAGAGACCCCTCCCAGCCAGGCTCTCTGAGGTGAAGGGCAACCGGCCTGTCATCTTTGTTTGTCAATGATCGCCTCTGTTCCAGCTTGAATTAGTACATAATTCTTCCTGATTGACTGAAATTGTGTGAAAATAAAACTCAAGACCCATCTGCTTTTTTAGTTCTCATCCAAGATTCCCTGGAAGGGAAGTGCACTGGAGACCAAATATTTGCCGTAGCTGTGTGGCCGTAGTTTTGGAAGACATCCCAATATGGGGAAATACAATACTAAATTATTTCAGATGTTAGCAGTCTCTCTCTGTCTCTACACCTCCTCCCGGTTGTCCTCCTCCGCTTCTATAAAAACTCTAACGTGCTCCAGGGATTTGCCTAATTTACTAATATTTAATGTCTGCAGAATATTAAGACACATGTTCTAACACAACAAGCAAGCTGACTCGTTGGAATATATAATGTGTAATAACCATTATTACAGTTGGAAATAAATAAATAAATAAATAAATAAATAAATAAATGGAAATAAATAAAACTGGATGGTTCATCACAGTACTCAGCGTGCAATATGTACATGCACAGCATGCTGCTCTAACCATCCTGGGATATTTGATACCCATTGTGGCCTCCATGATTTTCCTTGAGCTCTTTCCTCTTTTAGAATGTTCTCAACTCTCTTTCCACCTGTCTATATTCCTTCAATTCTTAAGGTCATATTCATTATTTATATGTTCCCTGATACTATTTGTTATACTAGACCAGAGGTTGGAAGGGTTTTTTTTTTTTTTTTTTTTTTCTTATGTAAAAGGTCAGATAGTAAATATTTTAGCTTTGGAGGTTATATGGCCTCTCTTTGTGACATTCTGCTGCGAATTTGAAAACAAATAAAACTAAATTTACAAAAGTGAGCTGGGCCTGTAGAACATAGTTTGTGAACTCCTGTACTTGACAATGCTAGGAGTTTTAAAAGCTTGGGAGAAAGTTAGCTAATGTGCTCATATTTTGAGTGACTCATCTGTAGAAAGGGGGTTGAGACATCCTCAAGGTAGTGCATTTATGATGGAGCCAACAGTAACGAGCAACTCACTAAACAAAGCCCTGTATTTTAAATTTATTTGTTGCTTTCAGTACTTGATTATATTTTATTCATCACTGAATCATGGACTGTTTGAGATTATCCTCTTGGTTCAGGTTTAATTATTTTATATGGGTTTATATATTATTGGACCCAGGAGGAAATGGGTTATTTTTTAAATTATTATTGCCCAAAGTAGCTAGAACAGTACAAGGCATAGAGTAAGATCTCAATAAATATTTGTGATTAAAGTCTTCCAGGAGAACATACAGCACATGTACCATTTTTCTTACTTAAATATGTGGCTATAGGTTATATCTCAATTTAGAAGGATGTGAGATAGCCAAAGTTTAAATTCTGATAATTTTGTAGCCACCTTAAAAAAAAAAACAAACACTCAAATAATCTCTTATATGCTCTTAGCTTACTTGCCTGACCTCAGTTTTATTCTAATTTTGTTATTTGTTATTCTGATTTATATGATTTTCTTAATTAGTGAAAAATTTCAAATTCAGTATGAAGATGATCCATTTGTGGAAGTACAAAGTGTTCAAATGTAATAAGGGTAAACTATGTTCAGGATTTATAAATGCTATATATTTAAGTTCTAAATTTAAACTAGCTAATGGATCATTAATCAATTATTCATCAACGCCATTTTAATTACTTTCAATGTAACACTATATATGCATTGAATGTTCAATTTTGGAAAATGAGCCATTCATTGTGGGGTATAAGCCAGCCCTAGTAAATGTTTCTGCTCACATGATCTTATTGATTTCTTTCTTTTTTAAAGATTTTATTTATTTATTCATGAGAGACACACAGAGAGGCAGAGACACAGGCAAAGGGAGAAGCAGATTCCCTGTGGGGAGCTGGATGTGGGACTCAATCCCAGGACCCCAGGATCACCACCTGAGCCAAAGGCACTCAATCACTTAGGTGCCCTGATGTTAGAAATCAATAAGCTCACCTCATTTCCTTCAGATTACTACTCAGATATCACCTAATGCAAGAGAATTTCCTTGACAAAGGAGCAAAACACAGCCCCTCCCAATCTCTACTGTACCCCCCAACCACCTGCCCCTTCTTCCATATTTAATGCATCTGTAGTATTTATCACCACATCATACATTAATTTTTTGCTTTCATCTGTTTGTTTTTGTTTTAGTTTGTAGTTCCCACTAAAACATAAATTCCATGACAGGTACGTTGTCAGTATCATCTACTGTATTTGCTGTGCCTGCACAGCATGGGTGCTGGGTGTATATTTGAATGAAGAGACAAAAGGGAATGCATATTAGCACATTCCTAATAAAATGGGGAATTTGGGGGATCCCTGGGTGGCGCAGCGGTTTGGCGCCTGCCTTTGGCCCAGGGCGCGATCCTGGAGACCCGGGATCGAATCCCACGTCGGGCTCCCGGTGCATGGAGCCTGCTTCTCCCTCTGCCTGTGTCTCTGCCTCTCTCTCTCTCTCTGTGTGTGACTATCATAAATAAATAAAAATTAAAAAAAATGGGGAATTTGGAAGTAATGATTACTCCAAGCAAACATGGAACTTTCATCAAAAGATTATGAAAAGTTAGATTCAAAGAGTCAGCACTTGAGAAATCAAGGTTTTATATTTGCGATCATTGGCAGCTAACCTGAATAGCAAATTTTTAAACAATTAAGACAAAATCCTTCACTGTAGATTCTCACTTTGTGAATTGATACCTTAAAAATAAATTTTATGTTCATTTTTTCATCCTTTAACATTTAGCTTTCTGGGGAATATATTCATACACATATACCATATTTCCCAGAGGTACTTGTGTTATAACTAAGAAAAATAAGAAATCTAACTATATTTTACAAGGATGGATATGTTCATTTTTAACTCCAGATTTGTATACACTTGAGTGGTGAGATAATGAATAATAATTCGTTTCCCCAGTATCACTGGGGACTTCACTCCACTTGAATGACTTTTCAAGAAAACTAGTTCATTCCTTCTGTTGCTTAAGTTTTCTTCTGCTTATATACACCTGAAGTAGAAAGTGTTCTAGAATATGTAGTGTAACTCTCTGTCTTATTAAACAGCACTGAGCATGTGTAAACATTTGTTGTGGATTGAAGACGACCTCTCTAACAATTAGGGGGTGTATGTGTCATCTCGTAATTCAACATTATGTTTTGGGACTCTGCAGTTGTCAGGTTTAGTTGGTTCTTTTTCTCATTCATTCATTCACTCACTCATTCTACAAAGGTTTTTATTTATTTTTATTTATTTATTTATTTATTTTTTCTACAAAGGTTTTTAGAGTGTATGCTGAGTGCCAGGTATGGTCTTAATGAGACTAAGCATTAAGCAGACTATCCAAAAACTTGATTCCCGTAGAGCATCCAGCCTAGTGGGAGAAAAAGGAAACCAAACAAGTGAAAACCTACACGAGTGAGAACCTACATGCCAGGTGGTTCTGGGTGCTCTGAAGGAAAAGAATGCCAGAAGTGGATACCGAGGGTGATAGTAGCAGCATGCTCATTTCGCTGGGCAGACTAGAGAAGCCAGTCTGCAGCAGTGAAAGGTGACATTGAGCGGAGACCAGAGGGAAGAGCCTTGTGGTAGCTGGAAGAGTAATGGTGAGGGCCATGGCAAGAGTTGGCTTGTTGTTGCAATAAGAGGAAGAGGGCCCTAGAGGTGGACAGCAATGGACAAGGGTGCCAGAGAGAGATGTGACCAGTCTGGTGGCCACTGTGGGCCACTGGAGGGCTTCAGACTTTATTCTGAGTGATTCAGAGCAGGAGCCGATGGATATTGTGAGCACAGGAGCTATTTGCCCACTTATATGTGTAATTATCCCCTGGCTACTGTGGGCAGAACAATAGAAAAACAAGGGAGGACGCAGTCTTTCCTAACAGCCATCCCTGGTGGCCACTGGGACCAGGTGACGCATGGGGGAAGGATTTGGGATATTCCAGAATGCGAACATACAAGCCCCGTTGTGGTTTCCCGGAGAGCACATGTGGACCTCAAAGAGATCCAAGAGTTGAGTCCTGGACACTTGAACCTTTAGACATTAGGAAAATGAGAGAGAGCCATCAAAGGAATTGGAGTAAGCAGTACTGAGGAAGGATGGAACACAAAAAATTAATGGCCATGGAAGAAGCCAAGTGAAGAATGCAATTGAGGGATCACCTGGTTCCCCGGGCAGTTGATTGGCTGAGTATGATGGTACCTGCTTAATTTTGCAGATGGCAGGACTCTTTCAGGGTGATGATTATTCTTGTTCTCCCTCACTGACACCTATTTCTCAGGCTTTGGTAGGATTCCTTCTAACCTTCCTTCCTCCAATCTCCAAGGTTGTTTCTAATCAACCTTTCTAATCCTCTACCCCATAATGAATAAATCCCTGAAGATTTCCAGAGGATGCCAGCTTTTCCAAAGCTTGTTAAAAGAAACACCACCTTTCCTCATGATTCTTTGAGAGCAGGTCTGCATTGAGGCCCATCAGCATAAAGCATGTTGTCATAGCAATAACTCTTAACAATCATTTGTTTAAATTGTCACATTTGAATTGTCTAAATTCTGATCATTTGCTAAATTTATCATAGATTGTTATATTTGTACGGTATTCAACAACTGTTTTAACTAAAATCCACATCATTATTTTAAGATATTTAATCTCTCTCTTTTCTTTTCTTTTCTCTTCAGAAAAATGTGATGAACCACTTGTGTCTGGACTCCCCCATGTAGCTTTCAGCAGCTCGTCTTCCATGTCTGGGAGCTATTCTCCTGGCTATGCCAAGATCAACAAGCGAGGGGGTAAGGCACTTTTTATTTCCTTTGTCAGTAAATGTGTTAAATAAGAACATGTGATATTTAAAACTGCATCTCTAAAATATATTTTCTTGTGCAATAGCTATTAGCAGACACCTCATAGATACTATACCTCTTTTATAGTCATTATAGGGGAGTGATAAAGGAAAATTTGGGTTGCAAGTAAGAGACAGTAAATTAAAGAGGAAGAATTTTTGAAGTTGTACATGATAATTCCAAATGATATAAAAATTCTGTGTTAAGGAAGTTCATAGTAGTTGGAAAATCACTTAGAAAAAAGTTACAATGAATTGATTTCAAATATGTATACAGTTAAAGAAAAAATATTCACTAATTTATTTTTTATTTTTAATACTAGATAAACAGTAACTATTGAAAATATAGGATAAAAAAAGTTATCCTTGCTAATATCTGCCCCCAGTGCCCAGAATTTAATTTTGTTATTGAGGTGTGTAAAAGATAGTTACACATTTGCAACTAAAATTTGAGTTTGGGGTTGTAGAGTTACAATATTAATTAGTAAATGATAATTTAAAAGTAGACAGTAATCCATAGAGAATAAAAGAAAAGGATTAAGGCCAGAAATTTAAGACTGTCTTGCTTCAAAGGGACACTAATATGAATAAGAATGAATGACAACTTAGGAAAGAAAAATATTTTCTTAAAAAAAAAAGAAAAATATTTTCTTGGATAAATATGGATCAACCCACAAGGACCATAATTTGTAATCAGTAAAACAGGAAATACTAAACTCACAACACGGCCAACTTAAAGAAAAAAAAAAAAAAAAAACATAAGGAAGGAAGCAAGGCAAGGAGGAAAAGGAGAGAGAGAGAGGAAAGAAGCATAAAGAAACAAAGGTGAGTGGGTGATGGGCACTGAGGGGGGCACTTGACGGGATGAGCACTGGGTGTTATTCTGTATGTTGGTAAATTGAACACCAATAAAAAATAAATTTATTTAAAAAAAAAAAAGAAACAAAGGTGAAAAAGAAAGAGACCATGAGAAAAGCCAAAGAGGGAGATAAAAAGAAGAAAGAGGGGACGAAATTAAAAAATGACACGTGAAAAGAGAGAAAGAGATATCAGATTCAGAAAGGCCAAAAAGGAGAAGAAATAGGTAAGAAAAGGGTAGAATAATATGTACAGAAATTCACAGGTGTATGAAGACACTTTAATTAGTAAAAAGACTTGATGAAAGACAGATACACAGGCAAAAGTGGAGGAGAACAAATCTTAAAATATATATTGTTTTGATTTAAAAGTAGTATTAGTTAGCTGCTAGATTTTCACAATTTTCCTTTTTTTAAAAAAAATACAGTATGATTGGCATGTAACCTCTTAGTTTCAGGGGCACAGCATAATGATTTTATATATGTATATACCGCAAAATGATCACCATAATAAGTCTGGTTAACATGTCTCACCATGCATAATTAGAATTTTTTTGTGTGTGTGATGTGGACTCTTAAGATCTACTCTTAGCAACTTTCAAATATGTAATACAGTATTGCTAGCTATAATGGTTTACTTATAGTATAACTGGAAATTGAGAACTTTTGATACTCCCACCCCCTGCCTCTGGGAACCACCAGTCTGTTGTCTGAGTCTTTGTGGCTGCTCTTTTCATTATATGAAAATAGGTTATGGTCATAACAGAGTTGGTAAGTTACTATAGGTTATCAAAACTTTTGCTTAAAGATGTCAAAGTAATGAAAATTTTAATTCATTAATTTTCTATAAGTCACTAAAAACAACAAGTAAAAAATATGTATAGGTAGAAAATCATGAAACAAGAAATTGGCCATAACCAAATAATAATTATGATGCGGGCCAGCCAAGTACTAGGAAATCTGGAACAAACTGTGTAAGAGAAAAGAAATAACATGTATGTTCCTAGATGTCAAGAAGATACAATATTCCCTAAAGGAAGTGTCCTGGCATTGAGAGATCAACTTGAATGAGAGGAAGTAGAGTCACAAAATATTATTTCCTTAGAATGTTTAATAGGGAAATATGGGGAATTTTATACCCAGAGAATCTAGGTAAGTCAGGTTACCTCAAGCATATAACCTCTTTGGGAACACAAATGACACAATGTAATCAACAATGAGATCCTTGAAGTAAAATAATAAAGAAAGAAAGAAAGAAACCCTTGGTCAAATGCCTGGTGCTACACAGTGAATCCATTTAAATATACCATAAGTAAACAATGTAGGAACTACAGTTGTAGAACAGAGTATAAATTTTATAGATGCAAGAATCTAAAAATACCAAATTGTGGGAATTAAAAGATGTACGACTTTTCCACAGCATTTCAGAAGAGGGGGCCACTAGACACTGTAACTTTGAATGCAAATTTATCTTGCCTTTGCTTTCTCAAGGAAACCATCTCTTGCGAAGAAACCAAAAGTTTTGTTTTTGTGTGTGTGTGTGTGTGTGTCTGTGTGTGTGTGGTTGTTCTTATTCAAGTAGTTATATTAAAGTCTTTTTTTGTCTGTTTTAAGATAGTACAAGATGCCACTTTGAATTATTTAGAGCTATTTACCTATTTATCTACTCATATATATAGAGTAATGTATCTGAAATTAAACTTGTAAAAGTTAACTTTATTTTTTAACCAGAGGGTGAGAATTGAAGAATGTCTTCACTTTCTTTATAATAGGTTTCTCAATAATTTATAGAATGTAAATGTATATTCCTACGTATTTATATACAAAGATCTATAGGTACAGTGTATTTCCAAAAAAGAAAGTTATTTCTTTTTTTAAAGAAAGCTATTTCAAAAGCAAAAGACTATAAACAAAATTTATGGTTTTCTAGTTGTTTGACTAAAAGCTTATCTCCGTTTGACTATTGATATGATACATTGTCATGCATTAGGATGAAGGTATGGTGCAGTAGTTCGCAGGGATGTAAGTTTAGATTTACACTTGCTTCTTGCCCATTTTATCAACATTGGCTGATTCGTATCAACATTCGTTATTCTGTGGCTTTAGTTACTTTTTGGCTCCCAAAGACCCCTTTTCTTATCAGTGGCATATTGTGTATATTTGCATATAACTTCCTCCCCTAATCCATCATGTCCTATCTACCTGTTTAGGACTGTCACACAACTGGTTATATCTGTACTCCTCATGCTGCACTAGTTCTGAAGGTACATGCAGGACACCCCGTGCAGGGCTAGCCTCAACCCTAGTTGATGACCTCAGTATGGGCCAAGGTAGCAAGCATCAGAGAGGAGGGTTATTTCCTTTCAAAAAAAGGAAAAAAAAAACTACATATGGTCATCTTCATAATAAACAGAACTTTATTTTTCTCTTATAAAGTTCATACGCAAATGCTCTTTGGAGAGAAGCCAGGTTGACTGAAATTCATACTAAAGTATAAATGGCTAATAATTCATGTTGATTAAGAATAGATTCTTTTGTTAGTGTAAAATATTACACACTTCAAAGGCAGATACATGCGGCAGAGAATTCCAAAGAATTTATTTTATTTTATTTTATTTTATTTTATTTTATTTATTTTATTTTATAAAACTATAATAAAAAGATATATATTATATAAGATATATATATCTTTCATATATATTTATAGACATTTATATATTTATATCTATATACCTATATAAATATATATGTTGGTGGGCATATATTTTCTTCACTATTGGCAAGAATCATGTAATGCATACACTATATAAGCGTCTGAGAGCAAGAAGATCATATACCAATAGAGAAGGATGAAATAACATAATTTAGCAATTATACAAATACGGAAAAGAACAAATTCAGTTGAGCATTATGTTGATTAACATTACTTCAAGTTTTATCATTTATTTAAATGATTTTCCTCAAATACATTTTGGAGAGATTGAGGTTTTGAAAACATAGAAAGTCAGAGTATAATGCAAATATACATTCAGATGACAGATTGACATGTATGCGAAAAAAAAATGAGTTTAGTTTTTGGGTCCCCACAGTACAAATCCATCTACTACAACCTTGATGGCAGGGGCCAGTTTATGACAAAACTGGGGGGAAATGGAAACTCCACATGTCATTGTACTATGTCCTTTGGAACCTACTATTGCTCTACGTTTTAGGTTTTTGCTTGTTTGTTTTATAAAAATACCAATCCCCTGTGATCGGTCATCTGGATCTCTCTCTCCCAGTTCTTAATTTGCTACAGGTGTCCCAGTCTTGTGTCATTCCACGTCCATAGCAATTAAATGGGTTAATCTATCTGAACATTAGCAAAGATACAAAATCTTTGAGAGCCTCATAGGAGGAAAACACTACCTTACATTTACATAGTATTTTGCAGATTACAAAATGTTGTAAATGTCCCTTGATCTTCACAACAATCTTGTTAGATAGAATGTCAAGTTAGCAATGCCAGGTCATTTCTTCTGCCAGACTTTCAACAATCCAGTTCACTCGCCTTTGTAGAAATCATCCTCTTTCTACTGCCCCAGGGGGACAGCCATTCTGTCTCCTGGTCCTCTTCTCCCTCCAGTGACCACAGATTAGAGATCTTCATGCTCGATTTTGCCAGATGAGGCGACATTGGTGCTGCACTGGAATTAGCCCAAAGAATGAACCTAAAAAGAGCTGGAAGATATAAGCCAAGTTTGATTCATGCCTCTATGGCCAGAGCAACTCAGTCATGAAAGCTCAGAGTTTCTTGAGTGATAAGGATCTTGAATACTTTTCTTTCTTTCCACCTTCTTATCACTTCCTTTTCCTCAGGAGATCCTACAATACACTCTGCTCTTCAGAGACTTCCTTTTAGATTTGCTTCCTGGATATTCCTTCCATTTTAGGAACCTGTCATCTTCTCTATTAAACCAAAGGGCAGAGAGGTGTGGTGGGGGTGGTGTTTTGAGGATATTTATCCTTTATTTCTTCCAGCAGGGAGAACAGATTGCATTTGTAAGCCACATAATTGATAATCACTTCTGGGAGGAATATGTGTATAATAGACATCTGGAAAGGCTGCTGGAACAGATCTCTTAATGTCCACACGTGTATCTTAAAAAGAACTACGGTCTTTACCTTCCCTTAAAAGACACCGCTGAAGTTAATAATTGCCGCCATGCCTGGAGAACTTGGCTTGGTCAAATCATTGCCTTCATCATTTTCTGCCTCCTGTTGGCCAAGAGGGAGCTTTAGTAATTAGCAAAATCCCGACCTCCTCTACTTAGACGTCCGTGCTTACACATGTTCCAACACCTCTTTGAGGCTCCTGAGTCGCTCCGCAAATAATCTACCTCATGGCTCCTCAGAGGTCTTCCCTGCTTCTGGAAAAGAAACTTCTCTTTATTGCACCCTCAATTCTCCTGTCCCTGAATTACATTTGTAAAATACCATTTCTTCTTTTACTTTCTTTTCTTCCCTGTTCTGCTTTAAATGCTAAAAGGATATGTCACTACTAATTAAACTGTAACTGATACACTCTGAGTTGGGAAAGTGACCACAATGCTTCTGGGAGGCCTCATTTTGCCAGTAATGCCTTCTACTGGTGCTTTTCTGCTCTCTCCAGTACCCGACCCATTCATTCCTGTTCCATACTGCCCTCTCCTGGAAACAATGCCTGCCAGAATATTCTTAGCCTTTATTAGGAAGCTCTTCCCTTAGGCTGTAACATCAAGGCCTAAATTATTAAATAGACTGAGTTCACAATTGTTGGACTTTTTTTTTTTTTTGGAAGATTTTATTTATTTGAGGGGGGGCTGGGAGAGGGGAGTGAACAGAGGGAGAAGCCTACTCCTCAATGAACAGGAAGCCCATTGCTGGGCTCTATCCCAGGACCCTGGGATCATGACCTGAGCTTAAGGCAGATGCTTAACCAACTGAGCCATCCAGGCGCCCCCGGATTGTTGAACTTCTGTCCATGTTGGCAGATTCCACTCCACTATTTCCCCTCTTTCTCTCCTCCAGCCTCTACCACTTACTGTTTCTCTTAATCTCCTTTTCCTACTCAACGAGCATTGGTGTGAATTCATTAGTCATAAATGTTACTTTTTCTAGGAGAATTTGCCCTTAAAGAGGAGATCCTTGAGAGCAGAATAATCTAGAGGATTGATTTTCCAATGTAGCACTTTAGAATATTTGCCATTCCTCTTTGGACTGGCCATAGTTCTTCATCTTTGAATTACTCTCCAAAAAACCCCTGCTGACTTCGTCGGCTCTGATGCAGTGCTGAGCAGTGAAGAGAGAATGACTTGAATTCATGTGTAACTAGATTCCAATATGGAATCAACCAAGGATGAGCATAGTATCCGTCACTTATAAATCTTTTTGCATCTCCATTTCGTAAATTCTATGTTCACTATACAACATCTCATCCAAACCAGGAACTTTGACAGTGCAAGAATTCTATAATAATTATTCCAGAGTGATCTTGAAGGTACGGGCCCCTTATTTATATTTTAAAATGGAATCACTTACATACTTTAGCAGAGCTGTTATGAAGATTAAGTGAAATAATCTACACAATATTTGTTGTAATAAATATTACTTTCTTTCCCACCAATTGCCCTCAACTTCCAAAAACAAGAGTGTAGATATTAGTATTTCAAAGCAAGTGAATACATTTGTCTTAACAAATGCAAGACCTCCTGGGACACCTGGCTGGCTCAGGAATTGAGCCTCTACTTTAGGCTCAGAGATGGAGTTCCCCATCCGGCTCCCTGCAGGGAGCCTGCTTCTCCCTCTGCCTGTGTCTCTGCCTCTCTCTGTGTGTCTCTCATGAATAAATAAATAAAATCTTAAAAAAAAAAAAAAAAAACAAGATCTCCCTGTAGAGTGATTGCTAGAATTTGCATATTTACCAACGTGTGTATGGATTTCCCCTATCATCATCTAAGAAAAAAAAAATCATAATAATTGAAAGATTTAAAAATAACATTTTAAATAATTTTAATAAGTTTTGCATAACCAGACTGCTGCTTACATTAACTTAAATATTCCCCAAGTCTTTTCTCTTCAAATTCCTTTCATTTCAAATGAGTTTATGCCAGTGATTTGCGTTATTTTGTTCTGATTACCTTTATATGATTTGAACTAGATCTTAAAAGAGTCCAATATAATACTTATTTATTAACTTTATGATCCTCAGAAAAGCCAAAAATAATTGTTCTGGACATTAGGGAGAATAAAAAATATTTTTCCTCCGTTACCTAAGAAATTCTGTTTTTAAAAATCAGATTTTAAGTGATTTTCTCTAAAGTCATCAGTAGGTTTCTGTATTCACTTTTCCAGTTGGATGAGAGTTCTCATCTAACTAACATTGTAAGTTTTAATTTATTCTTTTTACTTTAATTCACAAATATAAATCAAAATTTTGGCTTTAGTGGGAGCTTTAAAAAATTCAATGTGCAATACAGGATACATTTGTATCCTTGACACTTGTTAAAAAATGATAGAATGTTGAAAGCAGAGTCACCAGGGAATGGCTCATAAATTTGTTTAGACATGCCTTTTTAATTTGCAAATAATATCGCTGTGTTTTTGCTGTGGCATCATATTTTATAATGTTGGAATTTTAATACCTTCTTTTGTGTTCCCCAAAGAAATCTATGTTGGGTTTTGTAGAATTTCCCCTAGAACACTGTTTCACAAGATGTGTGATGTTAGTATGTGCTATGAACACATACATACACACATTTTCACAATAAAACCCTCTGGACAAACATTGTGTTCTGGGATCTTCCCTGGGGGAATCAGAGAGACCCTCTTGGCCATGCAATGGATCTTTGAGTCCAGCAGAACACATTTTCACTTTAGGAAATGCTTTTCAAAATGTAACCAGTCTACCTATCATGTATTTTAAACAGAGTTTGTTTAATACACTTAGAAGTACAGGTAAGTCCCAAGAGTTCAGTATCTTTGTAAAAATACTGTGTTTATAGGCTCTTTGGTTATAGTGTGACAGATGATGGATTTTTGTAGAATTAATTGGAAAAGGGAGTTTTCAGATTTGGGGCATTTGAAGTGAGCAGTTTTTAGTTAATTATTTTTAGGAAGCTGCTAGATTGCTGTGTTTGTAGCAAATATCTTAAAATGTGCCACTGAAGGGTGCCTGGGTGGTTCAATCTGTTAAGCATCCAAGTCTTGGTTTCAGATTAGGTCATGATCTCACAGTTGTGGGATCGAGCCTCACATCAAGCCCAGCATCGACCTCCACGCTCAGCATGGAGTGTACTTGAAGATTTTCAATCCCTCTGCTCCTCCTCTCTCAAGTAAATACATAAATCTTTTAAAAAAATGTGCCACTGAGAAAATAATGGGGTAGAATGAACAGTGCTATTCCAGTAACCACTGCTACTATCTTTGAAATGGGCCTGGGTTATTAATTCTCTAACATTCTCTTTCATCACACTATTAATAGCCGATTGTGTAAAAGAGTAGGACATTGTGAAAAATCAATTCAGAGATTTATAATATTTTTAATACATTCTTTATAATTTTCCTTTACATGAAATATTGAAACCCATGCTATTTGGTACTTGTCCTATAAAGTTTAGGACATATGGAGTGGGAAAACCACATCTGTACTAACAAAGAAAGATAATTAAATAAATATTTACTTTGAGAAGATGTACAGAATAAATATATCTTTGTAGATTTCTTGGTGCAGAATTAGAGAAAGTAGGTTTCCCTTCTGCCTTGGGGGAGATCTAGGACCGCCTCCTCTCTTTACTTAATTGTCCCAGTTACCTCACTTCTGTCTTGAGAAACTTGGACTCTTGGACTAGATCGTCTCCCAGTACCTGACCTTGTAGCCAGGATTGATCAGAATGCCTTGGTTTTTGTCTTAATGGAACACTGCAGATTCTTACTGGTCCACACTTGTTCTTCTGTGCATGGACAGACTTTCTATTAAATAATATTAAAAATAACCAGGATATCTGGGAAGAACTACTTCTCCAAGTTTTTATAAGTTGAATATTTATTTCCAAGCCATTCGAGAATATATGCCAATTTTATGTTTTGGAGATTAAATGTTTAATTACCCTTTTGATATTTGCTAATTTTATTCCAAGAGAGGCCTTAATATTCTTCACCTCTCTGCCAAGAAGGTGGAGAATTTATGTGAATGATTTGTACCAAATTTGACGTATTCACGTTAAAATAGAATTCTTCACACAATCTCAAGGCATTTCTCTAACATAGTACTGCACACATGTTCAACTCTCAAAGAATATTTTCCAAAGGAATGAATAAAATATTGAATCATATTTATTGAACATATTATTCTGCTTCTTTTAAACTTAAAATGCTCATTGCCTCTACGTTGGGATGACTTGTTAAACCAAGAGTGAGTATTCAATAACAATTTTCAGTTTCCAAAAAAATTATCTCACAAGTTATTTAATCACTGATGTAGCCACCTTCAGATCCACATGATGATAGGTAATAAATAACAATAGCAAACATTGTTATCATCGTTGTAAATTAACATATTATCAGTTTTTTAGAATATACATGCACAGCAGTTGGGAAGTGGCCCCCGGGTATCGATATTCTCCCAATGCTTTCAAAATTGGGGGACATCATCAGGATAATGATATCGAACTAATAAAGCATGCCCCTCTTATCTCAGGATCTTCCTTTCAGGGTGAGACTTCCAATTTGAACTCTTGCATCCAATGGATAGCAGGTGCCTTTGGGCAACAGAACACATTCTATCAGTCCTTATTATCTTGTGTGTGGCTCATAAGGAATACATTCTGTGTGCTGGTTGTAGCAGTATAAACAAAAAGAAAAAACAAAGGCCAGGAGTGAGCAGGGTGTGTCCAGGAGTCACTGTTTGGGACACTCACATCAGCGGATCATCTAAAGGATGCTCCCCAGTGAGGGGCTCTGTACAGGATCTATGCATTCAACCAGGTCTGGACAAAAGCAATCACACATATGACAAATATGCTTCGAATCCTATGATTACATTTCCTCTCTACCAGATTAGTGGCTCTCCATCATTCTTCAGTATCTATAGTAGCCCCCCTTTATCTGTGGGGGTTAAATTCCAAGACTGCCAATGGATGCCGGAAACAGTGAATAGTGTGTGTGTGTAACATATATAATCCTTTTTTCCCATTCAGACATACCTGTAATAAAATTTAATTTATAAATTAGGTGTAGTAAGAGATTAACAGCAATAACTAATGATAAAACAGAACACCTATAACAACGTACTGTAATAAAACTCATGTGGATGTGGTCTCTTTCTTCCCAAAGAGCTTCTTACATTGTCCTCACCCTTCTTCTTCTTGTGATGATGGGAGATGATAAAATGCCTGGGTGATGAGATGAAGTGAGGTGAATGACGTAGGCATTGAGACTTAGTGTTAGGCTAGTAATGACCTTCTAGTGACATGTCAGAAAGAAGACATCTACTTCCAGTCAATGGTTGACCTTAGGTGACTAAAACCACGCAAAGGGAAACCGTGTCCTGGGAGGACTCCTGAATTCTTCCATGAATAGAGAAAGTTCTGTGGGCTTTGCCTATTTGCTTCCTTCCCCTTATTTCATTCATGAAGAGGTGGGAGTGGGGAGGGGGAAACAGGCCAAATCATTTCCAAAGCCACTGAGAGGATTTAATTTAGTAAAGGCTCTATTAGCAACCTGGTTAGGTCATACTTATTAGAATGAATTAGACCCTTGTCTTAATACCTTTAGCAAATTAATGACTCTTTTCACACATTTTTCTTTGAGAAGAGTTAAAAAAAATAGAATTTCCTCTCTTTTATACTTGTGCCTTCCAAAACTAATTCTAAAAATATTGCCACTAATAACAATTCAAAGCAGTTTAGCCTATGTCATCCTACTGCCTCTTCTATATGCTGCAAATGAGCAATCAACATTGTTTACTCTCGCCTTGCTTTAAAACCAAGATATATGTTTGACACGAATACTGCCGACAATAAACCATGGCCTTTAAGACAGTCTACTTATATTGTTCTTGCCTCTTTAATATTGAAACATAAACTCAAAATGTAGAAAGCTTTACTCCTCTGGTTTTTAACCCAAAGGTCACTTCTATTTGGCTTTTTCTGAACTATTTTTGTTTTCTTCACAATGCAAGGAGCTCATGTTGTCTGGTTCTTATTTCGCTTTGATTTTCTTCTCAGCGGCTTCTGAGAGGAAGAGAATTTAGTTCCTTTGTGTCTGTTTTCCCACTTAAAAAGTGGTGAGCGGCGCTATTTAATTTCAGTTGGAGGAGCTTCATCTAGATTATAACTGTTACCTCTGTATCACCAGACATCTGCAGTCAGGAAGACTGTTCTAGCACCAAAGTGAATTATTTTGTATTAGAAGGTTTGTGCCTGAGCATATGTATGGACAATGCATAATTGCACATTTTATAGATTTTTCCCTACTCAGTTTCTGGTAGATATGTATTTTAGTGGATTGTTAATTTGAGCTTTGTGTTTGTTTTGCCTTCACATGATGCTCAGAATACTAGATAAGCCTTACAGGCTCCACCGTCAAGGTGATGAAAACCCTTTATTTCCTTTTCTCCCTCCCTGAGTGTTCTGAAGAGAGGTTGAAACCACATGCTTCTGTAGTTTCTATGCTTCTGTGATATTAGTCATTCATGAGTGATTGATAGAGCTTCTTCTTTTCACATTTTGATAAGGCCATGCATTTCCATAGGGCCAAGTAGGATTCCCAGAAGGAAGATGATTAATCCGAGCTTTGAAATAGTACCAACCAGAGGAAGATTTAGACGGCAGAGATGATGACCCTTTCTCATCATGGAAGGGCTGCCGATTCACAACAAATGAGTCGCAGGGCGGCCAAGAAAACCAGGGGTTGGCCCTTTTGCCTGCCCCATCCCAATCTTTCCCAATATTAACCTACAAGCACTTCCCATCGGCCTCTAGATTTTTATTATATAGACTGTTCTACAGATATGACTTCAACACGCTTATGTTGCTTGTCCTTCAGTAGGGAGCCTGGATGTCACCTTTCCAACAAGTTATCACTGATGGCTACATAGGGTATCCCTCTCCGTTTCTCAAGGTATATTTTTTCTATCTTAGAACTTAGCATACAGCACTGTATTGTAGATGCATTTGCTTGATCACATGAGGCTGGGTATGAGTTAACACAAGCCCTGTGTCTCATGTCTCTGTGTATCCCCAACATGTGGTGCCTCACACAGAGTAGATACTCACAGACATTGAAACCAGTGCTGGCAGGTACACATTCTCTTATTCCTAGAAAAACCCTGGGAAAGAATTTAGAATAAGCTCAGTTTTACGGATAAGAAAACTAAATTCAAGAAAATTTAGATTCCTGCCCAAGACCACAGCTAAATGGAAGGAGATTTGGACATTTGACACAATCTCTACTGATTTCAAATCACTCAACTGTTCTATTCTCCACACATCCTCCCTGCCTATGTGAGTTTTTCTCTAGGAAAAATTGGAATAATATTTGAGTTGGCTACAGGGTATAGCTAAAGTTTTCCCACTGGTGTCTTAGAACACAAACAGACACATTTCTCTATTTTATTTCTGAGAAGTAGACACTGACTTTGTGATGTCTTTGCATGCTTATTATCTTTGTTTTAAATAAGCAAAGAGAAATAAAGATATTGCTTTAAATATTTTCCTATAAAAATAAATATTTTCCTATAATACATTTTAAAAAGACACATCATTTTTTTTTTACACTAAAAAACTAGTCAAACCTAGTCTTCTTCAGTGTTGTTTCCAGATTTGTATAATATGAGCTGGTAGGCAAAAAAGATGTAATTGTACTTGAAATATTATATATGTGAGAACAGCAAAGATTGGAACAAAACAATGACACCAGCATTCTGTCTCCCAGGAAAGAAGTGAAATGAGAGAAAAACCACTGATGTGCAGCACCACTGTGCTAGCAACTGACAGAAGCAATATTTTTTTGAGTCACTAACATTCTCAATATTCAAAACGCACACGAAGAAAAAGCAGTAAGTCAGTACAAAGTGAAAGGAAATGAATAACAGAAATAAAACTCCACCACACAATAGAAAATGCCTGAGATTTGAGATCTGGTAGATGAGCCATAAACTCAATCTTCGCCAGGTATGAGATGGGGATAATCTGGCATCAATAATGACAACATCCCAGTGTATGATCCTTATCAGTGACTGAATGGCTCCTTCCATTCCTTCCAGTGAAGGATTCGGCCTTGTTACATTTTACCCTTCATTTTGTTTCCATTTAGTAGGACGACCGTACTGCCAGGCAACCTGTAGAGACTTGCAAGGGAAGTGATCCTATTTCCCCCCATTGCCTAATCTTCTTATAGCAGAATAAATAAAACAAAGACTACTTGACTGATTATTTCAAAGTTATTATCTATCTTCTCTACATACTATTCAAGACTTAATCATTTATGACGGGAAATAATTTTCAAAGAGAATGTCAGAAAAGCAATACGTGCCTTTTTTCAGTTCAAGCTATCCTATTTGAATATTCACGATTAAGAGAGAAATGTGAACTAAATAGTTGTATTTTGAACAACAAACAGTGTTAAATGGTTTCCTGGCCAAAAGACTAGCCCTAGCTGAGCATGAGACATGAGAAAGGAGAGAGGCTATGTAACCCGCCAGCAGCCTAACCTCTTCCCAGGCAGGAGTGCCAGAAGTTCAGTGGCTATCAGGCTGGGGAGGAAACACCCAGACGGCCCAGTTTTAGTGATGCTTCTTGGATATATCCAAACAATGCAATTTTTGCAAAAATACTGCTTTACTACATGATTAGGTCAGTCAGGAATTTCTCTACACAGGTCTGGAGGCAGGCTTTGGTTCCCTTGGGCCATGGCCCAGCTTTCTATGGTTCAGCATGAGGAGAACTATAGGTAGAAAGGCTCAGAGATGCCAACCAGGCCCCTCTGTTCTCCTAGTAATGCCGGGAAGGAGTTCTCAGAGCAGACAAGGCATCCACTCAGTGAATAAACTAGAGAGAACAAGTGCTAGCCTTTAGTTGCAATTCCACATTAATGTACTGTGAGTTCTTTGGAACTTTTCGTACTGATATGACATACATTTGGAAAGCATCAGTTCTCCTTAGCAATTCATCAAAAACGTGGCAAGGATTGACCAAGGAGAGCCAGACAGGCAAGATGTTTTGTCAGCAGCCTGAAACATGTTAATCAGCTTCTGGAATGCCAAGAATTTAAATTCAAATAGATTTCTCACTAAGACTACAATCTAAAACCCTGTGATTCTATTTCTGTGTATTGGATTAGTCAAGATTTAAAGTTCACTTTGTTCTCAACTCATGGGGATCTCCCCCTGCCATTTTTTTCTTTGTTTGGATGGCTTAGCTCGTGCAGAGAAAAAGTGGGATTCATGCTCTCAGGCGCTCTCAAGTGTTATCTGTGCTAGTTTCACACTCAACAGTGGGAATAACAGAAGGCAGAAATGAGGAAATAAAAATCCTGTTGTCGAATGAGAATTCTACATCTCACTGCCGAATGGACTAGTATAGTTATTCATATTTCAGGCACCTCAATTAGACATTCATTATTCATAAACACTTATGTAACTCTGAGTTATTCAGGCTGAGAGAGAACATTAGCAATCTTTCTTTTTTATTACTAAGACATCCTGCATCTAAAGAAGTAACAAAAAAGAATGTAAAATATGTATATATATATATATATATATATATATATATACACCTGTGTATGTAAGTAAAATATATACATATGTGTGTATATATAAATATATATAAAAATACACACACACACACACACACCCTGTCTACTGCATGTAGATCTAAGTTTTGAATTGTAAGCATAATACCTCCAACAAAACAAGGCTAACTTAGTACACTTGGCTGTCTTTTCAAAGAACCAGTCTGGACAAATGGGCTAGCACCAATTCTATTAGACTGGTAATATGGATGAAAATAACAACATTGGTCTTTTCGGTCCTTTCAACCGGTTCTAATGTACAGTGACACAGGTCAAGACCTGGAAAGGCCTAGTAGACAAGACTAAGTAAATATCCAGATAAGACTTGAAATGGTGTTCAGTTTAGAGGGAATGAGAATCCAGTCATTCAACAAACCTGTACTGATCTGAACACATATCAGCACTGAAGACTCATGTGCGTGTGGGACTTAAACATCTAAAATGTTGACAAGGGAACTTTTTTAGGAACTCTGAGATCAGGTCATCCTTATGACTGTGTGTCTAAAGCACATTGGCGAGTATTGACAGCTCCAAATTTGAAGAAGGCTCAGGTGGGATCAGAGCATAAATCGGAAGTGTATAAGCACTGGTCTTAAGATGATTATTTTATTATTTTATTTTATTTTATTTTATTTTATTTTATTTTATTTTTATTTATTTGACAGAGAGAGAGAGAGAGAGAGCGCACAAGCAGAGGGAGTGGCAGGCAGAGGGAGAAGGAGTAGGAGAAGCAGACTCCCCATGGAGCCGGGAGCCTGATGAAGGGCTCCATCCCAGGACCCTGGAATCATGACCTGAGCCAAAGGAAGACACTTAACCCACTCAGGTGCCCCAGGAAAATGATTATAGAAGAATTTCTCCACATAGTCCCTGAGGGACCTGAGTTTCCTAGTGGGACAGACAAAAATACTTCCTTCTTCCTTTTCTCCTTCATTTCTTCTTTGCTTTCTCCCCAGCTTCTCTTTTTCTTTATATATTTCCTCATTCAAATATTTATTAAATAGTAACTTGTTTTAGTTCTGTATAAAACAATGAGCTTCCTCTAAACAGCTCACAACTGAAGAACTAGGTTGAGGGTATGGCATGAACATGGTGATTGTCCAAGAATTTCACGTAGCAGTATAGGTATGAAGGTTACTGTGGTATCATAGAGAACAGATGACCTAACTTGCTGAGGAGAGTTCAGGAATATGTCTTGAAGGAGGTAAAATGCTAATAGAATTTATTGTGTAGAATCTCGTCTAAATAGTTTAACATACTCGAAGGCTTCAAACTCAAAAACAGTGTTTGTTAAAGGGGGATTAGCTGGTAGTTTAGTTTTGTGAGAGTTTTAAGTGAGAGTCAGCATGTGGTAAGAAATATGGATTCAGATGGATTCTGATCACTACGATTCTTGATTGTCACACTACGGGGCAAGACAAAATCCCTGGTTTCAGACCAACCCAAACTCATTACCTATTTTTCCTCCACTTTCAATTCCATTTCCCTATTCTATTATTACCTCAATTCCCCTAGTCTCTTGTCAACACAGCAGCATAAGTAATCATTTGCAAATTAAGAAATAATACTTCATTCTTCTGCTCAGAAATTCTCCAGTGGATTTCTTCCTCACTTCCACACTTTTGGAGGAAAGCCTCTAAAATCCTTATAAGGATTTATCATATCTTGCCTCATTTATCTGCCTGCACCCATTATCTCTCTTACCTCATTTACTAGTATTCTTCTCTCCTCTTCAACTACACAAACCTCCTTGCTGTTTCTTATACTTGCCCTTGGTATAAAACTCTGTCTGCACTCCTAGATACTCAGTTCCTTCAAACTTGCACTCAAATGACACCACCTTATAGAAGTGTTATCTGATGACTTCATAAAAAATGTCCCAATGTCCCATTCATTCACTGACTCACTCAATGATGCTTGCCCTCTAATTTTCTCCATGTACTTTTTATAACATAAGGCCTAGACTTGGCTTACAATTCTAAAAAAAGAGAGATGATAAATTCTTAAAATATTTATAGAGAAAAAAACAGTAAGGAAAATGTAGTTGGAGCTGTGTAAGGAAAAGATTACAAAAAGATAGAAAGAGGTAAGAATAAAGGATCCCCCGAAATTTTGATCTCTGGTGAATCAGAGGGTGAAGCCAATAATATAGATGGAGAAGGAAAGTAGATGTAGGGAAATATGTGGAAATTCAGATATACATATACTAAGCAAAAATTCAAAACAGAAATGTTTGATAATTATATTTAAGAGGTGTTAGTATGTACATGCTTTCTGGAGAAATACTTGGGGTTGAGATATTTCAGAGTTATTTAACAAAGGAATAAGAAGAACTGGACACAGAACACCAAGAAAGCTTAAAGAAGAAAAAGCCTTCAAATAAATTTGAAGATCAAAGAGATATGAGCAGAACAAGAAGAATGTGGTGTCTTTTTTGATCATGAAAAGTCATATGCAGCAGAGTGGTCCTGTAATAGAAAGAAAATGTAGATTTGTTTGTCAATATGGTGGTCACTTGTGTGCTTTAAAAGAGTGGTTTAAAAACAACAACAACAACAACAAAAAAAGAGTGGTTTTAGCAGAATTTTGGGGGAGGCATCCAAAGTTTTGTGTGTAGAAGAGTGAATTTAAAGTGAGGAAGTGGAGACAGCACATGTAGAGTGGTACCTTTTTAAGATGTTTTGATGAAAGCAAGAAGAAAATTTAGTTAAATCAAGAGATGGGATATAGCCAAGATGTGTTTTCTTTTTTAATAAGCAAGAGCTAAGAATATTTTAGAGAAAAAAGGAGCCTAGAGAAAGGGAAAAGTTAGTTGAGTGTACAGTCAAGAAACTCGATGACTTGTAGGGTAAGGTTTCAGGGGTAAGGTTTTTAGGTCCTAGGTCCTAGCACCTAAGGTACTATGATATATTGTTCAAGACCACTACCTTTAGATTAATTCAGACTTAAGTTAAAACTTTTTCCTACTTCTTATTAGCTATGTAATTTTGGTAAAGTCACTAAACATCTTTCAACTCAATTTCTTCATACATAAAATGAATATAATAGTATCTACCTAATAAGCTTTTTGTAAGGTATAAATGAGATCAGTTTTTGTAATTTGCTTACTACATTACCTGGCACAAGGTCAGCTCTCATGAAATGAAGATGGCTTTCATTATTATCTGTATCAGTATTATTCGTTGGAAGAACAAGTACAGGAGTTAGCCTTAAACAGGTATAAGTGGATAAATTCATCTTCTGATACCGGAGAAAAGAAGTAAGAACTAGTGTGGGGATAAATATATATAGGAGTTTGTAGATAGGAGAAGACAATGTAAAGAGAATCACACTTAATGATTTTAGATTTCTCAATAAAATTTAAAAGAAACTATGCTGTATGTAGATGGGGAAGGATTTAGGGGCTTTTAAATTTGCGGGGGGGTGGTAGGGAGAGTTACAGAAAGCAATGAATAGGTGACGGGCACTGGGCAGGGGGCACTTGACAGGATGAGCACTGGGTGTTATTCTGTATGTTGGTAAATTGAACATCAATAAAAAATAAATTTATTTAAAAAAATAAAATAATGTGCAGATTAAAAAAAAGACTCAAACCAAATTGCTAAAATGTTAATGGACATGCTTAAGGACACAATTGTTGAAAATCATCAATTTCATGACTTTCAGAGGCAAGAGTCTATAAAATTGTGTGATTTTTCTCTAGCAGTGCTCATTCATGTAGGACTAGAGAAGAAAAAGTTAGGTTGGAGTTCTGGATATATATGATAGGAAGTTCAGCATATTAGGAATTTAAATATATTCAGAAAGCATTCCTTGAGATTACCTATATTTAGAGAACATAGGCACTGAGAAGCCTTATGTAAGCAACCACAGACCATATATAATATAGCCAAGGGCATGAAGAACTAGGAGAACAGGTGGTTATCACCAGATAATCATCCATTGCCATATAAAAACTTCAGGGAAATCAGACATATGGGCAAGGACTAAGTCCAGGGTGTGACCATAGAGGACGATCAATGGCTTGTGAAAGTCAATTAAGTTGAGGTAGTCAAATAAACATGAGGCTATTATTTTGGATAGGTTATCTGCATGGATACCATAAAGGCAGGTCTTGGGTTCTACAGGAAAATGGAATCAGATTCTAGTGTCTTTAAAAAATTAGAGGAATGGCCAGAAGTTCTGTAGATCACAGCAACAAGTGTTAGAAAGTAGTAGAACCTAATGGCATTAGTGTCCATAGACAAGAATTTGTTGTTGTTTCTGTTTCACTTGATTGTGTTTCTAGAAAATGGAGAAAATGACAACCTAAACCATAAAAAGTGAAAGATATTGCTGGTAGACTGTCCTAAGAGTTGCAGAGGAATCACTAGCATTGATAGTGTCAACAAGTGTGTATTTGTAGGCTGTGCACTGTATTGACTCTAAAGGGAATCATCCAGGGGCACCTGGGTGGCTCAGTCTTGGTTAAGAGTCTGCCTTCAGCTCAGGTCACGATCCCACGTCAGGCTCCCTGCTCAAGCAGAGAGTCTGCTTCTCCCTCTCCCTCTGCCCCTCCTCCCCACTCGTGTGCTTGCTCTTTCTCTCTGCTCTCTCCCTTTCAAATAAAATCTTTAAAAAATAGATTAAAAAAATAAAGGGAATCATCTACATTATAGTCTCTGGCAGTGCCGTCCTATAAAACATAAAATGAGCCACATAAGTAATTTTGAATTATCCAATAGCCTTATTAAAGAAGTAAAAATAAATGGGTAAAATGTATTTTATGATAGGTTCTATTTAGTGTAATGTGTAAAAATATTATTTCAGTATGTACTCAATATAAGCATTATTAATATCATATTTTGCTTTTTTCATACTAAGTTTTGAAGATGTAGTATGTATTTTACACTTACAGCACATCTTAATTTAGAAGATAAATTTTCCTCAGAAGTATGTAATCTATATTTAAGTTTTACAGAAACTTGAGAAACTAGACTCATACCGGAATTGCTCCCAAAATACTTAAAATGCCCTCCAATAACTGAACTGAGTAATAGTTTTTAAATATCTATTTACATTAATATAACTAAAATAAAAATATATAGAAATATATCATTCTCTAGTCTCTCAGACGGGCATCAGTGTCACTGGCCACATGTCAGGTGCTGAATGGCCACACATGTTGGTCAGCCCAAGTCTTCATGAATGGTGGCTGGAGATTTGTAGTGCATAACCATATGAAGTGACATTGGTCTTGAGGGAGAGTCCAAATTCAGTAAAAGCCAGCTGGAAGCTGGAAAACAATAGAATTGTAACGATTGTGGGGCTGGGGAGAGTGCTATGGGTTTCATGTCAATCTATGGGACTGTAGCATTTTTAACCAGAAAGGTAATAACATCAAAGACAAGGAGCTATCTGCTATTTAGTGTTGGCAGTTCTTCAGAAAAGTACAGGGTTTAGGGGTTCCCTTTGAGTGTCTGAGATTTAGGGCCAGTACTATCCTCCAGCAGTGAGGCAGCCATAGGGGCCAGTGGCCACAGGCAGCCACTGGCCCAGGGTTGGATTTCAGGTGCATGAGAGGGATCAGGGAAGCATGCATTGGAGCTAAGAAAGACTAGATAGTATGTGGATTACATCTCTAGGGAGCTGAAGAGCTTACCTTAAGATAAAGAGTTCTGTTTACTCTTGAAGAAGTTGTCCTAGAAGCTGCCATTCTTTTCCAGAACATATTTTTAACTGACTGGTTCAGTTAAAAATTCTTGAGATTTTTCTCAAGAATTGAGACTTCTTGAGATTGTGTTGGGATATGTTCATCCAAAAAAATAAAAATTCTTTCATCAGGCCCCAGAGACAGTTGCTGCTGCCACTGTGTGTGTGTGTGGATGGGTATGGGTGGGGGTGGGGGGTAAGGATCTAGGATTCCTTGTGTTGGGCAGCTGAAGGCAAATCCTTCTAATGGAACTAGACTGACTCATGGTGTTGGAGGGAATGATACCCTCCTGGGGAAGATTGAACTAAATGCCTTTGGTAGCCTGTTTCATGGACATAACCCTAACAGTATGGACCCAGATTGGTCACTCTGGCACAGCCTAAACCTTGCGCCCACGTAAACATAATATTGCATTCACATATCGAAACATTATTGGAACCTCCCGTCTAGTATTATAGTCAAAAAGTTTGTCCAAATCAAGGCATGTGCATAATTTCTATTAATTTTAAGGGGATTGATGATTAGAAGGTGACAGGAGGACATTATTTAATAATTATGAGGCAATGCATTCTTTATCAAGGATAATGTACCTCATTAAAAATAAAAATCATTCAATTATTTCTCTACTGAAAAGGATGTGTCATAAATAGCATGACCCTAGAAGACATCAGGCATGATTTAAAGTTCCAAAATGGAGATTAAAGTATTAATAGTCATGGGGTAGATAACAATCTTGCAGAGGTGAGAACTGATAATCACATAGATTAAATAATTTTCTCAAGGTGCCACAGTCATATATGTTGGAGCCAAGATTAAAATTGAGGTCTACCTGATTTAGTGTTTTTTTTTTTTTACAATGGGAATTTGTCTACAATTTGGGGTGTCCCAAAGCAACTATAATAAGCCACAGATGGCATAATATACTGTATCAATTAATCATCCAGAAAAAAATAAAACACCCAAAATAATAGCTGAAGTCTATCCCAATGTCATTTTATAAAGCAAATGCATAACTAAAAAAACCAAAAAAGGTGAAACCAAGTATCTGTTTGAAAAAAAATAATTGAAATATCTTGAAAATATCTATTTGAAAGAATTTAGTCATATGTGTTTTTTTTTACCCTATTACATCATACCTTATATATTCATCAAGTTCTGCTCTAAAATCAGCATTTCTGAATATGACCTACAGCTTTATGTGCTAAAGAGCAGTCAAGGAAAGTAGAAATCAAGGACAGCCATTGCCTTTGAGGAGTTTTCAGTGAAAAGTTTGAAGAAAAAAATGCTAATCACAGACATAATATACGCATATGAATATAACTATTTCCCCTAAAGTTTGGACATTGATGATTAAACATATTTTCAAAACAAAAATGATTTCTTATATTATATATCTTAGAATATACTATTTTTAAAAGGCCCAGTATCCTGGTGATATTTTAAACAATTCAATTCCATATATTGACATTTTGCTAACACTATTTTGCTAACACATTTTGCTAACACTAACACTCCCTTCTTAGGTCTGACTTCAGTTAGTGTTTTCCATGATACATCTGACTCCACCAATCAACATACAAGGACTAATCGCAGTACAAAATATATTACTGCTAAAATGAGGATTCACATGAAAATGGAAGTGTTGTCAGAGAAAACTAGAAAGAGCATGGGGAATGAGATGGAGAAGTGAAGCCAGTGTACAGGTTCCAGCCCAATTCCATGAGCCCTCCTTCAGCTCAGACCCCTCAGCGAAGCTCTGGAGACAAGTCCTATCTCAGAGCTATCTAAAACAGCAGCTAAGAGCTTGCATATTTATACCCCAAATCCTTCAGACTTTGGTTAATGTTCACAAATTTCAGCTCTCCTTACGTTCAGGCAAGGGGAGTCCTGGCAACCTAGGGGCATGCTGCAGACACGGTGCTGGCTGTTACCTAATAAAGTTGAACATGTCCATACCTTATGCCCCTGCAATTCCAATGGTGTGAAGGTTTACTAGAAAAATACTTCCATGTTTGGATCTGAAGATGTGTATAAAATGTACATAGAAACATTGTGTAATAGCAAAGAAGTGGAAACAACCTAGATGTCCATCAAGAGCACTGGTATTAGAAATAGTAAACTCTAGGTTATATAATGAGGTACTATTTTAAATTGAAAGCAGATGTACCTCAGATAAGCATATTTACATGGAAAAATACGAAAACTATATGGCAGGTTAACATAAGTCATAAGAGAATACACACCATATGATTCCACTTATATAAAGTTTAAAAACAGGTAAAACAGAACAGTACATTATGTAGGAATGTTTGCATATGTGATATAACCATAAAGAAAAGGAAGAGGGGGTGCTGGGTGGCTCAATTGGTTAAGCATCTGCCTTTGGCTCAGATCATGATCCTGGGGTCTTGGGATTGAGCCCCGTGTCAGGCTCCCTGCTCAGCAAGGAGTCTACTTCTCCCTCTGCTCCTCTCTCCTTATCATACTCTCTCACTCACTCTCCCACTCTCTTGAATAAATAAATAAAATCTTAAAAAAAAAAAAGAAAAAGAAGGCTTAAGTGAAAACACAAATGTTGTTCACTACTGCGATGCAGGGAAGGGGATGGTATTAGGAGAAGTACATCTGGAGTTTCAAAGATGTTCGTAATACTCTTTCTTAAGTTAGCTGAGGGGCTTATTTTTAAATTGAACATATATTTTTTTCTCTTTATATTACTCAAAAAAAGTCACTAAAAATCTGTGAGGAAAAACTTATTATCCAAATTAAGACAGAGAAAGGAGAGTCATGGGTTCCCTCTGATTTACTCATTCATAATACATATACCTAGCAAATGTTTGAGTGCTGATTGGGACCCCAAGCTATATTACAATGTCATAGTCATTAAGGCAGTCTGATACTGGCACAAAAACAGACATATAGATAATGGAACCTCAGAAGACCCTGAATTACCCAGGTGATCTTGAAAAAAAAAACCTGGAGGCATCATAATTCTGTATTTCAATTCTGTATTTCAAGCTCTATCACAAAGCTGTAGTCAGCAAAACAGTAGGGTTGTGACATGGAAACAGACACACAGATCAGTGGAACAGAATAGAAAACCCAGAAATGGACCCACAGCTATATATGGTCAGCTCATTTTTGACAAAGCAGGAAAGAATATCTAATGGAAAAAGAGAGTCTCTTCAACAAATAGAGCTGGGAAAACTGAACAGCTACATGCAAAAAAATGGAACTGCACCACTGTCTTATACCATACACAAGAATAAATTCAAAATGAATGAATGACCTAAATGTGAGACAGGAAACCATCCAAATCTTAGAACACAGGCAGCAATCTCTTTGGCCTCGGCTGTAGCAAGTTCTTACTAGACATGTCTCTAGAGGCAAGGGAAACAAAAGCAAAACATGAACTATTGGGACTCCAGCTAGATAAAAAGCTTCACACAGCAAACAATCAACAAAACTAAAAGGCAGCCTACAGAGTGGGAGAAGATATTTGCAAATGACATATCTGATAGTTAGTATCCAAAATCTATAAAGAACTTATCAAACTCAACACCCAAAAAACAAATACTTGAGTTAAGAAATGGACAGATAGACATGGATAGACAGTTTTCCAAAACAGATATCCCGATGGCCAATGGACACATGAAAAGATGTGTCACATCACTTGGCATCAGGAAAATGCAAACCCAAACCATGAGATACCACCTCATGCCTGTCAGAATGGCTAAAATTAACAACACATGTTGAGTAACAGATGATGGCTAGGATGTGGAGAAAGGGGAACCCTCTTACGCTATTGGTGGGAATGCAAACTGGGGCAGCTACTGTGGAGAACAGTATGAAGATTCCATAAAAAGCTAAAACTAGAACTACCCTACTACCTAGCAATTGCACTACTAGGTATTTACTCAAAGGGCATAAAAATACTGATTTGAAGGGCCACATGCACCGCCATGTTTATAGCAGCATTGTCAACACTAGACAAATTATGGAAAGAGCCCAAATGTCCATTGATTGATGAATGGATAAAAAAGATGTGGCATATATATATATATACAAATATAATATAATAAATATGGCATTTATATATATAATATAAATATATTTATATTCATATATATGTGATATATTATATATAAGAATACTATATATAAGAATATATTCTATATATTCTTATATATAATATATCACATATGTATGAATATAAATATATTATATTTATTCTTATATATAAGAATATTCTTATATATAATATATTACATATATATGAATATATTTAAATATATTATATTATATATATGAAAATGTCACTAATTATGTAAGAATGTAATATTCTTATGTATATAAAATATCACTATATATGGATATATATAAATATATTCTTATATATATATATATAAATATTACTCAGCCATCAAAAAGAATGAAATCTTGCCATTTGCAATGATATGGGTGGAGCTAGAGTGTATTATGCTAAGTGAGATTAGTCAGAGAATGACAAATACCGTATGATCTCACTCATATGTGGAACCGAAGAAACAGAGCAGATGAACAGAGGGGAAGGAAAAAATAGAGAAGGGGGGGAAACCATAAGAGAGAAGTAAACCATAAGAGACTCTTAACCATAGAGAACAAACTGAAGGTTGATGGAGGGAAGCGGGCAGGGGGATGGGCTAGATGGGTGATGGGCATTAAGGAGGGCACTTGTGTTGAGCACCACGCGTTGTATGTAAGTGATGAATCCCTAAATTCTCCTTCTGAAACCAATATTATGCTATATGTTAACTAACTAGAATTTAAGTAGAAATTTGAAACAATGAATAAATGAATGAACAAATAAGTGAATGAATAAAAAGGTACAAGGAATTCTTATAAAAACTCAAGATATGTAGATAAATGACCTCTTTTCACAACAGAGCTCTGTAATTGAAGGTATGATGCAGCAGTGTGGGGACTTGGGGAGTCAACTATGGCTTTGCAGGTTAGACACACACGTGGGCCACTTAAGAGCTGAGTAACCTTGGAAAAGTTCATTAATTTTATGGAACCTCAGTTTCATCATCTGTAAAATGGAGATAACCATGCTAACTGTACCATTCACTTGTGCAGACTGCATGAGTTAATACGTACAGAACGTCAAGCAGAGCCCAGAGACATGGTAAGGGCTTGTGAATAGATAAAGATTCTTTGTACCACATGGGAATTTGATTGCACTGAAAATGGATGGGCCAGTTTCACTTTTAAGAAGAGACTAATTGGAATAGTTCTCCTTCAGGCTTATCAGTGTACACAAGAGGAGAAAGATCACTTTGGTCAGAGAAATTGGCATGTGCGAAAGCATGGAGATCAAAAAGGACAAGGAGATTGTATAGAAAGTGGCAGAAGGTGTCCGGATATTATGGGAGGCTGGGTCCTAAATGTGGATTTTATCCTGGAGGGATCTGTGAAGCATGGGAGAATTTAGCGAGGGCATCGTGTGATCGCATTACTCAGGGTATAACTGATACCATGTGGAGGATTAACTGAAAAAGGATCCAGTTGTTGGAAGAAGACTACTTAGAAGCTCTTGTCAAGGGGAAGATAGCAGGGGACTGAAGCAAAGCAGTAGATGAGGGAAGGGGGAGATGAAATGAACATTGCTCTATAATTAAGCCTCTTCCATGACTGATTACCTGCGCAGGTAGACCAGAGAGGCAAAATTGTGTTGCAGGGAACTACATGCTGAATCTCAGTGATTTACAGCAATGGAGGATTTTGGTTTTTTTCTCACCAAGATATGTCCGGTGTGGCCACAGCTTTCAGAATGGATCTATTTGTTCACTGCCATTTTTTCAGGCTTTTGTTGTAACTATGACTATGAAAGCAAACACCCAAACTCTCCCAAAATGTTTCTGGTCTATCCGCATGCATATTTGTTACGTGCATTATCACAACCTTGCATCTTTTATGTTTACTCTTTCAACCATTATTGCCACGTAAAAGCAACTTTATGATAATGAAACTCATATCGTTTGTGACAATCTAAAACAGACACCATCTCACATATTTCAGCGCCTCCTATCAGGTGCAGTTATTGCAAATGATTTTCTACCAAAAGACCAAGAGTGTAGTTCATAAAATAAGTATTATTTAGAATTTATGGGCCAGATATTATGGTTGGTGCTGTTTATGGTCATGAACAAAAGAGAGAGTCACAGTCATTGCCCTCATGGAGATTCCTTTCAGAAAGCAAATGATAATTTCTGAATTTCCCAAACTCAACTGATGGTCCTAGAGGGCCTCCAATGAATTCCAGCCATTTTCTCATATTTATTTGACTGCAAAAAAAAAAAAAATTCTTGGGTACCTTCTGGGTGCTAAACATTATTCCAAGTACCAGGGCATTTGAAAGATATGTTCTCTCCTATGCCCTAATCCTCTCATTGTGAGGAAGTATTTTTGGTTCAAACAGACTATATTATTTGAAGTTATGTAATAGAAAAGAGGTAAATATGATGTGTAGATTTTATTTGCTGCCTTTTAGGACTTTACCTCTCCTTGTGTGAAAATAGGTATTTGTTTTAGATCAATTCTTCTGAGTTTTGTTTCAAGGCAAAATGGAAAAGAAAGTGTCTAGAATTTGACAGTCTTCCCTTGACCAGAAATGAGCTTCCACAGCATGATTATAAAATCAGTGGCAGCCCACATCACACTGAATTATATTTGGTTGCTTGCCTGTTGATATTATTCTCTAGGTGGATTGAGTCTACTCTTTCCTATTTTTATTTGTATCCGTAGTATCTAACATCATGTCCAGCATAGAATATGTTCTAACAAATGCTTGTTGGTTGAAAGTGAGTTGGCCTCTAAAGGTTTTTTATGCATATTTAAGATTAATATCTTTTCAATTTTGAATTGTCTTATACACAACCGTATGCACATCCAAATAATCAAATTTCTGAAGGGCTATAATGACACTAAGATTGATCATTTTCAAATATATCAGAAGACAATGAGTAAAAATACTCTGACTCTACTTTGTATAACCATGCAAGAGCAATACTAAGTTCACACAAAATTACACTAAATAAAACAATGTTTGAATGACAATATATAATATCATAATAACAAATTACAGTCATAAAGATGGGACCATATTCTAATTCTGAAAGGTGGAAGATTCATTTGGAATTATTTTTTTTAAGATTTTTTTTTATTCACTCATGAGAGACACAGGGAGAGAGAGAGAGAGGCAGAGACACAGGCAGAGGGAGAAGCAGGCCCCATGGAGGGAGCCCGACGTGGGACTCGATCCCAGGACTCCAGGATCGCGCCCTGGGCTGAAGGCAGTGCTAAATTGCTGAGCCACCCAGGCTGCCCTCATTTGGAATTATTAATAACTAATATGGGGTATGCTTTTGAATAACTGTGTTTTTCCCCCACTTTCAGGCACATACTGCTCAAAGTTCTAGTTATAAACTATAGCAACCACACTGGCTATTCAAGCAGAAAATACTTATTAAAGGATATTAGAGAATTGCAGAAACTTCTGGAGAATAGTGTCAGATTTGAAAGGCTGCCAGCAAGACTGACACACACATCTCCTTGGGGCTGCTCCAATGAGCAGGGTATTGCCACAGACACCAGCTGATGCTGGGCACTCGTGCCAAGGGCCCCTTCATCCTGGAAGGCCAGCTGCCTCTGACACCACCATTGTCAGGAAATCCATCCTCCACAGTCTCCACTTCTGCTCTATCTTTTCATCAAACATGAGGTCTTGTGCTTAACCCTCTGTTGGGCAGAATTTAGTCTCTTGCTTCCATTCCAGTAGCAGGAAGTTGAATAATCCGAAATCCCCCAAATATGAAATTTCTTTAAAGTTGCTGCCTAGCCACAGGGTATGTACAATGTCCTTGGGCACATGGAATTAACTAGAAGAGAACTCATCAACCAACCCGAGTAAGAACTGCTGGGGCTTAGTTAATGGAGAGAGATGATTGGTACCTGGTCTATCAGTATCAGGAAGTGGAATTCTCACATAGAATTTAAACTACTTAAATGCATGCATTTATTTCAAAAACACCATACAAAAGCCATTAGGTGAAACCTCCTGGAGTATTTACACTCAAGGATACAGAGAACAATAAGATGCTCTGCTCTGAATCTTACAGTGACGTAAGGGAGGTATTGATATCATTACATTAAGTCACAGGTCGTGTGTGGTAAACTTAAAGCACCCTGGATGTGTTGGGGGAAACTCTTTGCTTCAGGAATAACAAGGAGAAGGCTGCATTTATTTGCTCATTGAGTAAACATTTACTGAGAGCCCTTCACATAGGGAATGAAGATTCAAAATCAAATAATATATGTCTTATGGGAATATTATACTTTCTGCGGATATTGAAAGATTTATTCATAGAGAAAACACTTATCAAGACAGATATATATGTGGGAATATACAAAGAACTTTCGGGGCAAGATGGGCTATTCAATTTGACTACAAAGTTGGTTGGACCTAGAAATATGGCAGAAAAATGGTAAATGCCATAATAAAGAACTCAGGTTTGACATTCATTGCGTTATTTTGATGTCGTTCGCCAGCAAAGGGACTGATGTGATTAAAACAAGGTGTTGGGACATTTCCACTGGCGATGTCATGTGCACTGAAAGGAGTGATACGGATCAGAAAACTGCTTCATTATCCCAAGCAACAGATAAGAAGAATCTTAAGTGCAAGGACCGAATGGAGAGCGGGATGCAGATGATGTAGATTCTGTTGTTCTTGACAATTCTTCAGAGGTGAGGAGGAAGGCAGATGTGAATCTCAGTGACCACGCTGGATGGACCTCATATCATTAACATCCATTGACACGTAATGGGAAACACATCTTGGAGGACAGATAATTTGGTTCGATAGAAGATACTGAGTTTAATGTGCTGTATTAATTTTCTTTTGCTGCATAAAAAATTGCCACTAACTCAGTGGCTTAAAAAACACCCATTTATCATCTCCCAGTTCTCTCAGTCAGAAATCTGGGTGGCTGGACTTGGCTCGCCACTGTGGGTTTCATAAGGTGAAAGTGAAGGTGTTGGCCAGACTCAGTTCTTGAGGGACTCTGGGGAAGAATTTGCTCCCAACTTCATTATGTTTGCAGGTCAGTTCCTTGAGGTAGAAGGGCTGAGATCCCTATTCTCTTCAGCAATGGACTAATCATGGGCTATAACCATGGGCATGCAGTCTCATCGTATTCACTGCCCCATGGATCAGGACAGAAAATCTTGGTGGGGAGGCACTTTAGGTGAATAGTGGGCAGTTGGAAATACGCTCTGGAACTTGGAAGAAGGTTGAAGGTAGAGATACAGATTTAAGAGGTGTGCTCCTATAAATAACATAATTAGAAGTGAATGAGTGAATGATCTACTCGAGGAAGATCACATAGAGAAGAAAAAAAGGAAAAAAAAAAAAAACCTGAGATCCTGAGATAGAGGTTAAAAAAAAAATCAAAATCAAGTTTTAATGAAAAGATCCGAGTGTCATTCATGCAAGTAAACCTCCTAATAGTAATGGAAAAAGAAAAGAAAGGAAGAAAGCTGCAAGCCTGGGACTAACTTTTTATGTATGCACTTAGCTGAGCTCTCCTATGTATCTATTTATGTAAAAAGTCATTGAATTTGAAGGAAAGAGAGCATGTCCTACATTAAGAAGAGAGAGAGGTGGCCAAAATTCAAATGTTACCAACTGAGAAAGAGGAGAGATCAATGAGAATTAGTGGTTAAAGTTTGGCCCTGATGCTGGAGTCGGGAGGGAAAAACAGTAAGCCAACCACCCCAGATGCCCAGCAAAGTACGCAGAGCAGAAACTGCTGTGTGAGAGACTCACAAGAAAGGCACCGTCTGAGGAAAAGCTCGTTGTAGTTCGATGAGAGGACGCGATGTGAACAGGATGAAAATGCAGATTATGGCAAGTCTGGGTTATAAGAACATGCAATGGACTGCAGAAGGAAAGGCTGACAAGATAGGATTTAATACCTTACGTTCATAATCTTTTGTTTGCTTATCTCCATTGTAGATCTTGGGCCAATTAAAGACAGAGATGGCATATTTGCCCCTTTGATCTATGACACATATTAGCCTTTAATAAATTTGAACTAAATAAATAAAGTGAGCAAGCAAGCAGATAATAGAAGGTAGCCTGTGCCTACAAAAAAGAGCTGTTCTCACCAGGGTTTGGCCTAGCAGAAGCTTGATAGATTACTCTTACCAGAAATACAGATGCATATAATTTTAAAGATTTAATCATAAAATATTAAAAGAATTGTAAAAGTGGCAGTGAATTATTTAGAAACAGTGTTCCTGCATGCATGATACAATATTCAGTTGGGTGTTAAAATGTATGCTCCAAGAAAAGCCTTGGTATAGTTTTATGTGAGCTGCATATTTTCAAATAATGCTGGAATGCAATTTAAAGCCCTTGAATCCCTTCATCTGGTTTCCCTGTCTCCTTGCAGAGCTCCCTTTGATTTCAAGGGTGCTTCATTCCTAGAATGAAAAATAGATGGTGGGAAATTTCAATTCTTCCAAGCTAAGGTTTGAAACAGGTTTTCAATTTACAGATAAAAATTCTACCTTTGGACTTGAGCATTGTTGAGTTTTGCCTGAGATAAATCCATTAGAAGTAGGCTACCCCCTCTGACTGCATCTTCAGATTATGTATGTATACGTGCCGTTGGAAGAGATGGCATAGCACGGGAAGCAGGGCACCCAGGGAAAGGTAGGAGACGTGGTGCTCCCTTCCTCTGTAAAAGAGATAGAACTATCATATATGGTTGTTTATGTTTTTAGTCACAGAAAACAAAAACTTACTGATCCTACTTTTAGATGCTAATGATTTATTTGCTAGGAAAACAACATTTTTTGCTTCAGGTTTATTTATCATGCTCGTTTATAAAGGGAGATTTATTCCATCCTCGGGATTCTAAATCATTTCAAGTCTACAAATATTTGTTGAATGCTTTTGGCTAAACTCTATGGTTGGTGCTTGGAGAGCACAAAGATGATACAGTCCTTGACCCCTGGGGACTTTTAATCTATGAAGAAGGAGAGATAAATACACGCTTTCTTTCTGAATGGAAAAATGTAATAAAGCAAAAGACATAAAAAAATGCTATAAGTCCTCAAAGTATATGTTGGCCACAGCAAATCTTTTGCTGTATAATGTTAGATGTAAGTAAATATAAAAATAATTACATACATAACAATGTCACATGTCACTTACATTGATCACCGTTCAGCACCTGGAAAAATAAATCCTATAGAGGAGCTTCAAAAATACCACTCCTAACTACACTTTATGCGAAATTTTAGAAAGATGTTTAATTAACAAGAAATAATATTCATCTGACCTAAAGTACCCGTAAAGTGACAGTCACACAAACCCCAGCATCTCAGTGATGCTGTTCCTCTTCCCACACCTATCCTATACTCCACCTCCATGGTACACCTGGGGGTTCTGGGAAGCTTTCTTTATTATAGCCCTTTTTTTTTTTTTTTTGGTCCTAATTCTCTTGCTTCTGGAATCCTCATGGGTCTTTGGTGGTGCAGGCGCCACCTACTGGATGAGACATTTTCTTGGTTCACCTGAAAGCACAGGAGTCCCCAAGAGACAAAACAGATTCTGGCAAGAAGAATCTGAGACCACACAGACAATGAATTTGTGCAAAAGGTGTTCTCTGGCCTCTCTCAGCAAAATAAAGGAAAGAATCATAGTATTTGGAGTCTGCAGGAGAAAACAGGAAAGACTTGAGCCAGGTATCAGTATCAGAGAAGAGCATGTGACTACTGATCCCTCAAACCAGTCTGTGAGCTTCTGTGGCCCATCTTCATTGCATTGAAATGCTTGGGGTACAGGAGTGTGGAGAAACGACCATTGTAGACTTAGAGGACCAAGCAAATCATTGGGCATAAGGCAAGCCTTTACTAATTGACAGATGAATCTGAAAAAATAGGGATTTACTTACTATAGAGAAGTAAAGTGGTGAAGGAGGGAGGGAAGGAAGGGGATGGGTGCCCATGGACAGACCTCTGTTGGCTTAGTTTGGGTCACATCCAGCGTTCTATACTCCATGTTTATCATAATATCAATTCCCAGGTCAGTAGGGAAGTGGCCCCACAATACCCAGTAGGAATAGCTGTCCAGACAAGTAGGGTTTGCAAAAAGGAGATGAGCAATGATGGAGAGCTTGCACCATAGAATAAGTTATATGTTTATTTGAACTGTTGTATTCATCCCCCTATTATTAACACAGACCAACCTAACTGCAGTATTTGAGAAGGAGAAAAATAAAAAACAGAAGTCAATTGAAACACACACACACACACACACACACACACACACACAAACCCACCCCATAGCTGGCCAGAATAATTAAAACTGTATGTTTTCATATTTTCAGGTTCTGATAAGTCAGGAATGGAGTCTGTAGACACAAGATAGGTCAATCTCATTTAGCAGCATGCCATTGTGAATTAGATGACTTCTTGTCACTTCCTTCCTGCTCCATGGTTATATGCATGCCTGCCAAAAGCTTTAGTGGTCATAGGCAAACCACTGATTTTTTTTTTATTGGAGTTCAATTTGCCAACATATAGCATAGCACCCAGTGCTCATCCCATCAAGTGCCCCCCTCAGTGCCCATCACCCAGTCACCCCCACCCCCCGTCCACCTCCCCTTCCACCACCCCTTGTTCATTTCCTAGAGTTAGGAGTCTCATGTTCTGTCTCCCTTTCTGATATTTCCCACTCATTTTTCTCCTTTCCCCTTTATTCCCTTTCACTATTTTTTATATTCCCCATAAACCACTAATTATGAATCCCACACTAGCCATTACAATAGTTTAAGCGTTTGTGATTGCCAGGGTGGGTAAATATTTCAGGAGTATATCTGCAATGAGGGTGAGGTGCCATCCGGCCTGGATATCACACATATGAATAGCCTTAGGCCTTATTTTGTATTTTCACCTTAATCTGCCTATTTATCAAAACTGCATAGAACAGATATCAGGAACCACAGGCCTAGGAATAAAATCCAGTTATTAAGTTTGATTGTATCTGGTTTATAGAAAGATGCCATTCTGACCACTAAAAAAAAAAAAAAAAAAAGCCTCCAAATTAGCAACCCTTACAATGGGCAGCTTCACTTGGTCCATTCAGGACAGAGGAGCAGCAGTGCATAGTGCTTGAGGCACAAACTATGAGCCAGATTCCCTGATTTCAAATCTCAACTCTGGCACATACTGTAAAGGTGGCATAATGCTACAGCAACCTCATAGAGTTATTGTAAAGAATCATTTAAATAGTATTTTTTAAAGAACAGAGGCTGGTGCCATAGGTAGGTACCATAGAAGAGCTGGTTAAATGAAGGAATAAAGAAATGCATCAAGTTTCCTTGTTTTTAAGTAGACGTTAGGAGCTTTTGTAAATTAATATTTTAACATCTGTTAAAATTACACAAACATTACATCCTCATTGTACAAGATTTGGAAGTCATGTAACTGGAATAAGAAAGAAAAAATAAAATTCACCCATAATCCTTTAATCTGGGATGAACTACTGATAATATTTTAGGGTATGATTTTTCTACTTTTTATACATAGAAATGGAATCCTACAATATTGTTGCCCAGTGGACTGGGGAGGCCGGAGCAGTACAAGCAGGACCATTTAAAGATGATAGATAGATGATAGATTTAACAGAGAAGGAGAAAGAGAGAGAGAAAGTGTGTGCAAGTGAGCACAAGGAGGATGAGCATCAGGCAAAGGGAGAAGCAGATTCTTCACTGAGCAGGGGGCCCAGATGCTGGGCTCCATGACCTGAGCGGAAGGTAGGCACTTAACCAACTGAGCCACCCATGCACTTCCCAGGACAGTTGAATAAAGTGAAAGTACATTCTTGGGATGTGAGAGCTCATGAGCATAAGGAACGCTGAGCCCACTGGAGTTGGATTTCTGTCTTCTATTGACAATTGTGAACAGAGGGGTGGAATATTCATTTCTTAAAGTGGGGATCTCCAGGAAGCAGCGGGCTCTCCTTCAGGAATGTGAGTTACCTTCTTTTTCTTCCTTATTTGATCAAGGTTTCCCAGGGTGGCACCCTTGGGAGGAGATTTTTGATATGGTAAGGTAGGCTAATGGAGGGATAACATGAACTGGGGGCCTTCTTGGGCCTGTCTGCTTTGATCCAGTTTCTGGACAGGTTCTGTTTGGAGCACTTCTAGAACCACCTGAGTTTCTCCTAGCTGGCCTCCAGGCATCCTGTTAGAACCTAACAAACTGCCCCCTCAAACAATATAATTGCGTATATCATTTGTAATGTCACTTTAATGTTATAAGCACAATCCTGTAGCCTTGCCTATTGATAATAAGATAATTATTTATTAAACTGATTCCCTGTAATTAGATGATTCCCTATTATTAGATCTTGAGATGAGTTCCTGCTTCCCATTTTTTTCGATTTCATATAATGCATTTTTTTTTTGCAATTTCATGTAATGCGTTAATTTCATATAATAAGCATTCTTTATGTACCTCTCTAGCCACTTTGGGCTTTGGGAGGGGAATGAGGACACTTGGAATGGAATTGTTGGAACAAAGAAAATACAAATAACTGAGTATATTAGATGAATATTGCAAAAATCACCTCCAGAAATACTGTTGATTGATATGTATAAGCATGACCTTTCCCAGTGACCATATAACCAAGTTCTCCTAAGGTGAGTCTACCTTCATTAACCTACACCTTGAAACCAACTGAGCCTTCTCCCTCCACACCCCGTCACGACTGTTTTTCTTCCTTCTACACATCTCTGTTCTTACTCTGTCTCTGTGTTTTCTTCTTCTTGTCTGTCCTTTTTATTAGATTTCAGTTGCTGCTGAAAAACATGTTGCGGTGTGTGTTTCTCCTAATATTCACGGATTTTATCCTAACATCAAGAGAGTGACCCTCCCCTTTCTTTTGTAATTAAGAATCTCTCAGACTGTATGATTTCAGTTCTCTGCTTTACATTCCATTTGCTGGTGATCTTATGCGGTGGCGGTGGGGGGCACCAGAAAGGCACGTTTTGTCTTTGGTTTTAAATGTGGAGAAATAGGGGATCCCTGGGTGGCGCAGTGGTTTGGCGCCTGCCTTTGGCCCAGGGCGCGATCCTGGAGACCCGGGATCGAATCCCATGTCAGGCTACCGGTGCATGGAGCCTGCTTCTCCCTCTGCCTGTGTCTCTGCCTCTCTCTCTCTCTCTGTGACTATCATAAGTAAATAAAAAAAAAAAAAAAAAGATAAATGTGGAGAAATAATAAGAAATGTCTTGGAAAATAGCAAAATTATTGATATGATGTTGTTACTGCAGCCTACAAAGTTTGTTACTTTCATTGGAGACCGAGTTTATTACATAAGCAGCCTGTCTTTTGTTTCTTGCCTTCTCTCAAGTACATTCCCTAATATAATTTATTCATTGAAGCATACAATTGTGTTTCTGCCTTAGGGGTTTATTTTCATCTCCTTACAATATACAAAATTAAACCCCAAAGACAACAGCATTATATGTTTCGAATAATTCTTCTATAGATATTTCTAATTTATATTTCATGTAATATAACAAGATCCCATGCATTGATCGAGAGTACTGCAAAGAATGTAAACTGAATTGTAAAGTAATGGCTAGAATGCATTTCAACTTAGATGGTTTTATCAATATAGGCCTAAAATGTCCTTCAGAAAGCAGAGGTAGCAGGTTTCTGATGCTTTTAAGCTGTGCTGCTCACCGGTGATATGGCTAATTTTTCTGTTATTAACTATCATTTTTATTCTTCACCTCATTATTCAACTGTCCTTTTACTAGGAAAACACTCTTCCCTGGACACACCCAGATATAAGTGAAAAAATTACTAGATAATAAGCCGAAGTCAGCTGCGTTGAGCTTGACTGGTAGCTGATGGGCTCCTGAGCCCAGAGGTTAGAATCTAATAGCTTTGGATTGGAATCTAGACCCCCCACGCCCAGCCATCTTTGTAACCTTGCAAGAATGAACAGACCCCTCCAATCTTTAATGCTCTTATTGTTAGCATAGGCATAACATCTTTTTCTTCGTGCCATGTGGCAATATTAAATCAATAACCTGCTTAGCTCAGTGCTTATCACAAAACAAATGTGAACTAAATAAAGAAAATAAAAAATTAAATTGTTACCAACAATGTTAAAAAAAAAAAAGAGTACATGCCTCATACCAAGTCTTTGGATCTCATACTAACTGAGCATTTGAAACCTGGCTGTAGAAAATCCTCTTCTTGATAACTCATATTCTTCTATAAACAATCTGTCAGATTTGTTAAAAAGCTAGGATTGCTAGAGAATCATCAAACGCTGTGAAAGGAAGGTAAGTTTGAACTGCTAACAAGGCCAGGTGAATGAATGATAGGAAGTTATAAAGGCATGGGTTTTAGCTACACCCATTATCTTTCACATCCTATACACACACACACACACACACTATATATATATATATATATATATATATATATATATATACACTCTCCATATACAGCATGTATAATATATTAAATATATATACTATTTTAATATATATTAAATATATTATATATAAATTTATATATATTAATTATATATTTAATATATTTACTATATATACTCTCCATATACAGAATATATGTTAAATATATATACTATTTTAATATATATTAAATATATATATATATATACATACACACATCTAGTATGTGTGCATTAGCAATGCAATGCAGTATCACCTTCAAGACAAATCTTTCATTCACTTTTGGTCTGACTAGATTGATTCCCCCAAGACTCTATTACATGAAAAAAATACTATAATGCATCTCTCATCGGTATGACATAAGTATAATATTTCCTGAGATTTATGGAACTTCTATAAAAAAGAAAGAAAATGTATGAATAATTTAAAGAAATAATTTAGCCTTATGTTTTGAAAAATTAACTTTTATTTCTCAGTTATTGAACATGTACCTTGCAATTCACTGACCCATAATTACTTTGAAGTCACAAACTATTTAGAGCTAATTCATAGTCATTAAATTTCATATCCTCGGAGAGCATATTTTCAAGATGACAAATGCTTTTCCCAATGAATTGGTGCTGAATGCACTTTCTTGTCTTACCTGATTGTTAATCTGTTGACAAGACTGTAGCAAATACACAATACCACACTGCTTCACTGTTCAGTAATAGCAATTTCAAGATAGAGGCCTTTACTCATAAAGAAATTCTTGTCTGTTTGTATATGCAGCATTATATTATTTTAAATAAAATTGTACCTTCTCCCCAGCAACACATGGATTTGTAATTTTTTTAAAAATTAGAATGAAAATTGAGAGCTGAATAAACAGTTTAATGGTTAAGCATTTTTGTATTTATATTTTTCCTCATTAGTTTACAATAACCTTTTTTAAAAATTTCTCTCATTTTTTAACTTTAAATATGCTTATTGGTTCTTATATCAGACAGTTTTCATAGTTGCTCTGAATTGGAAGTTCTTTACTAAGGGATGGTGAGAATGTCATCTTTAACACCAAATTCAAATAATAACAGGAGACAGTGTTGCTAATGGAGCATGATACTTTTTGCCTTTATTTCAGTATTAAACTGGTGACACTTCATTAATTTTTAAAGGGATTTGATTTGCCCATTAAGAAGTTCATAGAAACCCTTTACTTTCAGTTTCTTAAGAAGGCCAAAGTATTTTGCATACTTCTCTCTGCTTAACATATTTTTTCATGTTTCTTCATTAAGCAAATACACATTTGAAAACAATTGAAATTGTTTACATTTTCAATGATCTATTATTTTGAATATCTTGTATAAAAAAAATTTTTGCATGGAGAAAGAAAGCTAGGCTTTGGAATCAGACTCATCAGAGCTCAAACTGAGTTCTTCCCTTTGTTCTCTGTGGCCTGGGCCAGTCACCTAAACCCTCCAGGATTTTATTTTTAAATATGAATGAAATGGGAATTTGGGTCACATGTAAACGTATTACTATATATGATCCTTGAATGTAAACCATTTTCTTAGTATTTTATTTACGGGAATGAGACTAAAGAGTAGCATCCTGTTATTTAAAAAATTCACACAGTGGGATAAGATCATTAAAACATTGATAAGAAAATAGACAAAGGCTACAAAGAGGTAATTTAGTTAGTTTTTTAATTAGTGTGTGTATGTGGGTGGGAGATATTGAGCATTACTAGTTAACATGCCAGAAGGTAAAATTATAATGATAAACTCTTTTACATTATAAAATTAAAATAATAATGATAATAAGTCAATCTAATAAAGATGTGAAATTTTATTCTATACCAATCTGTATTATTTATAATTTTACCTACTTTGAATCAATGTATAATTAGTTTCATGTTCTGTTCTTTTCATAAATACTTTGGAAATTCTCTTTATTATTATACCTATTGGTTACAAAGTTTTCTATATGATTTCTTTGTGCGAAGTTCCCTAACTTGCCCCTGTGAAAATTTAGATGTCCCCGTTTCATTGATTATGAGTAGTGGTATAGTAAAACAAAATCCTATTCATGCACGTATCTCTTTCCTTTAGGGAAGGAGTGTCAAGCAATGAGTGCTATTCCTATAAGAGAAAATAGTCCAGTGTTGGCAAAGTGGAGTTCATTGATTAAAAGCATGATTATATTTTGGCTATTGAAAAAAGCGTGCTGCCACATTACGTCAAAAGCAACATAACTGACCACTTCCTTTTCTGGAAAAGCTTTTGTATTTGGTTTTCCATGGCACTCCACTCTCCTGGTTTTTCTTCCCACCTTTACTTGGCATTCTTTTTCCTTTTTCTCCAAATAGTTATCATATATTGTCCACTCAAGTCCTGGACCCTTTTCACTTCCCTCACTAAGTCACCTCACTTAATGTCACCTTTAAAGAGCATCCATATATGATGACTTCCAGATTTATATCCTTAACCTTGACTTCTTCCTGATATCCAGGCTTATATAGACCACCTACTTGGAATCTTGACTTGAAAGTCTAATAGACATCTCTAACTTAAGGCTGAAACACAATCTCTGATTTTCTTCCCCAAATGTGTTTTCTATCTCAGTAGCCCCACCTTGTCCATGCAGGATATATTCCAAGAACCCCATTGAATGCCTGAAACCATAGATAGTACCATGTATATCTGTATATATATATATACAGATATACATGGTAATACATGGTACTATATATGAAATGAGTATACAAAATGAGTATATATATATATATATACACACACACACTATATATATATATATATGATGTTTATTTCCTATATATACACGTCTGTGATAAATTTTAATTTATAAGTTGAGCAAGAGCTTAGTAGCAGTAACTAATGAAACGGAACAATTATAACAATATACTATAATAAGATTTCTGTGAAGCTGGTCTCTCTTTCAACGAATCTTATTGTACTAAATAGGCATTTCTTCTGGTGATGACGTGAGATGACAAAATGCTTACATGACATAGGTCCATCTGCTTCCAAGACTACCTGAAACCAAAGACCATGATGGTCTTTCCCATCTTGCAAATACATCCCAATACGCTGTAAGTTCTTCAAGCCACAACATCTGAAAGCCATCCTTGATCCCTTCTTTTCTCTCTCCATTGCCACTTGGTAGCCCTCACTCTAAAACTCAGTCTAGCAGCTTGTTCCGTCACTTCTCTTATCCATCTGCTCACCATACACCCACTGACAATGCGCCTTAAATCAGTTCTCCTGTGATATTTTTTTTCTTCTGCTCTAGCTTCTGTACTCCCTTACAATTTATTCCTCATATAGCAGGGATAGTGGCATTTTGTCTCCAGCAGAAAATAAAGTTACCATTGTAATTTGATCAGAAGTTGCCAGATACTACAAGCAGTGCTAGTGGAGAAATCCAGAGCATCTGACGCTTTCTGAATTACAAAACCACAGGTATAGTCTACATAATATTAGGTCAGGTACCCTAAGGCTCTTGCAATGTGGAGCTTCTTTTTTTTTTTTCCTCATAGTGATAAACTAGATAATACAAGACTGGCATTCACTTATAGCTTAAAATATAAAAATCCAATTTCCTACAACAAATGCGTTTTTACAGTTCTGTGGTTATCACAAAGTTACAAGATTAAGTTTTGAGGAATTAATCAAAAACTGTCTAGTTAGCAATTGAATACCTTAATCTCTTGCTTTTTCACTCTCCGTCAGTAAATATAAAGAGAAATAGAGAAAACAGACAAAAAGAGAAATACAGTTTTCACTTGCATTAAATAACCTGCTCCACCGGCCCTTGTCTCTAATACTGCTCATTGTTCTACTCCTACAATCATTGGGTTTTAGGTATTTTCTAATGAGAACTTTTGTGAACAAGATGGCTAACAAAATAATGAGAACATTACCTATCAAAGGATTTATGCCAACAATATTGTGTCCTCTTGTTCCAAGATTTCTCATCGAATACTATTTATGACTTCTCTCTTAATTTTTATTATGATTGACTCATGATTTTGAGGCTTCTCTTTGGGACACCATATTCCATAATGTAACAAAAACTTATTTTTGTAACATGGTCTGGGACCAGCCATAGACTGTATGTTTGTGTTCCTCTAAAATGCATATGTTGAAACTACCCCCCCGCCCCCATCCCCACCCTGTGTGATGGAGGTGGCATCTTTGGGAAGTGATTAGGTCATGAGGGTTGCTATTTCATGAATGGATGAATGCCCTTGTAAAAGAGGCCCCAGGGAGATCCCTCACCCCTTTCACCATGTGAGGACAGCCATCTGTGAATCAAGAAGAGGACTCTTACCAGACACAAATCTGACAGCTGCTCCAATTTAGACTTCCCCACCTCCAGAACTGTGAGAAATAAATTTGTTTTTAAGCCACCCAGTCTATGCTTTTATTATAGAAGTGTGAACAGAGTTAAGACAGGTCCTGTTGCTTCCTGATTCTAGCCCACTGGTCTTTCTGTTTTAATATACTACTTCAATCTCAGCCTGAAGAGTCAAGATGAGTGATGTGGTGGTCATGAAGATGTGGGAAACTTTTCATGATAGTGGAAGATGTTAACTTTATGAAGACGTACAAAGCATTTTGGGCCTGTTAAGTTTTGTCTTGACTTTTCTTTCTTTAAGTTGTCCTCTTCCATTGTTAGGACAGCCAATTTCCAGCTTGCCCTATAGGAAAACTTATTAAAGAAGTTCTTTGCAAGGAGGATTGATGGCTTTATGTATATGAAGATAACATTTATAGAAGATTGTACTAAAAACAACTGTATTTCCAAGACCCATCTGTTATAAATACATATATATGATATATATATCATATATATATATATCCTACTGTTGTTTCTCTACACATTCAGAGCCTAAAGAGTTGGAACTACTATAAATATTTTCTATTTATATCAAAACACACCCACTACTTTTTTTGTGAACTAGGTTTATATTGCCAAGTATACGGATGCTAAAAATCTCCTCTTTTGACTAAAAAGTTTCTGTTATTACAGCAGGTATTTTTTGAAAGAAGCTGCAATGTTGTATATACTTTCACAGGAATCATGAGGATTCTCGGCCTGAACTTGGGAATGACATAATGCCTGCCATCCAGAAACTGGGGTTAGGGATTGGAATACATAATGTGCACAAGAAGTGCTGGCCAAAGAAGAGGGAGTCACTTACTATTCATGAGTTATGGAGACGATCACAAAACTTGTAAAAGACATTTGAGTTTGACCTAAAGGGTGTGTTTACTAAATTTAAGTATGCTGATCTTGAAAATAATCCCTTTGGATTTTCTCTCTGAAAAAACAAAAAAAAAAAAAAAAAAAAAAAGGAGGGGAACTAAAGCAGAGAAAGAAACCTCAGTTTTCAAACATTTCAAATTGCTACATCATACAGACTGAGTGTATAAATGTAAAAAGTGGAGAAATGAGGCAATTTTCCACTCACTTCAAGTCAGTAGAAATATCTGTCTCAATTGTCATGATCTTTCACAAGAAAATGGCCTCATCTTTTTGTACTTTCATGAAGACCTAGCCTGAAAATCACTTCATATACAAGTTATTTTCCTTATATTATTGCATAGATCATTGACAATTTTGTACTGTTGCATGCATCAGTGTATATATAACACTTGTGTGTATCATTAACTATCATTGTACACACTGCAGACAAGTTTGCATGCAGCTTTGCATATATTATTTGCATATATCATTGGGGTTATTGCATATCCAGTGACAGGTTTTGCTAATGCATAGATAATATGTACACTTCTTTTTCACTATTGTGCATTTTTTCCCAGTGATCTCTTTTATGGCAGAACCTCTGCCCCAGAAAATAATGAGGCTTCAATAAAGGAGTCCCTGAGGCAGATGGCATGGAGATATTACTTGCATCCCTAATTATTTTGTTAATAAACAGTAAACTATATTTAGTTACCAGTGAGAACATTTTCATTCTGTAAATGTGCCTCTGACCCTTTTCTTTCTTAAGTGAAGGAAACAATAATAAGTAACCAAACCTTATTTGGTATAACATGTTAGCTAGAGACTAGATTTCGATGATATAGATGAAAATCAGTTTTGAAAGTCACTTAATTTTAGCCACTTAGCTAAAAGCTGCTGCAGAAGTTCAAGGAGTTTTCTATCATGATGAGTTAAATTTGAATTCTTAAAACTTTCAGTTTGAATTGTGCATTCTCTCAGTCAAGCCTGCTGGATACTTCTAGAGCATACCAGGGCCAGCATTGCCCATCCCTTGATGAGAAAGTCCTTGTTCATTTCTAGCTCATCAAGATATTCAGTCCACTCACTCTCCTGACCACGTAGGCCATTTGCTTCTACCATACTGAGAAAGGGATTATGATTATGTTCACGGGATTGGGCATGCTGATGTAGGAGTAATAACTGCGGACAAATACAACTTGTTAAAACTGAAATCTAGGGGCATCAAGGTGGCTCAGCGGTTGAGCATCTGCCTTTGGTTGAGGTCATGATCCTGAGGTCCTGGGATCGATTCCCACATCTGGCTCCCTGCAGGAAGCCTGCTTCTCCCTCTTCCTCTCCCTGTGTCTCTCATGAATAAATAAATAAAATCTGAAAAAAAAAAAGAAACACACACAAAACTCTGAAATCTAAATGACAGTCCTTTCCCCATTTTTGTGTGTTTTGATCCCTGAAGTTATGATTCAACTCAAAAGACCTTCAAAGATAGTGGCTAACAGATTTAATTTATAAAGATTTAACTGATATGGGCAACTAAATGATTTTCAAGAAGGAACAAATACCTATTCTTGAGTGAGAATTCACTTACTCTATATTAAGCCAAAAGTAACATTTCACAGAAATGCAATGACTGCTTTAACAAAAATTTCAGTTCTTTACTGAAGATACAATGGGAATCAAGAATATTTGTAAAAAAAAAAGTATATATATTTTTTATTACAGTTCAATTCACTATTTGTCTTTCATGATCTGTCCCTTTCTTTCATGTCATACAAGTGGGCCCAAGGATTTTTCTCTCTTGTTTTAGGGCTCTTGCTTCCAGAATGTCATGTATTTGTCAATTCGCCCAATCATATATTCATTTATTATTTAATTAAATCTTGTGTTCACTCTTCTACTAGATATTTATTCAGAGCCTCATATGTCTAGGGAACCATGGCTAGCAGTGGTTATTAAAAATGGCAAATAAAAGTCAGTCCTCAAATTCAAAAGGACTTGTTCAGGATTTGTTTCGAGTTCTAGAACTTGATTATTTCTATAGCTACATCCTCCCCTCAGTCTTCTCCGTAAATAGAGATCAGATTTATTTGATAACCTAATGATAACTATTGTGTGTCTGAATTCTGAGGCCATTTGTAACCTGTAAACTTACCTCCTTCACCTTCAAACATATTTTGTGAGCTGTGACAATGTGTTTACTGTTCTTATTTCATTAGAAAGAAAAACATCTTGGGGATGATGGTATTTTTCTGGACAGTGCCAGTGCATATTCATTTGAGCAAAGAAGTTAGGAAACTGTTCCTAATTAACCATGTTGTTTCCAACATTCCATAGACTAATAGGAATGCATGCCAGAGATGAAGAATACAGAGTAGTATAGCAGTAAATTGGCAAACAAAATTGACCTTTTGCCCACATAGCTTTTAATTAAAAAACAAAACAAGACAAAAACAAAACAAAAAAACAAAACAAAACAAAAACAAAAACAAAAACAAAAACAAAAAAAAAACACATGTGGGTCAGTGCCTGCCCCAAACTTAGAAATTCCTTGGCCTAAATTGCGTTCAGGGGTAAGTGAACAGAGGGCTACTGGAGTATACCACGAAGCTCTTCAGTTTTTCTTAAAGGCAAGAATCAAACAGCAGTTTCTTAGTAGTTGCAGAGATGGAAAATGACTTCAGTGATTTTGATTTGATTATAACATTTTCATTTGCTTTTATGTTTTTTGCACACAAGACCTCATTTCTATGAACCTTCAATGCATGTTAGATATATCCTTTGCCAGTAATAAAGTCTTTATTAAGTAAGGGATATTTTTTGTACATTCTTCAAATAAATAAATAAATTGTATCCTGGCATATAAAAAATAGTCTGGTAAACTGCTTATGAAAAAATTCTTTTAAACACAAAGCACAAAAGCCTTAATGGCTGGCATCTAGAAGTGCTCTATAAATATTTGCTGAATGAATAAACCGGGGAAGTTATTCATGGTAAAAATGGAAACGAGCAGACTCTTTAATAAAAAAGGTTATATATAGTCAAATGTTACTTAGCGGCAGTATAAATAACATTCCCCCTGATGTTAATAAAATAGATCAACCAAAACTTGGATAACTTAGTTTTAAGGCAGTCGCTTGAAATAAAAATCACTTGATAGTATTGCTAACAAATTCAACATAATAATTTGCATTACATTACAACCTTCTTTGAGAATGAAATGAAAAGCTCTTTAGTCCAGCTTCCCATCCTAAGTAAAAATCCCCTCTGAAGAAATTATTATCTAGCTTTCACTTGAATAGCTCCAGTAATGGGGAGCTCACTACTTCTGTAATAATCCACTCTATTGTTGCTGTTACCTATGTAATGTTTTTTAGATTATTATACTGAATTCTAACTATATAATTTAATCTTCTTTTCCTGATGCCACCACCTAAAGTTGCACAGAGAAAATGTCAATTTTCTCTTTGTTATAGTATTTCTAAGACATTTAAAAAAATAAGAATATACATCTTAAGCACTGTTTGGTCAGGAAATTTTCCTTTCCTTTTCTTTTCTTTTCTTTTCTTTTCTTTATTTTCTTTTCTTCTCTTTCTTTTTTTAAAAAAAATTATTTATTCATTCATGAGAGACACAGAGAGAGAGGCAGAGACATAGGCAGGGGGAGAAGCAGGCTCCCTGCGGGGAGCCCAATGCAGGACTTGATCCCAGGACCCTAGGATCTCGACCTGAGCTGCAGGCAGATGGTCAAATGCTGAGCCACCCAGGTGCCCCTGGTCAGGAAATTTGAAGATTATAGTGCACGTCAATGTTCAAGATTTTCTAATCAAACTTAATTAGTATATTACATTAATTAGACTTGTGTACACGTGTTCACTTTTGCCCCCTGGCCCAGACTAACTTCCTAAGAAGATCTACTGTTCTGATGAGAACAGAAATTGCGCTGTGGCTTCTGTGCAGAACAGGAAGCTCATTAGACCTAATTTTGAGCTCACATTAGTTTCAGCTGCTATCCGGCCTTTATGCAATTTCATGCAGCAATATAGTTCTTGTGTCTGTCTGGCTTTCATTTTCCTTGTCTATTATAGCATATTCTTAGGGTAATAGCTAACCTTTTAAAAAACAAATTGGCTTAAGTCAAAGTTCTTAAAATGTAGTTGGCCTGCAAAATTCCTGAAAATGTATATTTTTTAATATATGAAACCAAACTTGCCTTGCAATAAGCCTATTTCTCACATCTCAGATAGTCATTTACATCTAAAGTGATGAATATGTAAGGAAGCCTCAATAGATTTGCTTTTAATTTTGCCGAAGTCCAAGAAATTTACTGATTTTAATAATGCTTTTATATCTGGAAATTATTAACAGTATAAAGAGATCTCTCTGCAAGTTTTCATTGTGTAGTATGCAGGACCCTTGAAGGAACAACTATATTTAACAAGGAGATTTTTGTTCCCCCAGTAAGGTATTAGTTTCAAATTTCTTGAAAACAGTTTGATATTCAGTGTTATTTCTTGATCAAATTCAAAAATGCAAAGAATTTGCACTCAAATGAGTGATCTACGGACAGAGAAATGCAACTGAGCATTGAGTCAAGAAGTAAATTTTTTCACTTAGTTCAAGCAAAATATTAACTTTGAAAATATGAGCTAAAGCTGTATAATCAATGTACATAAAGATGCACACTTGTGGAGTTTGTGGCATTATTGTTGCATAATTGAGAAACTTTCTGTCTCTATTCTTTTAAATAGTAGAAGATGGAAATTGCTACTCCTTGATTTTCTCTTGTAAAGCTTCAGCATCTTTGGTCCCTTCAAAGAAATATGATGAAATTCAGTGGTTACTCTGTTTGAACATTCTTGTTTTGGGTCTGTCTTAAAATGTTAATCCCATGAAGTTGAGCATTTTAAAATATGTTTTATAGCATATATTCCTTTTTTGTGTGTCTGTGGAATGTCAGTTAAGAGTCCTTGATCATTTTTTTTTTCATTGAATTGTCTGAATATCTCTTACTGATTTTCAGGACTTATTTATAAATTTAGATATGAGTGTGTGTTGGTTATACATTTGCAAATACCATCCATTGGTCAGTGATTATCCATTTCACTCTCTTATTAATACCTTTGGATAATCTGTAATTTCTAATTTTAATATAATCTAATTTATCCATTTTTTCTTACATAGCTAGTGCTTCTGAGTCCTATTTAAGAAATCTGTCCCAACTCCAGGAATATGATGTTACTCTCTTACATCATCTTCTAGAAGCTTTAGTGTTTGATCTCTCACATTTGTACCTATTTTTAACTAGATTTTTGAGTATAGTATACAGAAAAGCCACATTTCATTTTTTCCCATGTGGTTATCCAATGAACCTCGAACATATTCTTGAAAACAAACAAAACAAAAAAAAAAAAACAAACAAAAAAAAAACAAAAAACCTCCTTTCTCAACTACTTCCCTGTGTTACCTGTGTCATAACTCATAACTCATGTGATGGTATGCACTGTATGCATGTGGTCTTGTTTCAGGAATCTGTATTTTGTTTATTTGGTCAGTTTGCCTATCCTTGCACTCACAACTCTTATGTCTTAATTTACAATAATTTTATAAGCTATAATGTTAACAGAATAAATATAGTTATCAGAAAAATGAAAATTAAACTTACATTGTTCCTAAACAGCCAGAATGTCTAAATTAAACTTACTGGAAAAACAAAGAAACAAAAAAACTAATGTCGTACTATATGTTGGCAAGTTGAATTTAAATAAAAGCAAAACAAGTATATATATCTCTCATTCGTGAAATAAAAACAACAAAAAAAGGCTAACAATATCAAATTTTGGTAAGGATGCTATACAACAGAAATTGATGACCTACTGCCATGTGTGTTTGGGGAGGTGTGGGTAAAAATCAGCTCAAATACTTTGGGAAACTGTTGCCAAAATTGACTAAATGTAAACATACAAACATTTTTGGACCACAATCCCACTCCTGGGCATATACCCGACAGAAATGCACAAATAGGTGTTCACATAGATGAACAAGAATTTTGATGGCTGAATTATAATATATCATAAATATAACATATCATAAACATAATAATATAATATATCATAAAGATAATGATATCATAATATTATATCATAATAACTCGACTCTGGAAATATCCATGTTTAACACTAGAAGGATACATGAATAGAAGTAGATTATACGGTGTGATATTAGACAAGAAAGAAAATGAGCAATCTACAACCTACTGTATACTGCTAAATGCAACCCCATCGATGAATCTCTGGAGCAATTCACTGGGGAAGAGAAAGGTGAGCACATTTGGAAAAGGACACCAGAGAGCCTGTGGGTTGCTAGCAATGATTTCTTTATAGATCTGTGTGGTGATTACACAGCTATGTTCATTTTGTGATAATTCCTAATTCCTAATACAATATTTGTGGTTTGTTCATTTTTCTATTTATATGTAAAGCCTTAATAAAAACGTATCAAAAATGTTTTGAACACAGTACTGAAAACATAGTATTAAAGTTAGATGCCATCATTTCGACGCTGTGTTTTCCAAAAAGTGAATTAAATTGGCATATTTATTTCTATGCATTATACACCTTAATCGTGAAATTGATAATGCATTTGTTCATAAGGGCCGTTTTGATGTATTACTGATAGTAAAGCAAATTGTGCTGGTACAAGCTCAGATTTGCAGTCAGTCAAGAACATTTTACATCATAATTCAGTTAGTTATCCCATTAGGTCTCTCTTCCAGATTTATGTAATTGACAAATTTCATAAGCATGTCTTCCATGCCTTAGATAATAAAAATATTAAAAATGACAGTATACAGGATGAAAGCCTGTGGCACATCATTAAGGAGCTCTCGTCAAGTTGACATAGTCATTAATCAACATATTTGGGGCATAATTATTAGCCAATTTTGAATGCTCCCAAAACTGTTATCTTCTAGACCACATTTTACCCTTTTATATTTATAAAATATATATATATTTTATATATATTTATATAAATATTTTATATTTATCAGAGATATTGCCAAATACCTTGCTAAAATCAAATTAGACACATATCTATGGAATTAGCTGTGTTCTCTTAAACAAGGACATGATCAAAAAGGAAATCCTTGGGAATCCGTGAGTGGCTCAGTGGTTTAGCACCTGTCTTTGGCCCAGGATCCTGGAGTCCCGGGATTGAGTCCCACATCAGGCTCCCTGCATGGGGCCTGCCTCTCCTTCTGCCTGTGTCTCTGCCTCTCTCATTCTCTCTCTCTTTCTCTCTCTTTCTGTGTCTTTCATGAATAAATAAGTAAAATCTTTTTTTTTATTTTTATTTTTTTTTAAATCTTTTTTTTTAAAAAAAGGAAATCTTTATAACCCACCAATACCTCCAGTATCACCAACCCTCCATTTTTCTTTTTTTCTAAATGCTCATAACCCACATGCTAGATTTTGAAGGAGAGCTTTCTTATCTATTTTTCCCTATATTTACTAAGTCCCTTGTTTGCAGTGTGTGTGTGTGTGTGTGTGTGTGTGTGTGTGTGTGCATGTGTTGGGGGGGGGCTATCTTTACTTTTCTGGCACCTCCTTTGATAAATATTCAAAGACGCTAGGTTACATTTATGAAAAATGCCAGTCGTTTGGGATACAAGCTGAATGTTTCACAGAAGTTAAAGCAGCTCTGCCTCTCTGCTTCTGTCCTAACTTGTTACAGGAGGTAATTCCTCTACTCAGTTATTAGTTCTGCTACTCCCAGGATGAAGTGAAGTCTCTTGTCTTTGTTTCAGAAGCTAGAAATGGTAGACAAAGCTTTCTGTCTTCTTGTCTTCTAATAATGTCTGACAAAATCACTTCTTTTTTTCTGTTTTGTTTCAAAATGTATTTTAATACTATTTTGTTTAACATTATATAGGCATTAATTTTCCCATATCTTACGAATGACAATAATATTGCCATTTTCACTTCTCTAACTCACAGCAGACGTTAATTAGTGGTCATGCCGCTCTTTCCTGGCTTCCAATCAACAAGTATCTCCACTTAGTTGAAACCTATTTGAGCTCTTATAAATTGGTCATATGCCACATCTTCTAGCTATTTCTGTCCCATTGTAAGTAAAATCTGAGCTTACTATAGGCATTTTTTTGCACTTCTTCAGATGCAGTTTTTTATTTATCAATCGAGATAATTCTCAATTGTCTGCTTAAACTTTGTTTTAAATATTGCATTTCATTAGTCTTATTATCTTAGACCAGCTTTCATTTGCACGCCATCATACACTTTCCATGATACTCTTATATTACCTATGTTTTTTAGCGTTCAGAGGGTCTTTTAAATCCATGGAATCATGTTTTTTTCTCTTTTGAAAGAATTTCAATGATTACTTCTTCAAATGTTTATATTCCATGTATTTGTTTTATTCTAGAACTTTTTAGACTTATCATTGAAACTCTACCTTTATGCTCCGTGTTACAAATTTTAATGATTTACTGATGTATCGTTGATGCACACTAATATGCACATTCCTTTAAATTATACAGTTTGATGATTTTATATGTTACACCTATGAAACCATCACAGAATCAAGATAATAAATTTATCCATTACCCCAAGAAGTTCACTTTTGTCACTTTGTAACCCTTTTCTTTCCCCCTCCTTGTCTCCCTTCCTCCTGCAATTGATGATCTGCTTTTGCTCCTATATATCACTTTACATTTCCTAGAATTTTTATAGAAATTGAATTGTAGCAGGTGCACTTTTTTTTTTTATCCAGGGCCCCTTCAGATTATTTTTTAGATTGACCATGTAGTGTGTATCAATGTCCATTCCTTTTTATTACTGAACCGTATTTTGCCATGTGGATATACACCATTTGGTTTTCTGTTCATCCATCTATTGATGGACATGTAGGTTGTTTCCAGCTTTGGGCTATTACAAGGAAAGCTGCCAAGAACATCATGCACAGGGATGCCTGGGTGACTCAGTGGTTGAGAGTCTGTCATCGGCTCAGAGTGTGACCCTGGGGTCCCAGAATCGAGTCCCCCATCAAGCTCCCCATGGGAGCCTGCGTCTCCCTCTGCCTGTGTCTCTACCTCCCTCTGTGTCTCTCATTAATAAATAAATAAAATCTTTTAAAAAAGAACATGATGCACAGAACTTTGTTATGTTCACATGCTTTATCTTCTCTCAGAAAATACCTAAGAGGGGGATGGTAGGATCATATGGTAAGTTGTAGGAAAGAAGTACCTTCCGCCATTCAGATGATTCTTTGCTCAGCTCTGGGTGGTCTCTGCCTATATGTATGCTCATCATTGCTCAACTGAAGACTTGTCTCAAGATAGGAAGCCAGGAAGTATGACTCACTTCATGTTGTCCCATATCTCAGAGATCCCAGCCCTTGGTTGCCTCACATCTTACGTCTTCCAAATTGCCATTTGCTGTATTTTGACTACTTTTTCATTGTTTCAGGTGGGAAAGTACATTCAATCCCTATGACTCCATCTTGGTCAAAAGCAGAAGTTCTTGAATTCTAACTTGCTTTGTATTTTCCTATATTAACTTCTGTATAAATCCTTCAATATTACCTTTCAGCTGACCAATTCTTTCTGAGGTAATATGTAATTTTTGGATTTTCCTCTGATGAAGTTTTCTTTTTCCTATCAATGACTACATTTTTTTTTATTTCTGAGATCACTTTTTGGCTCTTTTTAGTATCTGTCTGTAAATGCTTTATTTCCTCTGGTTGCACCTGATCATTACTGTTGTTTTTAATGAATACATTATATTTCTGAGAACCTAAAACATATTTATTTCCACTGGTCCTTGATGGCTCTTCATCTGGAATTAATTTCCAATGAACTTTTGACATTTTCTTAGCTGACTTTGTGGCATTTGTTTTCTTTCCTGTGATTTCAAATTTCTGGCTCTGTGTCTCTCACCTCCTTTTCTGCCTTATAGTTTTGTGACTTTCTCTATTCAGCATACCACATCCGCAGTCCAGAGCCACATCTTACATGGATTACCTTGTGCCTTTGTCTGGTGGTCTAACTAGAGAATCATGGTCCACTCACCAAGTCTTGGTGCCGAGCTCATATGTACCTGTTTTCTAACTTCCTTTTTTAAAAAAAAAAAATTTGTTTGTTTGTTTGTTTGTTTGTTTGAGAGAGAGAGAGACAGAGAGAGAGAGAGAGAGGGAGCACCACCCAAATGTCCCTCATTTTCTGACATCTTTGGGCACAGTCTCATCTGGGCCATATTTCCAAGTCAGTAAGCAGCTGTTTTAGTCTTGTTTTACAAGCAAATTAGTCCTGGGCCAGTCTTATTTTCAGCCCTGACCCAGGCTTCCTTTCCCTGACACACATGGGGAGACTTCTTTTTACCAATATTCCCCAGGAGCTGGTGCCCTGCTGCCTCTGTGTTTTCCCAGACCCTGAATCCAGTCAGCCTCTGCTTTGGTCCATTGCTTTGCATTTTGGTTGCATTTCTTGTGCATGGAGATGCTTATCTTATTTTTTATCCTGGCTATGTCTTTTCAATTTTCTTTTTATCTATCTTATCTAAAAATACTATATATTTAGAGCAGAAGGAGGCCTCCAAGCCTGAACTCATAATATTATCTTGCCTGCAAGTCTCCTTTTCAATTTATTCTTTTCATCTGATACATATTTTTCAACCAGTTATTAAAGTTAGTTCTATACTTAATTGAAAAAAATTTCTCCCTTTTTCTTTTAAATTAGAATCTAGGTTTATAATCTCTGGTAGTATTACAACCACCCACTTGGGCATGATGTTTATGCAGGAGCCATTTATCACTAGAAAAGAAATTTCAAGCCCTCTCTTGAACCACCTACTAAGTTTTTCTTTTCTCTCAGAGGTACTGATTTATAAATTACAAATCAGAAATGGCCACATAATTATAAGCTTTCACTAAGTTTAGAAGTCTAGTTTTATCCATTTCTCCAGCTTCTCTATTATAATTTATCACTCAACCCCAGTAGACTGAGGCACTAGAATATAAACAGTATGTATCTTTATAATTCACACACACACACACACACACACACACACACACACACGGAGTGTATGCATGTGAGAGAGGGAAAAAAAGAGAAAGAGAGAGAGAGATGAAGGGAAGTAGAAGAGAAGAGGGAGAGAAAAAGAGGGAGGGAATAGCATCTTCCTGTTTAGGAAATGATAAGAGGTCTATATAAGTACACATCTTTCAATTCATGCTAATAATTTGCTAGTTATCTACAGATACTTTTGTTCTATTATTTCCAAAAAAGAGTTAGTGTTGTCTTCTTAGAAACCAAGAGTTTATGACTATTCAATATCTCCACTTCCTCTATCTTCTCTTCAACTTTGCAGTTTTTTCCATCGAGCTCTCACAACATCCATTCAGAACACATTTGCCCTCTTAGCCTCTCCCAATATGTTGAGGAGCACTTCTGTCCCCTTATATACCATTTTTCTGAGGTTTTTGTGATGAAAAAGTTATAATCCTTAATCCTTGGATCAATAGAGGCTGCACATTTCACAAGCCAAATGAACAAAGTAATCAACTTCCCCAAATTACACTTCTTTATAGATCAAAGAGAAATAGGAAACTTTTCATTGATCTTTCCACCATGTTCATCATGAAAGCCTGACATTTGCCCTCCCCTTGAGGTTAATCACTATTTTCTCCACATCTCACCGCAAAGAATAACTTTTAACTTCTGTTTTCCCTTCTTTTGGAATTTTGCTTCCTTTAAAGTTGACAATAAATTCTACCTTTTAAAGTAGGGAGATTAATGGGAATAAGTATTTGTATGCTAATCATCTCTTTATTGAAAAGTTATAATGCAGCAAAAAATGAGTAACTTAAAAAATTTATACTGGAATTCTTTTTGAGGACTAGTGAGGAGAAATATTCTAATTTCACCACTAAACAATTCAATACTCACATTTTACCCTCTGTGGTCATTGTAATAATTGCACGTTTACTTCAATGACCAAATCACCTTGTTGTTTTGGGTAACGCATAGATAGAACTTTCGACACAGTTCACTATAGAATTTCTTCTAGGTTTGGAACAATGTATTTAATAGAGAAGAAAGTATTTTTATAATCTGTTAATGAGTAGTTCATCTACAGCCCCTCTAACATTTTATACAATTCTAGGTAAGATAGGCATGTGGATGGTAGATGACTATAGGGATATTAAATACTACAATAGGGGGGAAAAAGCATATAGATTACAGACACAGATACAACTCCCATTGTTAGTGAGCAGATTATCAGAAAAGTGATTGCAAGGAGGTATTGGAGATTGGATTTCCCAGGATACAAATTCTAAGATAGAGAAGATGTAGGAATTTTTTAGTACTTTAGGGATGGAGACCCTAAAGTAAAGGAATGGGATGAAGTGGAAAGAGACAGAGGGAGTAGTTGCCATTCAAAATAGATTCCGTGGAGGCTTCACCAATTCTAGAGACTGTGATGACCTGCCAGTATTCCCCAGATGAGGTGGGAGGACTGCCCTTTCAAACTCCTGGTTGACGAGTCATTGCATGTGCACAACCCCAGGAAGAGGCATGGCCTTGGATATGGTGCCTATTTTTCACTCAGTAAGTTCCTCAAGAGGAATTAGAGCTAACAACTATCTTTTGGCAACATTGAAATAACTGAGGGAATCATTCCTCCTGTCATACAGGAGGACCCGAATGGCACATCACGGCATCCACTGCAGGAAGTAATGCTTGCAGTGGACATACTGATACTTGAAGAAGTTACACTTTCTCACTTTTATTGGAACATGTTACACCCTTGTTTATACATGGTCTGTGGCTGCTTCATCCTATAACGTCAGATGTTAGTAGTTCTACCAGAGGTGTATGGCCTGCAAAGCCTAAAATGTTTAGTATCAAACCCTTTATAGAAAAAGCTTGCTGGGGACACCAGGGTGGCTCAGTTGGTTAAGCATCAGCCTTCAGCTCAGGTCATGATCTCAGGGTCCTGAATTTGAACTCCACATCTGCCTCCCTGCTCATTGGAGAGCCTGCTTCTTCCCCTTCCTCAGCCTGCAGCTCCCCCATCCTGTTTGCTCTGTCTCTTTCTCTCTCTCCCCTTCTCCCCCTCCCTCTCTCTCCATCTCCCCCATGTCTGTCAAATAAATAAATAAATAAATAAATAAAATCTTTTTTAAAAAAGGAAAACCTTGCTGATCCTTGATTATAGGGTTACTACCTTCAAATAATATTGTATCATTCCCTAGTAACATAAGGAACTCGATACAGAATGTTTTTTTTCCTTGCCCCCTGTCCTTTGTGCTATTGTAGTTGTAGGTTTGACTTCGACATCTGTTATAAAACCCTTTAACCCATTGTTACTATTTTTGTTTTAAAAACTCAATTATCTTTTAAAGAAATTTGGAAACATGAAAAAATATCTTATATTTACTGACATGTTTGCCGTTACCAGCATTCATTTCTTCACGTAGAAATGAGTTTCAATATGGTCAATTTTCCTGGACGCTGAAAAATTTTCATTTCTTAAAGTATATACCTTTTAGAGATAAATTCTCTCAGCTTTTGCCCTAAATATCATGTTACTTTCATGTGTAAGGGATATATTTGCTGGATATGGAATTTTAGATTGACACATTTGTTTTTTCCTTTCCTTTCATCCTATCAGATGTCATTCTTTTTTTTTATTTTTAATTGGAGTTCAATTTGCCAACATATAGCATAACACCCAGTGCTCATCCCATCAAGTGCCCCCCTCAGTGCCCGACACCCAGTCATCCCCACCCTCCGCCCACCTCCCTTTCCACCACCCCTTGTTCGTTTCCCAGAGTTAAGAGTCTCTCATATTCTGTCTCCCTCTCTGATACTTCCCACTCATTTTTTCTCCTTTCCCCTTTATTCCCTTTCACTATTTTTTATATTTCCCAAATGAATGAGACCATATGTTTGTCCTTCCCTGATTGACTTATTTCAGATGTCATTCTGTTGTCTTTTGCCTTGTATCCTTTTTGCTAAGCTGTTATTGGCCTCTGGGTACTTTTGAGATTTTTCTCTTTAGCATTATTTTTTACCAATTGATTGTAATGACACTTGGTGTGTTTTTCTTTGTATTTATCCTGATTACATGTCACTGAATCCTTAAGATATCAGGTTTACTATTTTCAACTACTGTTTCTTCAAATGTACTTTTTAGAGGTGCCTGGGTTGTTCAGTGGGTTAAATGTCTGGCCCTTGATCTCAGATCAGGTCTTGATCTCAGGGTTGGGAGTTCAAGTCCTGTATTAGGATCCACGCTGGGCATGAAGCCCACTTAAAAAAAAAATAGGGGCAACTGGGTGGCTCAGTAAGTGGAGAACCTGACTCTTGGTTTCAGCTCAGGTCACAATCTCCTGGTCCTGGGACCCATCTCAACATTGGGCTCCTAGCTCAGTGGAGAATCTGCCTAGGATTTTCTCTCTCTCCCTCTGCCCATCCCCCTCTGTCCCACCCCCACTGTGAGCTCTCTTTCTCTAAAGTAAATAAATAAAATATTTTTTAAAACGTATTTTTGTCTCCTCCCAATGTCTACCTTCTCTGCTTTTAATTCTCTGCTTGCATGATTGTTGGGACACTTAATAGTATCCTGCAGTCTACTGAAGCACTGTTCATTTTTTTAAAAGACTTTATTTATGAGAGAATGAGAGAGAGGCAGAGACACAGATAGAGAAACAGGCTCCTTGCAGGGAGCCTGATGCGGGACTCGATCCCAGGATTCCAGGATCATGCCCTGGGCTGAAGGCAGGTGCTAAACTGCTGAGCCACCCAGGAATCCCCCGCACTGTTCATTTTTAAACATTTTATCCCCTCTGAGCTTCCATTTGAATGGTTTATACGGCCTTGTATTCAAGTACACTGAGAATGTCTTCTCAGTTTCTAATCTGCAGCTAAATCCATCCAGTGCAAGTTTTATTTCAGATATAAAAATAATTCAGAGGGACACCTGGGCAGCTCAGTTGTTTAAGTGTCCAACTCTTGATTTCGCCTCAGATCATGATCTCAGGGTTGTGGGATTGGGCCCTGAATCAGGCTCCATGGCTAGTGTGGAGCCTGCTTAAGATTCTCCTCTCCCTCTCCCTCTCACCCCCAACCCCAACCATATATAGAACAAAACTTCCATTTTGTTCTCTTTGGTTGTATCTTTTCTTCCTTAATATATCATTCCTTCAACATTTATATATTTTATTTCAAAGAATATAATTAATTTATAAGCTCAGTTTTAAAGTCCTGCTTAGCTAATTTCATCAACTCTGTTATTTACAATCTATTTCTATTGATTGACTTTTCTCTTGTTTAAGTTATTTTTTCTTGCTCTCTCAAATGTCTAATTTTTTTTTTTAATTATACTAGACATTATGGATGCTTTGTTGTTGATCTTCTGAACTTTCATGGCATCCTTTAATGAAGTGTTGAGTTTTGTCTGAGCAAGGAGTTAATCTATTTGTAGGTCAGATTGATCTTTTTTTCAGACTTGTTACCAATCTTTATTCAGATGTGCCCAGAGTAGCCCTTGTTTTAGGACTAAATTATTCTAATTTTTCTGAGATGTCTGCTGAATGCCTAACCTTGTTCAACAACTCCTCTCAATCTTCTCTAGTGTGAAGTTAAACTACTTCCAGCCTTGTGCTTCCTTTGGTTGTTTTTCATTTCATAAAGGCCTTTACCTTGTCTTGCGGAGCCTTGGTCTGCAAATACACAGGTTACTATTCATACAGAGTTTGAACTTCCAAGGCTCATTGGTTATCCCATGCAGATTTCCAGAGGTCTTTCTCTTTATAGCTGCCCCCTCCCTGGTACTTTGTCCTGCAAACTCCAGCTTCCTCCAGAGCTTTGATTTTGATATGTCTCCATCTCCATGACACTGTTGTACTGTTTGGGATGCTCTTCTACATGCCACATAATCCAGAAAGTGAAACAGGCAAAAAGTCAGTCATCTGTCAGTGGTCACCTCATTTGTTTATCTTCTCTTGTGGTTCAGGAATCCTGTATTGTCTGTTGTCTAATCCCTATAAAGAGTAACTTTATATATTTTGTAATTTTGTGATTTTTTTTATGGCAGGAGAGATATTCTATCATAGTTGAAAGCAGAAATAAACCATGTAAACGTCACTTAATGAATGATATATCTGTGATGATTTATAAAATGACTTCTTTTATCATAGTCCTCATAAAATCAATTATTTTATTGTCACTTTTAAGTTTTTAATTTGCAAAGTGCTGCATATATATTGATGTTTTGATAATTTATTTAATACTTTTCTACCATTCACTCCCATTAGTAGCAAAACTCATTCAAAAAATTATCTTGCCCCTTAGCACTAAACATCATGCCACATTTTCTGTAATATGTTTACTTATAATCATAGTTATTTCATATAGTGCTATAAACTAAGAGTATTTTGTTCTATATGAATGTTACTTGTCTCAAAATATTTTTGCATTTTTGTTATTTAACAATTTTTATATTACCAAAAGAAGTTTTACTTCATTTAGTAACTGAAATTATTTTCCTAGAAATGTGGTTATCAAGAGGCATGGGTTGTATATCTCTTAAGTGTTAGCAAACACATTACCTGAGTACTATATACCTTAGTTCTCATGAGTATGGGGCTTACTGTAAGATTAGGCCTCATCTCAAGAATTGCTAGGATTCTGAGCTCTGAACTTTTTAAAGCAAAAGAGAGTTTAGAGTTGTATGTAATTGCTTTTTGTTTCACTTATAATCTACTCAGACATAAAACCTCACATGAGGAATTAGTAGATTGTTACATCTTTTTCCTAGTGATTTTTAGTTGAAGAATTCATGCTAAATTGATCAACCCTCAGCCAATTAGACTTTGACATGTACTAATAAGATCTAATTGAGGAATTATGAAGACATTTGCTCAGGAGAAAATGAGCACATAATTACACCATAAAGAGGTTAGAGTATCAATGTTACCCAGCTGGAAGAATATTAGTTGAAGTCCCAATGGCATCTATAAAGGACACCCCATAATATATCTGTAGAATGTTGCACTGCTAAGGCCAATTAAAAGATGTAGAATAATGCATTGTCAATTATAGAACTTCAACTCTAAATATCCATTTTCCTCTCTTGCCGTGACCTTTTTCAGGTGCTGGGGGATGGTCTCCATCCGACAGTGACCATTATCAATGGCTTCAGGTTGACTTTGGCAATCGGAAGCAGATCAGCGCCATTGCAACCCAAGGAAGATACAGCAGCTCAGACTGGGTGACCCAGTACCGCATGCTATACAGTGACACTGGGAGAAATTGGAAACCCTATCATCAGGATGGGAACATCTGGGTGAGTCATTGTCAGAAAAATATATGACTGTCTTGGTCACACCTCCAAAGATTTGGTTTAGTTGGTCTATGGGGCAGCCTAGGCATAGGGATTTTAAAGTTTCCCAGGTCATCCTAATCTACAGCCAACACAGGGAACCATACTTTAGATTGGTTTTTGGCCTATAGGTAAGTGGGCATGGAAGAAGTTTATTATGAGATATAAAAAGATATTAGAAAATTAGAAAAGACCTCCCTCAAAATTTAGCAGAGACAAAGAGACTGACCAAACAGACCAACCAACTTTGAGTAGACAGTTAGGGCTCAGGTCACAAATTCTTCCAGTGAAACATTCATTATTTTCCAACTCTATGTGGATTCTTTATTTTTTTGAAAGATTGTATTTATTTATTCATGAGAGACACACAGAGAGAGGCAGAGACACAGGCAGAGGGAGAAGCAGGCCCCATGTAGGGAGCCCGATGAGGGACTCAATCCCAGGACTCCAGGATCACGCCCTGAGCCAAAGGCAGACACTTAACCTCTGAGCCACCCAAGTGTCCCTCTCTGTGGATTCTGACTTAAAATCAGATTAGCATATTGGTGATATGATTTGAGGGCTATAAACCAGACAACAAACCATCTTTCACATTTTCTGTTTCTGTAAAGTTTTAATTCTATGATTGAGAGTGTCAAATCCTCTCCTATCATAATGCACTAAATTGTAATACAGATAGCTGGTAAAACACAGAAGTGGGCAGCCCGGGTGGCTCAGTGGTTTAGCGCTGCCTTTGGCCCAGGGCGTGATCCTGGAAACCCGAGATGTGGGGTCGAGTCCCACATCAGGCTCCCTGCATGGAGCCTGCTCCTCCATGTCTTTCTGTTCCTCATGAGTAAATAAATAAAATCTTAAACACACACACACACACACACACACACACACACATACACAAAACATACACACACACACACACACACACACACGAAACAACAACACAGAGGTATTTTGGCCTTTATTTTGCTTTTCAGATACTTAGCAATTAGGGATAGCTCATTCTGAAAAAATATAGAGACATAAGTTCAAAGAACTAAGAAAGTTCAAATTTTCTGGGGTGACTTGGACTCTTTGGGTTAACATAAAATACCAGGGGTTCAGTGGGAGAGACAGGCCACCCAATGGAAGTAATCACACACAGTGAAGGTAGGCTTCATCTCCATTCAGGGCTCTCAGGCTTTTCTCATGGTGTGAAGAATGTATTTTCTACTGTTCTCTGCCATTCTGGTGTTCCTTTTGTTTCTTCCTTTCATATCCTATATTTTTCATTAAAAATAAGTATGTGATGAGTGATTATTTCTAGAAGAAACTATAGTGAGCCAATTATGAAATTTCAGAAATCAAAACAAGTTTGAAGCACAAACTACATACTGTGAAATGTTTTTTTAAATGCCAGTGAGCCTACAACATAATGATTACATTCCTTTAATAACCTATGACAGAAATGGTTTAATCCTTGTTAATGTGAAAAGATAGTCCCTTGGCTTGATGTATTCTAAAAGAAATAAAACTCGTTGTTTTCTAAAAATTCTTGAGTACTGGGATCCCTGGGTGGCGCAGGGGTTTGGCGCCTGCCTTTGGCCCAGGGCGCGATCCTGGAGACCCGGGATCGAGTCCCACGTCGGGCTCCCGGTGCATGGAGCCTGCTTCTCCCTCTGCCTGTGTCTCTGCCTCATTCTCTCTCTCTCTCTGTGACTATCACAAATAAATAAAAATTAAAAAATAAAAATTCTTGAGTACTTTATAGCTCATTATGTCTTAACGTGCACTAAGTGATTGAAGTTTAGCATTTACAAATCTTGACCAAAAAGTACACTTCAGACATAAGATTATGAAAAAATGTAACTAAATATTAAATTTTCTTTTAATCTAAATACTACTTAATGTTATATATATTACGTTTAAATAAAAAAGATTTCTGGGGGTGCCTGGGTGGCTCAGTTGGTTAAGCATCTGCCTTTGATTCAGGCTGTGATGCCAGAATTCTAGGATGGAGTCTTGCTCAACAGGGAGTCTGCTTCTTCCTCTCCCTCTGCCCCTCCCACCACTCGTGTGCTCTCTCTCTCTTTTTCTCTGTCAAATAAAAAATTGGTAAGATCTTTTTTAAAAGAGAGATTTCTGACATAGATTTGGATAGCTGTTTGATGGACAACCCTCCATGCCATGGGAAATTCCAGATAGTCAAAAATTTTTAGGTTGATACAGTTAACAAGTTGTTTTCCCTATCCATCCAAATGGGTGGAAAAATGATTATCTGAGAAGAATGAAAAGCAATGTAAATTCAAATACTTCAGTATTGGGGATCCCTGGGTGGCGCAGCGGTTTAGCGCCTGCCTTTGGCCCAGGGCGCGATCCTGGAGACCCGGGATCGAATCCCACGTGGGGCTTCCGGTGCATGGAGCCTGCTTCTCCCTCTGCCTATGTCTCTGCCTCTCTCTCTCTCTCTCTGTGTGACTATCATAAATAAATAAATTAAAAAAAACAAAACAAAACAAAAACAAATACTTCAGTATTGGTTTTAACAAAGGCAAATTGTTACTCTTTTATGTAATTATAGGAGGGATGGACATCATAACTAATTTTATTGATAATATTGTTATTAAATGTGCATATGGAGAATATGAATTATTTTATGACTATTGAGTACTGTGTTAAAAATAAGTGAAGAACAAGGCATGTTAATGAGAAATTTTGACAATTTAACAGAATTTTAAAGTCATTAATCTGACTTTGGAATCTGACTGTGAAATGATAATGGCTCTTGAAAATAGTCCTCAAGAATGGTTTATTTGAATATTTCATACTCAAAGATATGAGTTGCTAAACGTGCTTAACTAGTCAAACCTTCTCAGTTCTTACTGATAATACGTGGCATAATAGAATTCTTTATACTTTATCCACAATGCCATTTCCTTCTATTCAGAATTTTCTTTCTAATGTACCAGAAAAATCTGTGCAGATTGGTAAAATTGCCCACCCCCTGAAAAATCATGCATTTACATAGTCCACAAAATCTAATTTGCATACTGCTCTTGAGGTGTTTTCTGGCTTCCTAAGTATAATCCTTAGGACAGGGAGAAAGTATTCCGTGTGAGCATTTCTTATCAAAAGTCCATTCAGCATTACATTAAATAAGAATTCCAGCAGATTTTTGCTATGAGGCTGCATTTAGCTTTGCTTGGGAAATTCAATTACTGGTTTTTGAATGCAGATATTTGGAGCCAAAATAGGCAGTTGAAGTATTAACAGTGAATGCCTCCTTTACATACCATTATTGTTTTGCAAGATAGTAACATACCATAAATTTAAAATTAGATCTCCCAGTCATGCTTTAAATTTAAATTTACCTGTAATGTAAATGTATATCTTCTTCTTCCTTTAAAAATTTTTTTATTACATGATAAGCAAATGCTTATATATTCCTAATTACTTTTTAAAGCAATTTTTATCCCTTTCATTAATAGTAAGCAGTTATCAAACTGGGATCAGTAACCACTGAATGTATTAGATGGAGAATCCCACAGAACAGACATGTTTATGGTATTTAAATTACATCCTTACATATTTATCAAGAATATAGGAATATCAGTTCATATTCTCTAAGCAATATTGAAAAGAATATTAATTTGCTAGATATATTAAAAACACGAGTCTCTTACACGCTTTTTTCCACATACATACACACACAGAAATCATCATTGTTTCTTACTAATTTGAAACCTGTACAAAAGCTGGAAAGCAAATAATAGCAGGTTAATGTATTACATTATTATTACAATTATTACATTACATAGATTACATGTTTTTCTGAACATCAAATCAATAGCTTGAATATGTATTCTCGACCTCCTTTTTAACCAAATATCTTACTAATTCATATCTAAATAAAGTTCCTAAAACATCTTTGTAGATTAGCATATAACCAGGAGTTCAGTAAGTGAAAGCCAAGATATGTATTCTAAAAGCTTGAACTCAAGTATCTGGGTTCATATGTGTGGTTTATAAACTTAGAGAGGTCACTCTGTGCCTCCAATTCCTATCTGGAAAATGGGAATAATGCCTCTTAGGAGATTTACATGAGCTTATGTAAGTAAAGAAATTTTGTGAATTATGAAGATTTAGAAACATGTATGTTCTCAATTGCCTGTATAAAAGCATTCTACAAAACTAGCAGCATTCTAGTTTATATACAAAACTTGTGTAGTATTTCTTTTCCATGAGAATAGTCTATAATAATAATCTTCAGGTAGTTTAGTCCCCCTCTATCCTTTCCAGATACATTCTACCTCAGTTTACTCTTAACATGATTTAAAATATCTGAGACTGTTTTAGGCAAAGGAAACATGACCTAAAATGGGAATAAGAATTGTGGACAAACCTTTGGCATATCTTTCAGTTGACAAATGGAAAGGCCATTGGTAGACAGTGCAGTGCAGGCTGGCTTGTAAAGCATGGCTGGGAGATCTAGCTCTATGCCAAGAGCCTTTGCGGTGCTTGTAACAAATTATTTGTTACCATAATGATGGCCATGTGTCCAATGAGCCATGCAAGGGGAGATTGTTTAAAAATGAATAGATTATTCTGTCCTAACTTTTCAACCATTTGTTGTAGTGGTTGCACTAATTTTCCAAATCACTTCCAAATCTGTTCCAGTTATAAATGTAAAACATAACTATTTCACAGTTCAATAGTATACTTAGATTCTTTCGAACAAATCTAGAATTTTTTCCTGCCTTTGAAACTAAGGAAGATAACCATCCTTCCTGCTTGGTCATGTGTCTTTCATCAGATGATAATATCCCTTTCTTCACTTACGACACTAATGCGATATTTTTCTCCAATAGATGGGAATTTCTCTTATTTGTTTGTGTATGCAAATGCATTGTGGCTGCAACCACTTATTTGGGGAAAGGACTAGGCAGGTACATTCAAAATAATTTTATGGATAACTTATTGAGAAATAAGACACATCAGAATAACCTGCATTAAACACTTTCTAAAATGACCCTTGTATAAATGGGATAAACATCTCTAGGACTTGTATGGAAAACAAATAATTTCCCGGGTGAATTTAGAATAAGCTTCTTATTTCTGTGAAATACATTTTTCTGTTTACACCCCTCTTAGGCTGGGTGATATTTTTAAAGTCTCATGAATTTTAATAAGTTGAGTGGATATTCCAGATCCTTTTGCATATACTATAATGCCTCTAGTAGTGAATTTTGATCACCTTTCTAAATACACATTTGTATTGTGAGATTTTCATTTTAAGAGGTCATAGGATTTTGTCCTGTGTCAATTTGTAGCCATTCAATATTCTACACATATACACATATGTAAAAACCATTCTAGCCAATGTGATTATGCATTTAGCCAATGTGATTATGCATTTTTTATAAAAGTAAAAATGGAATATAAAAATCTGGAAGATAAAAGTAAGATGGTATTAATAATAGTGGCATACACTGTTAGGTAAAGGAAGATGATATAATCTTATATGATCTGGCTTCTTCCAACAGTATGTTATTCTTTACAGTGTAGTGTATTTTCCATATATTAGTTAAAATGGGATATATATAGTCATTGGTTCTGAATTTTTATAAGTATATCTGATTGCTTTAAGACTAATCTGAAAGAGGAAGTGTTCTCATTAGGCTTAATGACATCACCAAGTGTTTTATTTTGCTCTGGACACAAATAATGGAGATACTAATATTTTTCTTATTATACCAGGGTTTGTCTTTAGGTGACATGAGGCTAAATGAGTCCCGATGAATACAAATTTATATAAAGTGTAGATAGATAGGTACCTGCTAATATTTTGAATAATAATAATGAATAATATCACTTAAGATGAATGTCTCTACACTGTTCAAGCATGAACTTAGTAGAAGTTAGAGGAATAGCAGTATGTCTCTATGGGGGAAAGTAGACCATCATAAAGCATGCTGTCGTATGGCTCCATGACCCTGAGAGGCAGTGAAAATAGCAGCTCACTGGTGTGCTCTAGAATTTGGGCCACCTTTCACAGACATCTGTACAACTTTGAAAGATTTCTTAACCTTTCTGTCTTTAAATCTCCTTGCCTGTAAAATGCAGCTAATAACACTACTTACTTCCTTCACCTCAATAGAGATTATAGGTATTAAATTAATAATCCATGTGAAGAGTTTAGGACAATGCCTGGCACATATTAACCACTCAATTATTATTGCATTATATAAATCTGTGACTTCCAGATGCATTGCTATAATATTAGATTGGATCTGTCCTTGAAAATTCAAAATAGCCTGTTACTTTCACTATATAACAGCTTTTCTGAATTAACATATTGGCATGTGCATTGTATTACATCTGTGCTTCTCAGCCTGAAATGACTAATAACTCATTTTTAAGTATAATTGAGAATGCTAATTTAATTTATGCCATTTGGATCATGATCCTATTAATTGTCACATGGAATGTATGCATCGCAGTACAAAACTGTGTCTGGGTGGTTCTTTTTTTTTTTTTTTTTTTTTTTTTAGATTTTATTTATTTATTTACTTGAGAGAGAGAGTGAGAGAGAGTATGTGTGTGAGAGAGCACGAGCGAGCGGGGACGGGGAGGGCAAAGGGAGAGGGAGAAGCAGACTCCCTACTGAGTAGGGAGCCAGCCATGGATTGATCCCAGGACCCCGGGATCCTGACCTGAGCCGAAGGTAGATGCTTAACCCACTGAACCACTCAGGTGCTCCTAGGCAGTTCTTTCAGATAACATTTTTTTAATTAAACTTTCAGTGGAAATATAGCTACAATGCTTTCCTTAGACTTAGTTTGATAAATTCACTTTTATTAACTCTGGAAATCAAGGAAAATAACTGTCTACAGTCTTCCATATCTTCTTGGGGTAACTCAAAAGAGTATAATAAGGAGACTACAAAACAGGCTGGTAAGTATTAGCTAAAACAGATTATACTGCTAGGCCATGAAAGTGGAAAGCCGGGGAGAATGAGACACCACTCTGAATGCCAGCTTCCCAAAGTATGTCTTGGATCAGCAGCAACAGCATCATCTGGGACCTAATTAGAAATGCAGAATCTCAGGGGCCCACCTCCTGTCTTTAAAATCAGAATATACAGCTTAACAATATCCACAGGTGATTCATATACATGTTAAAGAAAGAGTGTGTTGTTTTTCATATTTGAGGAGCTCGTGGTGAGGAAGGATTAGAATTAGCCCCAGGGTCTCCCAACCAGAAGGCAGACTTAGAAGTAGAATTTGCAGTGCAAACTGCAAGCAGACTTACCATGAGAACATAAGCTTTGGTGAAAAGTCACTTACTGAACACCTACTACTTATTGACGGTCAGAGATAAACTAAACACAGTCACAACCTTCTAGGGGTGAAAAACCTAGCAGTTGTGCTAAGCATATAAATTTATAATTTTATTTTATGACTACATGTGTCCTAATGGAAAAAGATTTGCACAGGTTGTTCTAGAAACACACACACACACACACACAAACAAATGCCTCATTCAGAGTGGTTGAGGGTCATGGTCAACAAAGGCTTCTTGAGTTCCTAAGTATTGTTGGCTAAGTAGGTAGGAAACTGGTGATGTATAGAAGAGAAGCAGATGAGTCTTCTACTGAAACAGGTAGGAATGGATAGTGAAACACTCTACATAATCATGTCTTTCTCAATTTTCTTATTACGAACAAAAATCTAAGCTTTCTTTAAAATTCAAAAATCTTAAAAAAAGATAAAATTCAAAAATCTTAAGGATTAGACCAGTAATGTTTAAATTATATCATGTAAATATCCAACTTTGAGAGAGCATTACTGTCTTCTCGGGCACCTCTCTGTAATGCTCATAATACAGAGTTCACACTGCCAAGCACATAATAGACGCTTCAGAGTGTACAATTGAACTGAAGTACCCCATTCTGGAGATAAATGGGCTGAAGCTAAGAGATATGATATTACTTAAATTTTGACCTGCAAATCCAATTATACTGACCCCAGTACTCAATAGGGATCCAAATACCTATTTTTGATGTGTCAAGAAGCATCGTTATTATAATGACCACTTGCTTATTTTGACTAAATGAAAACAATTTGATTGTATGCACAAGATTTATAGAACAAGAGAGCATGGGCTCTAGAGCTGGGCTTTATATAATCTGCTCCAGCACTTAGTAATAGTGAATATTTAACCATGTTAACCAACCTTTTATAGGCCTTAGTTGCCTTAGCTACTAAGGGTAGAAGAGTATCTAACTTATGGGTTTTTCTGAGACTTAGATAAATTAATCCAATTGCTTGGAACAGTGCACCATAAATATAGGCTCATCTTATCTTCCTCTCATCTCACCTCCTCCTAATTATCAGTATTATTCTTACTATAATCTTTAATCACTATACAACACTATATTAAAAGTGGCTTCAAGACCTTAAGTGAGTAGTCGATAGGCCTATCTTCAAAAATATTGAAATCTAATTATGCGGACAATAACTGTATGTAAAGCCTGGTCAGCTTGGGCAGCTCTCAGTATACATGTGCCTCTGATGACTGTGACGGTATCTGTCACTTGTATGGCCAATTTGTTTGTCACTTGTATGGCCAATTTTTCCGAGGAACTAATTTAGTCAATGTCGACTTTGAGAAAGATCTAATAGAATGTTAAAATGTCTTGGCAAATAAATTTGGATTGCCTGAATAAACTAGCTTAATTATAGGCTGTATTATCATGCTGGCAAAAAAAGATGTCATGTTGATAGGCTGTCTGAACGGTTTACTCAGTTACCATCAGTGACTTTTCAGGAGTGTAGGGCAGGAGTAAAGTATAGACTTCTACTTCTAGAAAATTTCTATCATGCTTCCAAATGAAAAGATTATTTGAGATAAACATCTGTGTTTCTCCCATGAATTTCACTGATGTATTTTAATGAGACAGTAGGTCTACTGTTATTGCCATTTGAATGGTTTATCTTCATATTAAGATGCAGCTGTAGTGAAGTCTACAAAAACTGTCCTGTGATTTAGCAGAGAAGTCTAGAAAGCTACCTGCACCAATTAATAAATAGTAAAGGCCAACAAGCATTTGTTGAAGGGTCGTTTGGTATTTGATATGCTGTATCTAATTTAATCTCCAAACAACTTAAATGTGATGACATAGATTATTGTTATTATTAAGCCCACCCTATACATGGAAAAGTTAAGGAGTAGAAAAGGTAGCACACTCCCTGGAGCACATGAGTTCCATGAACAGTAGAGCTAGGATTGGAATCGTGGGCTAAACTAAAGACATCTTCACCACCATGCTCTTCATCACCATGGCTCACCTCAGCAATTTCTCTCACGGTGAGCAAGAAACTTGCTGACCACCACATTTTAACTGTAATGTGCTAAACATGTGTATAATGGCATATCATATACACCATACCATTCTTTTTGTAAGGTTACCAGTCATATTGGATTAAGGGCCTAATCTCCCCCAGTGATGACCTCACCTTAATTACTTAATTACCTCATGCAATGACCTTATTTTCAAATAAGAACATTCTGAGGTTCTGGGGGAGGTGGGGCTGGGTAATCTTCAACATAGAAATTTTAGAGTGATTCAATTCAACCCTTAAAACCTAACTTTTAGGAAGCACTTTATAAGGTTATGCAATTAAAACCTATTTTCTACCACTGCAGGACTAATAGTATTGCGTATGGTTATAAAGAATAGGGAATTGTCTTATAAGAAACAACAGCTTCTGAGAGGAGTTATAGATCTGTCCTCATGAATTTAGGAAATATGCCTGAGTTAAACCATGAGAGATTGTTCGCTGAGTAATTATATGATTCTCTGCATTCAATTGTTTACAAACAAAACTTGGAAGAAACATTTTCAGAATTCTTCTCTCCTGGTTGGCAAACGAGCCAAAGACGCTTTTAAAAACCATGAAAATAGAATGAACCAGCCCCTCACCCTGCCCCATGAAAAGATGTTTTCCTTTTAAAAGTGTCTGTGTTTCCAACCTCACCTAGCACTTTATTCTGAACTAAACACCATAAATGCCATTTGGACTACAGACATCATTTAATTCCTTGGGATAAAATATTTATTAAAAACCAGATTCTAGAAAACGTATATTCTAAACAATTATTGACATTTTTCCTATAAGGAAAAAAAAAAGAACTCTACCAAAGATAAAACACCTTTCCCCAACTGAATCTTGAGAAATAATTGTTCATTTCATTTGGATTATAATAGTCTCTATTCGAAAACAGAAGGTTTCATGAGTTGCCCTCACAGTATTCTTCAGAGAAGGTTAAGAAACACCACCCCCGCCCCCGCCCCAGATCTCAGATATGCAACCTGAGTTGCCCAGTGCAGAGGTACTGTTCATCTTAGGCAATCAGCAATCACAGTTGTTCATTCTGTTCTCACTGGTGAGTGTCCTGTTTGTGTATTTCTCAGTTTTGTTACAGTATGCAAAGTGGAAAATAGAGCTGTGTGAGATGGCCTGAAGCGACAGAAAAAGACTGAATTTATCATAAATTCATTCAGGCTGTTTACATTCAACCTGGTACAAACAAGTATTTGATAACAGAACCGAAAAAATACAGAAGTCCTTTCCTTTGAAAGGATTTAATGATTGCAATACTAGAAGATATTTACACTAGGTTTGTCTGCATGACTTCCTATGTAGGGAGGTCAGTGTATGTTTAAATACCTATAATTTGACAGTTTTATTCCTGGAATAGTAATAGACAGAAGTGTTACATTTTACCTTTACTTAAAATAAGCAGTTATGTCAATGCTGTCTATTTTTAAGTTTAAAGTCAAAGACCAAATAAATTATTTTTAAAAAATATTTTATTTATTTATTCATGAGAGAGAGAGAAGGACAGACAGAGACACAGACAGAGGGAGAAGCAGGCTCCATGCAGGGAGCCTGATGTGGGACTCGATCCCGGGTCTACAGGATCACACCCTGGGCTGAAGGCAGCACTAAACTGCTGAGCCACCCAGGCTGCCCTAAAGACCAAATGAATTCTTTATTTATTTATTTATTTATTTATTTATTTATTTATTTATTTATTTATGATAGTCACAGAGAGAGAGAGAGAGAGGCAGAGACACAGGCAGAGGGAGAAGCAGGCTCCATGCACCGGGAGCCCGATGTGGGACTCGATCCTGGGTCTCCAGGATCACGCCCTGGGCCAAAGGCAGGCGCCAAACCGCTGCGCCACCCAGGGATCCCAAGACCAAATGAATTCTTAAGACAGTTTTATGTTTGGGATGAGGGTAAGTGATAATGGAATAAAACAGACACACACAGATCCATACTCATCCTCAACCTGTACTACAAAATAACTCTTAATCTTCTCCTAAATTATATGAAGTCTTTGGATAATTAATAGAATCAAATGTATCTTTTACTGGATTCAGTTGAAATGCAGAGGTGTTGAACATTTTGACTAAGATCAAGCACCACTGCTAATACTAACTACCTACCATTCACTGAGTACTTACCTGGTGAGTATTTTCTGTGTCAAATACTGTAACAAGGTCCTGAAGGGTGAGGGACCAAGTTTGGTCTTGATTCTCACATCTCCATAGTCTTCATTTTTACTATCATGCTGTATTTAAGAAGATATAACCCTAGGTGATCATATGTATGCTCTCTGAGAGGTTTATTTGTCTTGTTAAATGTTGGGTCTCACCAGAGAGTTCAGAGGTTTACACAACGAATGTGGTTGGTAAATATTTGTTAACGTTTGACTGAGTTATGAGATTTGGACATTAGAATAATAGTATATAATTAGGTGCACATTTCACAAACATTGTTTATTTTCTTAGTTTATATGTACCTAATAGATACTGACAAATATTGCACATACCTACATCTACTGAAAGAAGTTAAAGTGTCCAAATGTATTTTTGGGAATACACGAGAAACTCAAGATTTCCATAGGAGAGAGAATAGAGCAGAAATTGCCACAAGAAGGTAAGAGGGAGGCTGGGGGTATTAACTAAGGCAGCAAAGCTTCCTCTCCCTTCAGACCTGGGGGCAGCTTGGGGATGTGAAGTGAAATGTGAAGAGGTTCATAATATCAAATGCATACATATATTGAAAACTTGAATGTGAGCTGGGCTCTGGGTCAGTGAAGACAATCTGGCCAAAGTATAGAGAGGTCTCTTATCTCAAAGGCTGAATGTCAGGATAGCAGTATTATCTGTGAAGTCCATGCAAAAGGAAGATGTATAACACAGAAGAATATATTACATATTCTATGTGACCATTTGTGCAAAAAGCAAAAACAGGGAAAGCTATGCTGTAAGAAATCTGGGTCATAGCTTCCTTTGTAGGAGGGTGGTGGCTGGAAGTTCCCCACCAAGGGAGGCTTTGGGGGTATTGATCATTGTTTCTTAGGCTAGGTGCTTGTTACACTCGTGGGAATTTGTCAAGCCATATATTGATGTGCACTTTTCTCTACCTTAAAACTCAACAGTAAGTTTGAGAAGACAACATAATCAGACTTGAAATCAAGGTCTAGCTCTGGGAGAGTAGGAACTGAAGGAAGCTAGGAGCTATTATCAGAATTGCTCTCTAATACCAGAAACAATTGCAGGAAGAAACCAGTGGGCCAGACAAAAGAGAATAAATAACCAAGAGAGTTGGCAAAGGGCCTTAAAAGCCTACCTGCAACATATAAGAGATTATTTGTCTTTATGTCATTCGCACTTAACACATGGATACCTGTGATATCACAATCTCTTAGTTGCCAATGAAGAGAGTGTTTCTAGAGAGACATCATGCCTGGCTCGCATTGCCCCTGGCTTGCACAGAGATGCTTGCACAGAGATGAGCTCATATAAAACATGCATCGCTGTGTACAGCTAGTGTTCGTAGGGACCACAATTAAGCCAATATATAGCTACTCCTAGTTTGTTTTTCACCTGTTCCACTTGCAGGATGAATGTATATGTTACTAAATTTAGTTCACTATTATAATTGCCATCTATGTATGACAGGTGTTAACAATCACAGAGAAAGTTTCCATGTCTAAATTATCTTCCCAATTAAAATGAAGGAAACCCAGAAATGGGGGGGGGGGCGGAACTATAGAATAGAGAGGTCACATAATAGCTATAAATGCATTTACTCTTCAGCACAACCACCTCACCTGTAGATACAGCTCCAATGACTTGAAAACACACATACACAAAGTTATTCACGGAAGCACTATTTCTAATGACAGGACACTGGAAAGCACCCCTTTGACCAGCTACAGGGAGATTGGTTGAATAAATGAGGCTACCTCTATAAGATGGACACATCACAACTGTAAAGAAAACTGAGAGCTACCCCTGTGTTGTTGATCTGGAGTGGATTTTCTGGATATATTGTTAAGTAGCACAAAGAGCCCCTACTATGTGCTGACTTGTGCGTAAGAAATGAGAAAGTCTGTGTATATGATTGAAGCAGTTCTAGAAATACTTCAATATATTCTAAATTGAACAGACGAGTAAATATGGTGATGATGTTGGGAGCCATGGTTCACATTATGAAGGAAGTAATAAATCGATGGGGAATGGAGGAAAACAATCCGCACTAGGTGTATTTGTTGCTACTGGAATGTTTTTTTTTCTAGACCCATTTAAAGTGTGAGCTGAGCTAGACTAAACAGTCTAGGCCCATTTAACAGCCTGAGATGTATATATCTCAGGGTCCTGGGATCAAGCCCTGTACCAGGCTTCTTCCTGCTCAATGAGGAGTCTGCTTCTCCTTCTCCCTCTGCCCCTACCCCTGCTCATGTGCTCTCTCTCTCCCTCCCTCCCCTCCCCCTTCCCTCTCTCAAATAAATAAATAAATAAATAAATAAATAAATAAATAAATATCTTTAAAGAAAAAAATGACATCAATATGAATTATGTAATCCTAGCCTAGATCCTATCCTAGAGAGAAAAAAATGCTATAAAAATATTATTGGGTCAGTGGACAAAATTGGGATGAAGAAGGTTGATTAGATGTATAAATGTTAAATTTCCTGAAATTGGTAAACTATACACTTGTTGATATATGTCCTTATTTTGAGGAAATGTAAAGTAAAATATTCAGCAGTAAATGGACATGATATGTAACTTATTCTAGGGTAGTTCAGAAAAAAGTGTGTGTGTGTGTGTGTGTGTGTGTGTGTGTATAGGGAGAGGGAGAGAGAAAAGGAAAGATAAAGCACACAACACAGAGCAAAACGGGAAATGTGAATAAAGTATAAGAAAACGCAAGGGCATCTGGGTGGCTCAGTAGGTTGAGTGTTGGGGTCTTGATACCAACTCAGGTCATGATCTCAGAGTCATAGTCTCAGAGTCTTGAGATTGGGCTCCACATCTAGCTCTGCACTCAGTGTGGAGTCTGCTTTTGATATTCTCTCTCCCTCTGCCTTCCCCCCTCACTTCACTGGCACATGTGCAGGTTAAGTAAGTAAGTAAATAAGTAAGTAAATGAATGAATAAATAAATAAATAAATAAATAAATAAATAAATAAATAAATAAATAAATTATTTTTTAAAAAAAGAATAAAAGGCATACAGTGTCCCTGACTATTCTTGTCACTCTTTTGTAAGGTTGAAATTGTTTCAAAAAATGATTTTTTTTTAATTTCCTGAAAATCCAGTATTGGAAATACATTAATTTTGTTGTTGTTTTAACAGGGTTTTCTTTCAAAACCAGATGCCTTGTGAGAGCACATATACGTATCACTCTTATAGCAGTCATTGAAATCTATACCAGCGTGTTTAATTGTCTCTTTCTCATTAACTGCTGATATATTGAGGAAGTTAGAGATTTGATGTGATAAAATAAGGGAAAAAGAAATGACTACAGGAGCAGTAAATGCGGGTGCCATGTGAGGGGCAATGAGAGAGCAGCCAACTAGGGTAGGTGCCTACATGGACAGGAGGTGGTGGTGCACAAGAAACACACACACACACACACACACACACACACACACAATCTATTGACATATGGTGTTACCAGGATTCGTCCTGACGAATCTTCTAATATCGTATGCTCAGGGATACTATAAAAAATAAAATCAACATATTTATTTGAACATTTACACTAGAGAAGCATATCTGTTCAACAGGATTTGTAGGGTAGAAGGGGGCAATAGCAGTTTCTGGAAAGTCACGAATTGTGAAAAAATGCCCTCAGGCATAAGGAACTCAAAGCTACCAACAAGTTACGCTTGTCAGAGTAAATTTGAAAGTGGGAAGAAATAAGACAGATATGAAATTAGCTCAGAACAATTCAATATTTGAAAACATCTGTAGGAAGAGGCGCTAAGGGCCTGGACTGAAGGAAATAAATCACAATTAGATCTGGTTCTGGAAAAACCACCAAGGTCTACATTAGCAAATCAAGTCTAAGGAGGAAAAGAAAGAGCTTCTTTTGACAGAGGAATACTTAGGGTTTCTTGGAGATGGTTTTTGGGCAAATATGATTTACAAATCTCTGCATGCATTTGTTCTGTGCAGATATCAGAAAGAACATGCTTCAGGGAGAGAGATTTATACCTAGTGGCAGGGTCTTGCACCAAATATTTTCCAGTTTCCCTACCAACTCGGAGATTCTTTCATTCCCTCTGAGGTGAACTGTTTTTTAAAATGGTAAACTACCTCCTATTTAATGATAACATCTGCTGAAAGGTAGTCATATTTATTAATAACATAATTTCCGTTTTTGACATTTCTATTATGATAATTTAAACTTATTATCTAATATTCCTCTCCTGTAGATAGAATTTGTCGTACATTATTTATTTCATGTAACGTTGCACGTGTCAGCAGAAATGCCTTTTTTCCAACCTCAATACATTGAGAATACCAGGGAGAACCCAACACTGAGAAAATGATAATGTGATAATGTGAACATGCTGCTCTGAGGATGGACTCTTTAAAGCTTCAGAGGTTTTACATTTACATATTAGACAACTCCCAAACCTTCAGAAGAAAGCCCAAAGTGCTGACACAGTATGTGGATTCAGATCCTATGAATGAAATGATTTTAAAAGCAATTGAGATTGAGCATAATGGTAAAAGTTTGAGGCAATTTGTGGAAAATTTCATTAGATTTTCAGGTTTCCCTTCAGCAGAGATTAGGAAATGTATTTCAAGTTCCTCAACAAAGAGTGAGCCAGATCTTAAAGAAAAGCAGGCCAGAGTCAAAGGTGATTTAAAAGGGCACCACTAACGTGGAATATTGGCCCCAAGAGGGTGATCTGTCTCCCCGATTAATGAGACTTGAACAAATTTGTTGATAGAATAAGACCAGTGCAGCATTACACATTAACATTTGTAGGTACTGACAGACATCAGTTAAAAACTTTCAAAAGTTGTTATAATTACCCCCTAGCCCTAACCTCTGACCCTGACACCTACCCTGGTTCTAAACTCGACTTCGATTCCAACCCTCACCCTAACCCGAACCCAAAGTTGTCTACTGGATGCATACTTAAAATTGAATTTTGTGATGAAAAACCAGTCACGTAACAAGAAAAAAAACCCAAAACATAAGGTCCATTTAATATTCCTGTGTCAGTTAAATATTAATGCACTCATTTCTTATTGACCTTAGCTATAACTTAGAACTTTTTCAAGAATAACCAAGTTAACAAGTTTGACACAAGAGCCAAAATCTTTCCTCAAATCATATTATTGATACAATAGTTCTTTAAACCTGAGGAAAAGCAAGTGGAATTGTCACATGAATTATTTAAGAATAAGCTAGTGCCAGCAGATTTTTCCACACATTAACATTATTAAATGTGGACATATCTTTAAGTCGGTAGTACTATAAAGTTTCTCTTTTTCTCTTTTATTTATTATATTCTCTTATTTAATCAGTAAGAAATCTTACAATTAATTAAAATTCTTTTTTAAGAATCAAGAAGCTAAAGGTGTGCGAATGGATGATTAGTTGTTCGCCAAACCCATGTCCCTTTCTTGTTGTCATACAGCCTGATTTCTGGCCTCCCTTGGAGCTGGGCATTGCAGATGACTCCTTGCAGCCAGTAGAATGTGGGGGGCAGTCATACCTAACACTTTCAGGCTGGCGCACACATTGGTTCAGCATGGCCCAACATCCATGCTTCTATCTATGATCATCCCCATCATTTTTGCATTAAAGCCCCTTCCAGGTTAACTACTCTGGGACTTACCTTTAGAATCTCTCCCCTCTCTCATCTCATCGCATTGACCTCCAGATGCTGTTATTTCTTCAGACTTTAAAAACCATTCTCAATTCCCCTTAATGACTGCTCTACTCTTTTGTTCTCCTTTGTTGCAAAACTCCTCAAGAAATGTTTTGACTTGCTCTGTTCACTTCTCATCTATCCTCACTTGGACCACTTTGACCCATAGATCCATACCCCTGCATACTCCAATCTGGCTTCACTCCCATTATGCCACCAGTGGTCACACTTCCATCATTGTTGGACTTGACCTGTCTTCAAAATTTAACAGAGTAGAGTATTTCCTCCTCCATGATATACTTTCTGGGCACCACATTCTTTTGGGTTTCCGCCTACTGAATTTTTTGTTCTTTCTTAGTCTTCTGTTTTGACTTGTTTTTATAGCCAGGACTTTTTCCCTAACTATTGAAATATTCCAAGACTTGGTCTTTAGTTTTCTTTTCTTTCTATCTACGATCACTCACTTTCCTGGAAATCCTAATCAGTATTATGTCTTTAAATACAAAGCATTTCTCTTCTTTATCTGAGTTATTTTCAACTCCATTATTTCGAGTTATTATAACGAATTATCACTGACTCCTCTTTATTTCACATTCTTATATCCGTTAGAACATCCTGTTGCTCAACTTTGAAAATATACAAAATAAAAAAACTATTATTACCTCTCTGTTCTGAAACATCAGCTATTTCTTGAATCATTATAAGAACTTAAGGAGATCTCTCTATTTCTATCCCTGTTCCCATCTACACCAAAGTCAACAGAACAGCCATAATTCTCCTTTTAAAACAGAAGTCATATCATGTAACTACTCTATTGCTCAGAACCCTGTAATTGTTCACCATTTTACTCAGAGTAAAAGTCAATATCCTTATTGTTGCCTAAAGGACCTATAGGTTCCTGTTCCCTACTACTTCTTTCTTTATTTTTAAGACTCATTTATTTATTTGAGAGAGAGAGAGAATATGAGAGCACACACACAAGTGGGAGGGGCAGAAGGAGAAGAGAGAATTTCAAGCACTCTGCACTGAGCAAGGAGTGGGATGGAGGCTTAATCTCAGAAACTTTGAGATCAAGACCTAGCCAAAACCAAGAGTCAGACTCAACCAACTGTGCCTCCCAGGCTCGCGCCTTCCCCCTCATTACTTGTCTTACTATTACTCTCATCCTTATCACTCAGATACAAGCACACTGATTCTGCAACATTAGGATTTTTGCACAGGATATTTCCTCTCTCTAGAATATTATTTTTCAGATATTCCCTTGACTAACTCTCACATCTGTTTATGTATTTGAAAAATGTTACCTTATCAATAAAGCCTGTCCTATCCACTCTGTTTAATACTGTGATCTACACACACCTACTCTCAAAATCTTCATGATCATCCTTCCTTACTCCTCTATTTGAAAAATTTCACAGCAATTATGGATTTTTATTGTAGCATGTCATTTACTTAATATGACATTTATTTGTTTTGTCTGCTAAGAATTTTAACTTTTGATAAATTGGAGTTTTTAAACTGGTACCTGCTGGGAGTCTATAGCAGTCCCTGATACATAGTAGACACTAAATATTTCTCTTTTATTTTAGATTTTTATTTATTTTTTCATGAGAGAGAGAGAGAGAGAGAGAGAGGGAGGGGGAGATACAGGCAGAGGGAAAAGCATGCTCCATGCAGGCAGCCTGATGCGGGACTCAATCCCAGGACTCCAGGGTCATGCCTTGGGCTGAAGGCAGGTGCTAAAACGCTGAGCCACCCAGGGATCCCCAACACTAAATATTTCTTAAATGATCATTGAATAGAAACAAAAGTATTTACAGAAGATGATTTCAGCCCATTATTATCAGCCATTTTTATATTGAGGTACTCTTATTCTCTTAAGGCTAATTTCTGGGTTAGCACGCTGCTTTTATTTAGAGGACTTCAACTTTATCTTCTCAGTCGACTTTAAATGGAAAAAAATCTCTCTATCTCTCTCTCGTCAGTCTGTCTATACATCTTTCCTTCTAACTAATCTGTGAGTATGTGTGTTTATGTGTGGCAAAATATGTCTGCAATCAATGGTTTAGTCAGAGAAATCTATCTCAAACTATCTCTTTCCAAATCATCTTTAAGCCTCAGGTGTAAGAAATACCTTTATAAAAAATTTAGAGGAAAATAGGCCATATATTCATAACCCTCTATACTCTAACTTCACCTCTCCTTCACTCTAGATAATCAGAGGGTTTTTTGCTTACTGGTATAGTTTTGGCTTCCTCTTAAATGTGTGCATAGGAATTTGCATAGTTTGCATATTTTGAAATTTGTTAAGTACTTCATTTGTGGGATCTGGTAAAGAACATAGTTCAAAATAATATCAGAATAAATGAAAATGTTCTCTATATTATTAGTACCCTAAAAACTTGAAAAGTTTTCATTTACTCATTTAGGCAACTATATTTATATTGTGAATCCCTTTTCTTTCTCTATCTTGTCTTCCAAGTAATTTAGGGACCAGTTGGGTAGCTAAAAGTTATATATATATATATATATATATATATATATATATATATATATATATATATATATAATATATTTCTCTCCCTCTGTTGCATTGTTTGGCACATGGTAAATATTTCTATATGTTAATTTTACCTCTAGCTTTCCTATTCCCTTTGCTTATTATATTTTGCCTCCAACTCCAACTATTTTTTAATAATTTTTTTTTAATTTTTATTTATTTATGATAGTCACAGAGAGAGAGAGAGGCAGAGACATAGGCAGAGGGAGAAGCAGGCTCCATGCACCGGGAGCCTGATGTGGGATTCGATCCCGGGTCTCCAGGATCGCGCCCTGGGCCAAAGGCAGGCGCCAAACCGCTGCGCCACCCAGGGATCCCTCCAACTATTTTTTAAATAATTTATTTTTGGTTAAGAGAAATGTCCTCAAATCAGACCGAGGCAGTAGAGTGAAATGATGAAGAACATGCAACAGGTGGCCAGTATGGGTGGATTTAAGTCTGCCATTGACACTTACTTGTTAAATGACCTTTGGTACATTGCTTGATGTCTTTGTACTTCTGCTTTCTCATCTGTAAAATGTGGATTAAAACAGAACTCTCATAGAGTTATTGTAAGGACAAATGAATAAATATATTTAATGCACCTAGAATATTTCCAGACGTGTAGTCAATATATAATGAGTACCTAAGATTTTTATTATTTTCTGCAGTGCGAAAAAGTGGAAGAGGAGTGGATTTAGGAACAAAAATCAAGCTTAGAGCTTTCTCAATTTGAGATACTTATAATACCTTTAGGCAAATATAATTGCCTATTAGATTGCAACTGCTAGCTAGGCCACCAAGTGAATTATTGCTCAAAGAGAATAAAATGTCTCTTTTCTCACATGTAAAAACCAATTTAAGGTTCTGTCATATTCAAGATATGCCTCAAAAGTCACCTTGGATACTATTATTATCAAGTTGTGACATCCAAGGTTTATCTTCGGTTCCATCTTAGTTGCTTAGAAGAAGTAGAGAGTTAAAAAAAAAAATAAAAAAAATAAAAAAAATAAAAAAAGAAGGTAGAGAGTAGAAAAAACAAGCCTATGTAATAAAGGCATTGGCCAGGAAGTAATACACATCACTCACACTAACATTCCACTGTGGCCTCACCATGGTAAAAGGGTGTGCTTGCATATGTAGGTCTGATTAGCCACTTCCCAACTACAACTTTATATATGATGGAAGGGGCAGGATAAATTTTGGCAGATGGTTGTCTCTGCCTAAGAAGTGTCCAGGTGAAAGAGTTTGCAACTAGTGTGTAGTCTGGACTAGATATATAAATTTGAGCGTCATGAACATGTAGATGGTATTTAAAATTTGGGAACCAATATTTGTAACCAGTGAAAGAGAATAGTGATGAGAAGCGTCTAGTGCCAAACCCTGAGAAACCCATATGTTTCTTGAACTAGGAATTTTCAGTTCTTCGGGAAAGGTAGTTTTAAAAGACAAAGGATGTTTGTGAGTGATCCATCTCTGCAGGTATTTGTTCTGTGGATATCAGTGGAGGAAATTCTGCACTGGAAGACACCAGGGCAGCCGGCAGGGAGCTGTTCTCCAGGTGTGGTGCTGACACAACACCTCCTCTCCTCACAATGAATGGCACTTCCTTGGTTATGCTAGGAGACCTCCGTCATTCTCCCCTAATACACACATCTAGGAAGATATTTCTTTCCGATGGCCCCACATTTTTGTACTTGTGGAAAACGTGATATTCCTACTTCCCTTTTCTCCTGTCATTTTACATTCAATATCTCCTCCACAGAAACAGTTTTCTTCACCATAACACATTAAGTTTTGCCTAAGAGCCCTAATTATGCAGCCAACTCTCTGAGACTTCAATCATTCCTCAGTTTTACTCAACCATGTTTCTCTGTGTGGACCCCACCTGAGATGAGTAAGAAATATTGCAAAGAGGGGTAACTAAAGATATAAGTTAAAAACAAAGAAAACAAATGCCTCAGGTACATTTTAATCAATAAATCAGTGAGAAGGAACATAGGATGTCAGGAAAAAAAAAGATGAACATCTATTACCCTAGCTACTCAATAATTAGTGATTTGATTTTGTTTCTCAGATCAGAAAAACTGCAGTAAAGATGAACAAATACAAATGTTGAAGCAGGTGGTAAAAATCTGAGTTCAGAAGGATTCTAAAACTTAGGAATTTAGGCAAGATATGAAAAAACTATGATATGAATTAAGTGTTGTTGAGTCTCATAATATGTTAGGCATCATATTAAGTGCTTATAATGGTAATGACAATTGACTGCCCAACAAGAATTAACCCCTACATGGTCATTCTAAGGCTTTCTTATGAATCATTTCCCCCCACATGAGTAATGAGATTAAGAAAGAGCGTCACTTCTCAGTGATGAGACCTAAATGAATATCTTCTAGATGATGCTTTGGAAAGGTCAATTATCAAATGGCCCAAAGAAAGACAGTTTTCTGGGTATCACAAGCAAGTGTGACACCTGTGTCTGCAGCCACCACTAGTCCTAGAATGAAGTTACCTCTTGGAGAACTGAATGAATCCTGGTTCTCTCACTCTTTTATATTCTCTACTTCTGATGTCCTTGTAATGAAAGATATCTCCTTTTCTTGTTTGAGAATATTAGAGAAAAGTTTCCTTTCTTTTTTTTTTTTCTCCACACTTTTATTTAAATTCCAGTTAATTGAAACACAGTGTAATATTAGTTTCAGGTGCAGAATTTAGTGATTTATCACTTACATACAACATTCAGTGCTCATCACAAGTGCTCTCCTTAATACTCATCACCTATTTAATCCATTTTTCCACCTCCCCACCAGAAACCATCAGTTCATTCTCTGTAGTTAAGAGCCTGTTTCTTGATTTGCCTCTCTTTTTTCTTACCATAGTTTCATTTGTTTTGTTTCTTAAATTCTACATATAGGTGAAATAATACATTTGTCTTTCTCTGACTTATTTTGCTTAGCATAATACTCTCCAGCTCCATCTATGTCACTGGATTTATTTATTTATCATTTATTATTATTATTTATTAAAACACAATAGGTGAAGGGGCATATAAAATATATGTATAGTTCTTAAATAGCAATATGATGAAAACATACATACCCATTACCAGGTTAAGAACAAAGCATAGAATATACCTGAAGACTTTCCAAGTCACATCACCCCTCCCATCCCAATAGTAACCACTATCCTGAATTCTGTATGTACTATTTCTTTAATGTTTAACTTAGTTGTATTCTATGAAATGGCCTATATTGGATAAAGTTTGCTCTACCTGACATATTCATAGACTTCAACTGTATCTTTCTATCATCTCTGTATATATCCCTATATAATTTATTAACTATATTATTCAGATAAATTTGCCTCTTTCTGAACTTATTAAAAGCTTAATATTAAAGTTTGAAAAAAGGTAAAGAATATTTTTTGGAAATTTTCTTTAGCTCTTTGAAAGTGCAAATAAAGTTGCAAATAAAAATAAAGGTAATTAAACTTTTAGAAATGCAATTCAAACATTTTCATGTTGCTAAGATTTAGTTATTAGTTGATGAACCCAGAAGTAATTCTCCTGTCCTCAGAAAATATTGGCAAAATATGGCGCTAATACCGGAGAAATCAAGGACTTTGAATATCAGAAATAATAATATCATTGGAGGAAGAGAAGGAAGAATCGGAATGAATGAATATGATTCTGTAATTGGATCATAATTGAAATAACCAGAGATTAACTAGATGGAATGATGGAATATATGGTCTCTTCTGCAAAAATATGCAAAAATATGTAACATGGATAAACTTTTAAAAGAACAAGTAAAAATCAAGAAAATGGACTGTTAAGGACAGATAGAAACAAACCCACAGCTTTAAAATTGTAATTGGCATGGTTACAGTGAACATTTATCAAGTGTCAGGATAAGGGAGCACATGAAAACCTGAAAAAGCTTAGTTTGAACAAATAATGTGATATACCACACTGAACCATTCTTCATATCCCTAGTGCCCATATAGATATTACTGTTTGATTACTGCAATCTTTCCCACTGAGCCTGGAGGTAACCACAAAAGCTATTTCAACATATATATCCAAGCAACCATTACCTATCACTCAGAATAGGAAATTGAGAAAAGATTTTTTTCCCCATCAACTTCTCAAAGCTCTTCCAAGACAAAAGAATATTCTATCTACAATTTGAGGCAATTGTTACCACATGGACTTGTAAGCATGGTTATCTTCATGGGTACTGACCACCACAAGGCAAGTGTGCTAAATCCTAAAGGCCTGTCACCTCCAACCACTTCTACTTTTTATAGCCAAGATACATTTTCATTTGAACTATGCACATGTATAGAGACTGTTTGCAAAGGTAAATATAAAAAAGCTACAACTGTATGGAAAAAGTTTAAAAATGAAAATTATTATTTATATTTGAAACCTCTGATTATTTTCACTGTTGCTTCCAATAAGACTTCATTTGTGATCATGTACTATTTCCTCATACCTTTTATGTAAAGTCTATCTCAAATATGTTCTAGGTATATCCTTAGAAGAGAGGCTTTTTTTTTCTCTTATAGCTTTGAAACAGGAAATGCATAGAAGCAATTGCTAGTCAGAATCAGAGTGAATGAAGAAACAACTTGTGGGATAATATGAAGAGCCTGAGGATATCAAGGTAAACAGTAGGGAGGGCTGGATGGAAACCAACAGAAATGTGCATGTATTGAGGATAAGGACGAAAATATTAGAGTCTATGGGTCTGACCTGGAAGCAGAGATCTAGATGAGGTGTATAGCAGGCAGGTAGAAATTGGATTCTCAAGCTCTGGAGAAAGATGCAGGCTGAAAGTGAAGATACTGAAGCCATAAACTACAAATGATCAGTGAAGAGGAAAAGATTGCATGTGGTCACTCAGTGAGTAAGTAGAAAAGAGAGAGCCAATGATAAAGAGATGCATCAAAATTCAGTTGACAGGCTAGGAAAACATGCCGACAAATAAAACAAAAGAAAAAAAATTAAATGTAGTCAGAAATACTAGGAAAACCAGTTACAGTGGAGGAGGAAAGTCAGCTACCGTAATAATCAGAGATTTGAGATTACCTTTAGAGATGAGTACCTGGCCAGAATTTAAAACAGGATTTTAAATAGAATAGTGCTTGAGGAAGGCACACAAACAGGTATGTGGTGAGAAATATTTAGCAAATATTTCTCAAAATCACTTTTATCATACAGAATATACAATGAACAATGGGCCATAAAGGAGATATGGTCTCTGCCCTCATGGAGATTACAGCTAATCAGAATAAAGATGTGATTATAAAGTATATGTTTAAAAAAATAGTTGTGGATGGTGTGAGGGGGTGGGGAGAACAAGAGAAATAGCTCAGAAGACAGAGGTAGGGGAAAAGACAGGGGTGGTCAGGAAGGCTGCTGCATACCAGGGAGACTGGTTTACTTCTTTCTTTTCTTTTTTATAGGATAGAAAAAAAATTGAACATGTTTCTAAACTAAGAGGAGAAACTAATGGAAAGAATCTGAGAGTAACAGAGTTCATGAAGTAGAAACAAAGCTATTAACATTTATAGAGATCCTCCCATTTGGCAGGCACTGCACACATACTCTTTGGTTTTAGGCAAGTTCTAGAACAGCCTCTATAGTCCATAAGTACATGAACGAGGTAGAAGCATATTTATCTGAATGATATTTGTTTTCTAGTCATTCCTATGAAGATTGAAGAGATAATGTATAAACATGTATTAAATATACAAATATGTTAATCATCTGCATTAATTTTAAATATATATTTCTAAACTTAAATAAATCACCTAAGTACACTTAGGGTATTTGTTTAAACAAATGAAAGACATATCTTGAAACAAAAATAATTCCTTACTATTATCATGATATTGTTGATCACGTCTGCTAACACATATATACCAGGGCCTCAAGAATAGTATTAGCCCAGAACAATAAAAACCTTTGAATGACAAGAAAGTGAATAACCATGATGCATATGGGCATGCTTTCGCATCTCTTCTTATTGACCAGCAGCTCTCACACGGACTATTGATACAACACTTATAAATTGGAAAATCGTCAACACTCATAAATGGGAAAATCGTGGATTGAACTTGTTTCTCTCTTTGCATGTTTTTATATGAACATTTATTTTCACATTTTCCTTAATATTTCATTTTCTTAAATGTATATTAAAATTCAAAAGTTTAATAATTATCGTGAGCTGTTTTCTTAAGTGAACAATTTTTTGAAATTGCTTTATTTGATAAAATTGACACAAAACCTTGGGTAAGGAACAAAGTACTATACAAATGCACTAACACCACTGTTATTAGTATTATTTTAATTACGTCTAAATTGCTGACACCTGGAAATTGTCAGTCTATCTCTAAGCTTTAGGTGACTAAATGAAAATCATCTCCTAATTTAAAAACTATAATCTGAAGAATATCAACATTCAGTGAGACTATTTTAAAACATGAACTCTAGCTCATATTCTGTGGGCCTGATATTTCTTCTTTATCAAGATTATCAGGGTTATGTTACATTGCTTCACTTGCCTACATGAAATGGCTAAAGAATGAAATTACATCTGATCAAACAAAGAACAGATACTTTTACATGATTTACTGGATTTTGGGACTTTGGTGCCTCATGAATATTTAAAAGATAAATGTATTTAGCAATCTGAATATAGATGCATGCGGATAATATGTTTGAGACTTTGGCAAATCAATTAACCTCTGGGCATTCAATTTTGAATAAAGGAGTTATTATTTGTTGGCAATTGTGTAACCATTCTAATTAAAAGGAACTTGCCAACCCTTTTAATTATCTGTCCTTTGAAGCATCCTCTTGTGGATAAAGGCTAACATGCCCTTTTAATCAGCTAATATATTGGGGAAAATAAAGGTAAATAATTGATCTGGTGCAAAGTCCGTAGTAGTGATTAGACTTTAGAAGCCAGAACTTCCCCCATTATCACCAATTCTTTAGATGACTTGTTCATATTAAAGCCATTTATTCTATTTTAGGTAATTTTGTATTTTAAGAATTAAGGAATTATGTGTTTGAAATAGTGAATGAATTATTTAATTAAATCTTATGCTACATTTCAAATATAATGTTCAGATTTCATAACATTAAAAAGAACAAGTTAGGGATCCCTGGGTGGCACAGGGGTTTAGCGCCTGCCTCTGGCCCAGGGCGCGATCCTGGAGACCCAGGATCAAATCCTACATCGGGCTCCGGGTGCATGGAGCCTGCTTCTCCCTCTGCCTGTGTCTCTGCCTCTCTCTCTCTCTCTCTGTGACTATCATAAATAAGTAAATAAAAATAAAAAAAAAAGAACAAGTTACATTTGGACCTTTCCTACTGAAAATGAATGTAAAAAATTGTGTATTTTGGCAACTTCTGTATCCTAGTGTTTTATCCCTTGAAGAAACAGTAATGGATCACTTATTGATAATAACAGTACCTCAAATCCCCCATGATATGCGGGAATCTCTTCCAAAATTAACACTCAATGCAACACATTCCTTATGAACAAGAACTAAGATTTATTCATAATATTCATATTTTTACCATGAGAGAAAGACATGATGTTGGTTGGCTGTCCATCAAAGACTTTATAGAGAATCATCAAAGGTTAAAGCTGATGCTATTAATCAGATGATATTCTCATTTTCTTCTGAAGATTTTGTTAAGCCTCACTTGGCCAGGAATTCAAAAATCTATGAAACATAAGCACGCACTCTCACATTCTTTCACTTGAGTACAGCCGTGTACACAAACATGGCCCTATCCACATGTCTCTCCATGGGTCAGTGCTGTAATAAAGACTCTGGGGAATAGTGTGGTCATTCCAGATCCTCCAGTTATTAGACTGTCTCAAACAGACTCAAAAAAAAACCAGTATTATATCATTCTTGTGCTCAAGTAAGCTTTAGTGCGTGCAGAGTTTCACTCAGTTGCTATTGTAGTAAATGTATATGGTCTCATACAGTTGGCCCTAAATGTGGAAATAATCCGTGAACTTATTAATTGGAGTCCTGCTTAATGTATATTTTGTAAAAAAAATATTTAATCACATGAAAAATCTTTTTTTTATATTAGTAGTTATGTGAAAGTGTGAAGCGAACAGTCAACCTGTATTTTAAAGAAAAACAATGACTAAAAACTTCTCGCATTCAAATCTTTAAACTTATCTTTTAAGCAGAAAGTACTTATGGCTCTACTGAATGGTGATTTGTTTTTGCTCAAACAGAGGTATAAATAACACAAGAAAATAAAGTGAAAGGAGTTTCATTAAAGTGTAGATAATTACTTGCTTACAATCTTTATTTGCCACTACATAATCATACTACTAAAACCTTTATTTAATATTTATCAACAGATGACAATTATTCGAGATAAGAAGTATGTCTTTCATATGACTCTATGCTTTAATTGAAATATTAGTCAAATGTCCACAAGGTATTTCTACAGTTAACTTGTAAAATGAGAATAGCTTCAATTCAAAAATACTAATTAAATACAGAATGTGATTCAATAAAAGTCACTGATGGCTAATTAAGGGAAGAATTATCAGACTTGAATGAAAATATATAATACATATAATCCTAATGAGAGAATATGTTATTTGCTTTCCTCCCCTGTTACTAGACATTCACTAACCAAATGTTTAACCTTGAGAAGAAACAAAGTTTTCCTGAGCACATACCATTTCCCAAATACTGAGCTAGGCAATTTAGGTTTTCTAAAGACAGTTTGAAGATAAAACACTCACTAGCATTTCCTTGCAGACTAATTAAGGAGAAAGGAGTTAGTTAACTATTAAAGAAGGGAAACACTAATTCAAGAAACAAGACTCACCTTAAACAAAATGTCCAAAAGCTTACCTATGTTTATCAAAGGCTTGGCCTTTCAATGCTTTTTTTCCTTCCTCCTTTTCTGCCTTCCTTCTGATTGATTTGACGTTGTTGTTGAAGTTACAGTGTTTGTTATTCCATTTTTTGTTCTAGAATGTAAATAACAATTTTGGTAGTTACTATTATATTTTAAAGTATATCTTTCTTGATATATAATGTCATTCAATGTCTTTACACTCTTCTTTACTATAGTAAGGGTCTTAGAATATTTATGAAAGCCAGACAAAAATTACAAGAAAAGAAAATTACATATCAGTATTTGTAAGACACAAAAATAATTAGAAAATTAAATCTAACAACATTTAAACAGATAATGCATTATGACTAGGTGAAGTTTATCCTTAAGAAAACAAGATGGGTTCAACATTAAAAAATCAACCAGTGCAGATCACCACATGTAATTATCTCAATAGATGTAAAAAAAAAAAAACAAAAAAAAAAAACACATTTGACTAAATCCAACATCCAATGACAATAAAACAACTTAACAGAAATAGAAGGGAAGCTTTTGACTTTTGGCTCAGAGGAGGAGAAGGTGCAACTGTCTTTGGTTGTCCTGAATCCAGGTTCATCCAACACCAGCCACCTCCACCATGTGGCCTAAGTTCGACCAGAAAGAAATCAAAGTTGTGTATCCAAGTAGCACTAGTTGGTGCTACATCTGCTCTGGCTCCAAAGATCAGCCCGTGGGGTCTATCTCCAAAAAAAAGTCAATAATGACATGGCCAAGGTAACTGGTGGTTGGAAAGGTCTGAGAATTATAGTGAAGCTGACCATTCAGAACAGACATGTACAGATTGAAGTGGTACCTTCTGCCTCTGTCCTGTTACCAAAAACCTCAAGGGATGGCCAAGAGACAGAAAGAAGGAGGAAAACATTAAGCACATGGAATCATCACTTTTGATGAAATTGTCAACATTGCCCAATGCTAAAGATCTAATCTTTAGTTAAAGATCATTAAAGACCATTGAAGAGATCCTGGGGACTACCCAATCTGTGTTGATGGCCGCACCTCTCATATCACTGTAGTTGACATTGGTAATGGTGCAGTGGAATGCCCAGTTAGTTAAGAATTACAAAGGAAATTATTTCAATAAAGGATCATTAACAACTAAAGGAGGAGGAGGAAGAGAAGGAATAGGGAGGGGGAGGGGGAGGAAAAGAAAGCTATATCAAAATCAAAATGATAATGGACATCTATGAAAACCTATGGCTAATGCAATATTTAATGTTAAGAGACAGAATGTTTTCCCACTGATTTGCAAACAAGGATATGTTGTCACACTTTTATTCAATGTTGTGCTGAAGATCTTAGTCAATCAATAATAAGAATAAAAAGAAGCATAAAGACTGGGAAAGAAGAATTAGATTTGCCTGTATTTACAAATGATGTGATTATTCATTTGGAAATTTCTAATCAATCTTTAAAAACATTAGTCTAAGTAATGAGTGAATTTAGCAAGGTAACAGGATGCAAGCAAGATTAATACAAAAAAATCAATTCCACATGCTAGTATCAAACATTTGAAAAATGTAATTATAAGAGAAATAGCATTTAAAATAACATCAAAAGGCTTAAAATACTAATTTTTTGATATAATCAAAATCATGCTTACCTTATACACATAAAATTACAAAATATTTCTGTATGAAATAAAAATACAACTAACTGGGGAAATATGTTTGTTGATTGGAAGACACACTTGTTAATTTGTTCATTCTCTGCAAATTGATCTGTAGATACAATATATTCTCAGTCATATTTCTAGTAGGATTTTTGGAGTTTTTAAAAATAAATTTACAAGATGATTTAAAATTTACTTGAAACTACTAAAGGCCAACAATATACAAAACTATTTGGGAAAAAAAGGATTTATAAGAATCTCAAAAACTGCTATAATGCTATAGTAATACAGATAGTGTAGTATAGCTGTAAAAATAAATACATAGGCGGAGAATAAAAAGCTGCCTGTCTATAAATAGGCCATACATATGTGAATAATTGATTTTTAACAAAGCTACCAACATAATTCAAAGGGGAGAATAGTCGTCTTTAGTCGTCTCAGCAGTGTTGGACTGATGATATCCATATGGAGAAAATGCACATTGACCCTTGCCTCACACTCTATCCAAAAATAAATTAAAATTGGATCATGCACCTAAATGTAGGAGCTACTGTTTTTAAACTTCTAGAAGAATACATAAAATATTCACAATCTTGGAATAGTCAACAATGTATTAGAACACAAAAAGTAGTAGCAATAGAAAAAACAACTAATAGATAATAATACATAAATATTGAAAGTGTCAGGGCACCTGGGTGGTACAGTGTGTTAAGCATCTGCCTTTGGTTTAGGTTGTGAGCCTAGGGTCCTGGGATGGAGCCCCACGTCAGTCTCCCTGCTCAGCAGGGAGTCTGCTTCTCCTTCTCCTTCTGCTGTCCTGCTGCTTGTGTTCTCTAGCTCTCTGTCTCTGTCAAATATACAAGTAAATAAAAATTTTAAAAACATATTTGAAGTCTCTGTTCTTCACATGCCACATTAGCAAAATGAAAAAACAAACCACAAACTGAGAAAGCATTCTGACAAAACATGAATCTAGTCAAAGTCTTGGATCCAGATGAATAATACTCTGTTTTCTCTAAAAAAAAAAAAAAAAAAAAAAAAAAAAAAAAAAATCCTTGCATAATTAATACTACCTTGGTGTTGGTTTTTCAGAGGACTCAAAATGACTTAATATTCTCCTTGTATTTCTTATCATATATATTATTCGGAGAAAATTCACCAATTTCTATTATCATTCTGAAGTGCTGTCCTAACATAATAAGTCCTTTTACCTACTGAATTTAGTGCTACTTTTCATAGAATTTTCATGTTTTCCCTGATAGTTTCCCATCTATTTATTTTACTTTCTTAGTGATAAAAAATTGGTGTGGCTTCAGGCTAGTGTCCCTAAAATACATGTACAGATTCAAGGAAAGTCTGAGATGAAAGTAAAATTTTCCATTGGAAATGAAGATTCCAAATCTTAAATTTTAGGTAGCTCTGTATGTGCCTCTGTAATTAAATAATATCTTCCACTGTTTTCCAAAATAATTTCCTTTTAATTTCTTTTTTTATGTTTCAGGGTATAGTTAGAGTTCAGAAGATTTAATGTTTGAGAGATTATGAAGGAAAATATTCTTAGTTTAAGTCCTGCCCATAACAAAGTAAATACTCACTTATTATTGATTGACACTAATTAGGTTGTGCCAAATAAGAAAACAATTAGCAAGTAGTATTATCATTGCCACAAATTTTTCAAAGTTAAAAATAAAATATAAAATAAAATGTACTACTATATAGTTTATTTATGATAACTTTACATAAAATTGGGCCTGCATTTGGCATTTGGCTGAAGGAGTAACAAAAGTTGAAATCTTGAGTGCTTGTCTATGTGGCTATGAAATAGTTCATTTATGCCTTCATACTAATTTAACTTTTGGAAATATAATTTATAAAAATGCTTATACTCAAAGATGTTTTCATAAATGTTCATAGGCATTATTTATCATAGAGCAGAGGTAGAAACTATTATCCATCAGTAAGTTTGTGAAATAAATTACAGTATACTCATATGGTAGAAAATAATGAAGCCAAGAGAGTTGTGTATGTACTGCAATAGACACATAACCCTGAATATAGGCTTACATATGAAAAGAAAGCAGCACTCATATGACACTGTATGTTAACTATACTGGAATAAAAATAAAAATAAATGAATGTAAAGTGGGGAAAAAAGTTGCTATATCATATGTGTTATATGATATGATTCTGTTAATATAAGTTATTTTATAATAGATGCATATAAAAATCTGGGAAGATATATGGAAAACTCTTAATCATTAAGGAAATGGTTTTCAGCAGGACATTGATTTTTAATATTAATACATTTATATTTTCAAATCATTTTTTAAGATTTTGTTTATTTGTTCATGAGAGACACAGACAGAGAGGGAGAGACACAGGCAGAGAGAGAAGCAGGGTCCTCACTGGGAGCCCAACGTGGGGCTCACGACCCAGGGATCATAACCCGAGCCAAAGACACATGCTCAACCACTGAGCCACCCAGGAATCCCTATATTTTCAAATCTTTAAAATAAGCTTATTTTATAGTCACTTTTTAATCCCCATGTGGAAAACAGAAGCTGATTATTCCTTATTCAACCTAACTTAAAGGTACATACATACACTAAATGTTCTGCAATAATCACTATTTTAAGTTTCTAGGTATATTTTTCTTAGAGTATGAAAAAGCACCAGTATTTTTGACATGTGTCAATTAAAGGAGTCATGATTAATAATGGATACAATAAAAGTTTTATTATAAAACAAGCATATTAATTTTTTTGTTATTCTAATGCTGTCAACAATTATAACCTTTATTAAATACTTAAATAAAATATGAGCCTCTATGCTCATGGTAGGTAGTTAAATATTTAGAATCAGAAGAATGCCAACATAGCTGTATTATGTATTCAGGAAGTGGGGGAGGGAAAACTAAGAAAATCATAATTTTCAGATTGTCAGGTTATACACATGTTGTAAGTATGCATGAGTAGATAGATTCATTCATTTTAAAGACTTATATGTGAAATGGCTTCTAAAATTTCCTATTAGGACACATTTATTAACATGGCATTTCAGGAGCAATTTTATGATGAGTTAAGCACCTTTTGAATGAAAATATTAAGAATATATAAATACATTTTTTTTTTTTTAGAGAGAGAGAGAGATCAAGAGTTGGCGGGGGTGGTTAAGAGCAAAGGGAGAGAGAATCTTAAGCAGGCTCTGAGCTCAGCATGAAGCCGGACATGGGACTCGATCACATGACTGTGAGCTCATGATTTTTAAGCCAAATTCAAGAGTCAGATGCTTAACCAACTGAGCCACCTCAGCACCCTAAAAATATTAGAAATATTTAATAAGGATTCCTAGGATCATTTAATTCTTACTAATTCTGTTTATTCGTGCCACTTCCCAAATAGCTACTTTAGCTCAGTCATCAAATAGGGGCCAATCTGAATAGTTACAGATAAGAAAAGTTAGTAACTTGGGCACAAATAAGTTGCTGTTTTGAGAGGAGAGTTGAAGAACATTGTCTGAGAAGTATTTTCTTATTTGAAGCCTTTTTTCTAGATTGTTTTCATGACACTTTAACCTTTGATATTCCTATTCCTACTATGATATTTGCAAGAGAGTAATAACTTTTCAATAAAATAACAACATGGGCATTATTTTGTTACAATTACCAATATTTACAATTTAATTGAAAATTATCCTAAGTCATTGAGAGTAATCTGTTTGTTGTGAAGAAACTGGAAAAAATGTAGGATATTTTACTTCTAATATGTTCAGTATAAATAAGCTTAAACAAGTAAAACAGGACTGTAAGTCTTTTGCTTTGCAAACTGATACATCACATTTGCTGTTCCCCAAAGAATTTCCTTCCTAATTATGTTTTGTTCTAGATAACATTAAAGATCATTGGCATTCCCATAATACACTACAGGGTATCTGCGTGAAAATTGCCTGGAAGCAATGTTGGCTGATGGGAGAATGCTAGCTTATATTAAAATAACTGTTAAGGATCTATCAATAGAAAAAAAGAGAGAGAGAGAGTTAATTACATTAGTACTTATCTCTCTTCTCTTTTGGACAGGTTAAATTAGTGGATTCATTTTTATAAATTGAATTCTTCATTGGAAGATATGTCATCCATCTGTATGAAACAGATATTGCAAGGAAAGAGGATAATCATATATACACCCTCCCCCAAAAATAAACTTTTAAAGATAACTAGAATTTAAATAAAAACTTGATACAAAACATATGTGTTTTTAAATATCATTATTTTTCTTGTGGCAAAGAAAAGTTTAAAACATTGAAAATATGTGACAGAAATGGGGCTTTGCCTGGACTTTCACATAAATCCGCCTTGCACTTTATGTTTAACCATTTTGTGTTCTTGTTTTAAAAAAGAGATCCTAGAGGGCAGTAGGTTCTGTGCAACTTCATTATTAGTACAACAGCCACAGCACATTACTGGCTTGATAAGAAACCCAATAACTGACAGTGCCTGTGTAGGGCTTTGAACTGACACTTATAATTAAGTTTTAATTAGCTCTCAAAAATACTGAGAGCTTATTTAAGACCTCCAAATTGAATACTGCACGCTTAGTTGGGAGACCTGAATGCATCCCAAACATATCAAAATAACTGTCAAATATATTGTATGCGCCTTCCAAGATAATAGCTAGAAGGCTTAACATCTATCTTTAAAAAAAATGGTGTATATAAAACGTTCATGGAAGTTCTTTCATACATTTAAGTGAATGGTTTTAAGAGTACTATCTTTATTATTTTAGTAAATATGATTGCAAACATGGTTCTGTGCCTCTATTTAATTAAGGAGTATTGTCAGGAGAAAAACACACTTTAACCAAAGTTTGAGTTATCTTAATTTCAAATGGGAATAGTCTTTATTCATAGCAATTCCAACAGAATGCTTACATTTTACTAATAAATACGAATTGCCTTTTTTCCCAATATTCTGACCCATGAGAAATTGTGCCAGACCCCCCCCCATTCCTAATTCTTGGGTACCTCGCAGATTACAAATATTTAAGTAATTGTTGTTTCGAACTCCCAGCACTGGAGAAATCTCGATGTCTTTTCAATGCAGCAGATGTATTTAGACCATGACTTTCTTACGTGACTGTCTATCCATGCTGTGCATCATATGGTTTAAATTCATTACTGGAAATAACCCTTCCCACTCCTGCCCACTCCTCCCTATGCATACAGAATAAGAATTTTAAGCAGGGGACACATTTTGTCACAGAGAACAAAAGAACTAAAATGGAAAAATAGTATCTGTGTTATTGGTTCTGTTATTTTCATTTCTTCTGAAATCATCTCTTTTCACTAGCCTGATCTGGCTCATATTTTAGTTATTTCAAAGGATGTACTGTGTTTCCTGTTGCCTTTACAGATATTTGTTGAATGACTATACTAATTAGCTACCCGCTGTGTATTGAGTACTTTGTGAGGCTTAGCAGTTAAATGTGAGGCCCCAAAGGTAGATATAGTTCAGAGGCTGTGCAGTGACCCTCTTGGGGTTGGAGGTGGGGTCCCAGAGGATCTAAATTATGAGCAAGGGACTGGGGGGGTAGGTTGTGTGTGAAGAATTGTAAGCTCAGAGAATATCAGGTAGAGCTTGTGTGGGGAACTACAAAAGGTATCCTAATTTCTGTATGACAGCATATGCCAAGGTGAGAGCAGAGGCCCAAGGTAATGAGGTCATAATTGGAGGGGAAAGTGATTATTATTTCAGGGGGCCTAGGTCATGTCCTGTTCATACATGTTTATCTTAAAATGCTGGTATACTAATGACTTCTCTTCAACTTCATATTTCTAAGAGGCCACACAAGTAGAAGCTTTTCTTTTGTCATGACTTTAAAAATATTAGTTGCAAATATTTTTTTTTTCCAGAACATGGCTTATGCTATGTGTTTAATAAGTCAGGATTTGGAGGGGACACCAAATTAAGTCAGGGATTTCTCTCTCTCTCTCTCTCTCTCTCTCTCTCCCTCCCTCTCCCTCTCCCTCTCTCCCTCTCTCCCTCTCTCCCCACCCCCCCCCCCTTTTTAAAGAATTACACACATTTCAGGACAACTAAACCAGAAAGAAATAGATTTCATAATAAAGGGTCAATTCAATGCACCCAAATGAGAATCACTTTTCAGTTTTGGGGAGAAATGACAATGCAGGATGGACATACCAAGTTTGAAGTTGAAATCTAAGGCCAGTAATTAGAAATGTGTATACAAGATACTGAAAGTAACATGTCTGAGGGAGAAATCCATCAAAGTGAATTCACGTATTGTAGAAAACAATGTGGCATAATTAAGTGAAAAAGAGTGTCAATTAGGACTTTGTCTAGAAAAATAAAACGAGCAATTTATAACAGAATTTTGTTTGTAATCTCAGCTATAGACTAATTTTTCAAATTAAGTGGTCTTCCAAATATTGAGATGATTCTTGCAATAAAATCAATAACATAATGTCTCATTCCATTTTTACAAAAAAAAGAGCAGTATCAGTTGTTTCAATGAACTCTTTGATCATTTGATATTCAAATAATTTAATTTTGAAATGCTGATTATGTTATCATTCTTGTCGATTTCTCCTCATTAGAATTAATATAACCTGTGTGTGTCTGTGTGTGATTTGAATTGCCCTGTGTCTACCATCAATGTTAGAAAGGCCACCATCTATGGAAAAAATGTGCAGTTTCATTTTATAGGCAATTTACATTTTTTTCAGTAACCTCCACACCCAGTATGGACCCCAACGTGGGGCTTGAACTCACAATCCTGAGATCAAAACCTGATCTGAGATCAAGAGTCAGAAACTGACTGAATCACCCAGGTGTCCCTAATTTACATTTTATTTGCACTATAATCAGTGAGTAACTGACTAATTGATATGAAATGCAGAGGTAGACTCTAGTGCAGAAAAGCAAAAATGAATGGAGACTGAGTTTATAAGTAATAATCATGAGCAGTTGAATTTTGTTCTCTTCCCAAACAGCGCTGAGGGAATTCAGATGAGAATTCTTCTATAAAACACTAACCAGGTTGTGTCGTCGGGACTTACCAACAAAATCTGAGGCTTCCCCTCAGCCTGGTTGACCTGTAGACAGTTTTCTTCCCGACTCTAGGCACTGGCTACTTTCTCTTGGAACATTTACTTTAGAAAACTTATAATTGTAAATTCTTACTGTGCCCGTCTGAGATGTAAGTCTTATAAAACTGGCAAGAGACCAGTTTTGCAACCAAAGACTGTCATCTCTTTGAACTATAAGCATCAGGGATGATAGAGCTGCTGTTTCCCAGTCTTGGTTTGGAGCCTACGTGCCTAATTCTGATGAGCCCCTTAATTCAAGGGTGTGCAGCTATCACCAGTTATGAAGGCAGGAGAAAGTTTACTTATGAGGGAAATGAAGTCAATTAGTGAACACAAGTGGCCTATGATCAATGTCCATCACCCTGGGTTTTAAAAATATTCCAATCCTTGTTGGATGGTGGAGCTCGAATGAGTTTTAGCCTCTCTTCAGGGTCACAATAATCTTCTTTGCCTGTTTACCTTTGCCCAGTGCAATTTTTGCTTTGACAAAACCCATAAGAAACCACAATCAGATGAGCTGGGGCTTCAAGAACTTAGATCTATTTGACATGAAGAGAAGTTGTGAGGTTTTGGGCCACTCCATCTTTGCATCTCTGAATCTCTCCCAGGCCCAGTAGCACCACAGACCCTACTGGTTATGTTCTTACTGTGGTTTAAATATTGCTGATAAACCCCAGAGGACATGATCTTCACCCTTCTTCTGTACATTAAGTTGGATTTCATAAGTCATTTTGTGTTACTCTGTTCCTGTCTTTTCCTTTTACAACTCCTTAGTAAAGAAAACCTATTTTTCAAATTATTGTGATTATAGTTTCAGTTTTGAAAAGTGTGCAATTGAGATTACATAAAACAAAGGAACTAAAACTATATCATAAAATAAATTTCTTTATTCTGAGGATATTTGGCTTGTAGATTTCTAGAAAAATTGTCACTTCATTCTGCCTCAAAATGCTGCTCTGATCCTTTGGTATTATTCATGCCTTCAACAACCATTTACTGAACCTTTAAATTTGTGCCAGGAACCATTCTAGGAATACAGGATTTAAACATGTATTCTCAGGTTGCAGAGTCACCCTCTAGATCATTTTTATGTTGACCCAATTGCAATTTTAACCCAATATACATTATGCATTGCTGGCCTAAAGAGTATGAAAAAATCAAATAAAAAAAAAAAGAAAAAAAAAGAGTATGAAAAAATCAGAAAGATTTTGGAAGAAATAGAACTTTTAGTTCTATTTCTAGTATATCATTGCATATTTGTTGTTCTGGCTTAAACATAAAATTAAGTAAACTTAGTCAAAAAAGTTATTTTATTTCATATTTCACCATTCCACTCGTTGGTATGTTTGTAATTTTTCACTTTTAACCATGACTCTGTTTAGCTTTCATTGATGACATTGAAATCTAAGAGATAAAATGAACATATGCTCAATCTGACTAAACATGTCAGATTCTTGTAATATGTTTTGTGTAAGAAAGGACTTGGTTATCAAGCAAAGAATAATAAAAAATACATTCAAAAACAGGAATAAGAAAGTTAATAAAGAGAGAGAGTGTATAAACTAATTTTCTTTAGCTATTAAAAGACAGGGATGGAATTGTAAAATTTTACAGCTTTCAGTGCCATTTGGATTATTTACAGGGAACAAGATAATTTGAAAACTGGCTACTTTTTATGATGTCACTTTCCATGATAGTTTTTCTATTTTGGAGGACTCTCAAATGTCATTACCTGAGCAAGAATGAGAACTGAAAATTCTATGAATTGTTTTTATTAAACCAGGCTATCCCTCTTCATAGTATACATTTCATTAATTACTCCTCTTCAGCATACTGTCTTAAGGTGTACACATACCATTTTTAGTTATTCTTTGCACACTTGAAGTAGTTCATAATAAAATGTTTAATGAACTACATAGAAAAGGTTTCACAACTTTACTGTTGCATTTTAAAATGACTCCTGCAGACACACTTAACTTTTTATTTTGGAGTGTGTTTGTGGTGTTTGTTCATGGCCCTTAACGATCACAGCTGCTAAAGCAAAGTCTGTCACCTTACTCTGAGTTGTAGAGATCTTCCATTTATTTGTCCAGATCTGCTATTTGTCATTTCACCCACACATCTAGTCAAGGGCTGACTTCCATGGATTACTCCCATGGGTTAATTGACATACTTTGTCTTCAAGTTTCTCCTCGAATTTAGTTAGCAGATAACCCTGGAAGGAGACTGGAGGAAGGGAGAAAGTGATGATATTATATATATATATATATATATAATTTTTCTACAACCCTCCATTCATTTCTCTAGTAGTTTAGGAAATCACAAGTTAGATTCTTTTGTCCTCTCACCCTCTCTGAGTACTATTGCTGGTTTTGTTAATAAGACTATGCCACCCTTGACAACACGTTAGAAATAGATGACGTAAGGAGGAGTTAAGAGGCAATAATCTTTTTAAAAACATACATCTGGCTCTGCCATTTCTTTGTACAACTCTTTTAACAGTTTAACTTCACCCTCTGGGTAAAATCCAAGCTCTTCACTGCCACCGGTCTTTCACAAGTTGGCTGGTATCTGTTCCTGGATATCAGTTCTTCTTTCTTCACTTTTCACTTGACTCAAATAAGCACATCAGCCTTCTGATGCTCATCTCTTGAGAAGAGGAGCTTTTTTCCTGCTGATGACTTTTGCTTCAGATTACTCTCCCCACTAATCTTCCTTAGCTTTCCTCACCTCACCCACTCCAATTCATACACCACACCTCAAAGAATCTTTAGCAGGTCCCTTCAAAGTATCTTGAGTCCCTCTAAAACCTTACTTGAATTTATTTTTTATGACATGTATCTCGTAGGAACTTTATTCATTAATTTGTTCTATACCTTTCTTCTCTAACATATTAGCTTTATAAAGGAAAGGGCTTTGCCATGCTTACAATCACATTTTCAAACCAAGACCCAGGGTAGGCTTATAGTAACTGCTTAATAAATATTTATTGGACTAGTGAAGCAGAAGAAAGATAAATTAATAAAGCTACTCCATTTATAATTGCACAAAAATAATAAAATACTCAAGAATAAACTTAATCAAAGAGGTGAAAGATCTGCACTCTGAAAACTATAAAATATTGATGAAGGAAATTGAAGAAGACACAAAAAAGTGGAAAGACATTCCATGTTCATGGATTGGAAGAACAAATATTGTTAAAAAATGCCTAAGCAATCTACAGATTTAATGCAATCCCTACCAAAATACCAACAGCATTTTTCATAGAACTAGAACAAAGAAACCTTAAATATGTATGGAACCACAGAAAACCCAAACGACCAAAGCAATCTGAAAAAGAAAAACAAAACTGAAAGTATTACAGTTCCAGACTGCAAGTTATATTACAAAGCTGCAATAATAACAAGTGGTACTGACACAAAGATAGACACATAGATCAATAGAATGGAATAGAAAACCTAGAAAGAAGACCCATGGTTATATTGTGAATTAATCTTCAACCAAGGAGATAAGAATATATAATCTGAAAAAGTTTCCTCAACAAATGGCGTTGGGAAACTGAAAAGCTACATGCAGTCTTTACGTTCTGTCTCCCTTTCTGATATTTCCCACACATTTCTTCTCCCTTCCCTTATATTCCCTTTCACTATTATTTATATTCCCCAAATGAATGAGAACATATAATGTTTGTCCTTCTCCGACTGACTTACTTCACTCAGCATAATACCCTCCAGTTCCATCCACGTTGAAGCAAATGGTGGGTATTTGTCATTTCTAATGACTGCTAACTCTGGGAAACGAACTAGGGGTGGTAGAAGGGGAGGAGGGCGGAGGGTGGGAGTGAATGGGTGACGGGCACTGGGGGTTATTCTGTATGTTAGTAAATTGAACACCAATAAAAAATTAAAAAAAGAAAAGCTACATGCAAAAGAAGGAAACTGGACCACTTTCTTATATCATACACAAGAATAAACTCAAAATGGATTAAGGGCTCCAACATAAGACTTGAAACCATAATTTTTTTTTTTTTTTTAGAAAAGCACAGGCAGTCATTTCTCTGTTACTGGCCATAGCAACATCTTTCTAGATATGTCTCCTGAGGCAAGAGAATCAAAGGTAAAAATAAACTATTGAGACTATATATCAAAATAAAAGGCTTCTGCAGAGCAAAGGAAACAATCAACAAAACTAAAAAAAAAAATCTGCTGAATGGGAGAACATATTTGCAAATGACTTATCTAATAAAGTGTTATTATCCAAAATATATAAAGAACTGATACAACTCAACACCCCCCCCAAAAAAAAACAATTAAAAGTAAGCAGAAGACATGAATAGATATTTCTCTAAAGAATACATACAGATGGCCAAGAGACATGAAAAGATGTTTAATATCACTCATCATCAGGGAAATGCAAATAAAAACTGCAATAACATGTCACCTCACATCTGTCAGAATGGCAAAAATAAAAAAAAAATGCAAGAAACAAGTAGTGATGAAGAAGTAGAGAAAAGGGGACCCTCATGAACTATTGCTGGAAATGCAAACTGGTGCAGCCACTATGAGAGACAGCATGTAGAATCCTCAAAAAACTAAAAAATAGAACTATGCTATGATCCAGTAATCACAGTAGTGGATATTTACCCAAATAATATTAAAATACTAACTTTGAAGGAATATGTACATTCTTATGTTTACTGTAGCATTATTTACAAGAGCCAAACTATGGAAGCAGCCCAAATGTCCATTGATAGAAAAATGGATAAAGAAGATGTGAATTTTATTCAGCCATAAAAAGAATAAAATCTTGCCATTATGTGAAACAACATGGATGGAACTAGAAAGTATAGTCCTAATCAAAATAAGCTAGTCAAAGGAAGACAAATACTGTATGATTTCACTCATATGTGGAATTTAAGAAACAAATGAACAATGGGAAAAGAGAGAGAGTGAGAAAGAGAGAGAGAGAGACCACAAAAACAGACTCTTAACTATAGCGAACAAAGAGACGGTTACCAGAAGGAGGGTGGGTGAGAAGATGGGTTAAACAGGTAATGGGGATTAAGAAGTACACTTGTGATGATGAGCACTGGTGATGCATGGAATGATTGAATAACATTAGAAAATATTTTCCAAACAATCAAATCTTCATGTTAAAAAAAAGAAATGTTTTTCTTTGGTTTCCTTATTTATATATTAGCAGAATAATTTTTTGTCATTTTTTGAAATAATTCTTTTGTCATTTTTTGAAGCCTCAGTACCCATAGAGGGCTTATGATTTGGTTTATTGTATTTTAATCTGGTGCCTGAAAAGATTTAGGGAATGAAAGGTAATCCTCAGATTCACAGGGACTTAACTTCAGAAATGTCTTAGGAAATATATTTCCAAATTCTGGCTTTGTGTTTGCATAGTAAACCAGCAGCTTTTAAATGATATTTCTAAATCTGTTGAAGCTATGAAGTGAGCAAAATTAATTTTCAAGAGATGTTTATACGGAATTATTTTTATTACTAGCCAACTAATTATTAGAACTGACTAGATTCCAGGGAACTCTGAAAAAATCCTTTCAGAATTTTGAGCCAAATATGTTCTCTTTGAACTGCTATCCAGTGCACATGATATGAAACAATTCTAATTCTATTTACTTAACATTAGATCTTAAGTTCATGAACCAATAGAATATGTACTTGTTATAGGTAAATCCAATAAAACAATAATGGTTTTGTAAAAAAGCAATATATGTGAGTTTACTTCTCCATGCCACAGTTATAAAATCAGAATGTAGGATTTGATTTTGTTTAATTTTTCTTAGAGATTCAAAATTTTGAAATTCATTTAAATATAGCAACGTTTTCCTCAAATACAATGTTTTATTGTATCTAGACACTATAAAATAAAGAATCTGTGTTTTTAAAATTGCCTTAAGTTCCTGTCTGATTTTCAAGTCTTCTTTATTATTCAGACATCTTCTACTTAGTTTTTGGGTGAGATGGGGATCAAGACCCTGGACTGGGAAGAAAGATAAGACACTGCCATTGATTATGTTTAGCTTGCCAATGAATATTCTTGTTACAAACATTGATTTCCCCAATATGAGAGCTGTAGGATTATGATCACAGACACATAATATAATGAAAGAGCTTTAAAATTATGAAAAAAAATACAAAGGACAGCAATGAATACCCAAATTCATCACTGGGTAAAAAAATAATAGAGCACAAATAGTAACCAAAAATATACTAGAAATAGGAATCAGTAACATATTTGAGTCAGCTAATATGTCTATCACCATGTCGGACTATGAGAACACAAGACAGATAACACAAGATTTCTTCTTTTGAAAGGTTTACAACCTAGAAAAACTTTCTTGGGGATAAAACAGATTTTAGAGTGCTCTTCTGCATTTCAAGAAAAATAAATCATGATAACTAACCTCACACCATCCTTGTGAATTAGAAAAAAAAATTACATAAAAGCATCTAAGATGGATGAAAGGTGTAATACAAATTCTCAAAAAATTGTAAAAATATAAAAAGAGATTATTTAAAAAAAATTCTCCACACTACCAGATGACAGTTTATAATGAAGAAAGATCTATAGAGCACTGAGGGGAAACATCTATTATTCAGCAATTCCAGCACTAGCCAATTTGTAATTCCAATAGTTAAAACAACAGAAAGATATTCCATAGGTTTTAAAAACCAAGAAAAAACACATCCTAAAAAACTCAAGCTTACAGGAAGATACATACAAATTCACAAATATGAATGAGCAAATCGTGCCTACAACAACTTGAACTGAACATTGAATTTAGATGTAAGTTAAATCGAGATAATTTTTGCAAACTTTGCAAATTGTATGTGGTTAAATACAAAATGAAGACTTTCTGGAATAGACAGCTTCAAAGTGAAGAGATAAGACTATAGAAACGAAACTTTGTAATTCTGGATTGCCTCATCTAAGACTATCTAATCATAGAGCCTAGGGTAGGGACCCAAGGGAGAGTCTTAGTCTTTATAATATTCAGAAAAATATGGGTTCATATATATTCTCAAAAAGCAATAGAATTGAATATCCTTAAAGCCTTCACTTGATACTAGTGATTAAAAGCAAGCAAGGGGCGCCTGGGTGGCATGGGAGGTTAAGCATCCAATTCTTGATTTTGGCTCAGGTCACAATCTCAGGGTAGAGAAATCGAGCTCTACATCAGCTCCACTCTTGATGGAGAGCCTGCTTAAGATTCTCTCTCTCTCTCTCCCTCTCCCTCTGCCCTCCCCGCCCCCACTTGCATGTGCTCAACTGCACATATACACACTCTCTTTTTCTTTCTCTTAAAAAAACAAAGCAAATAAAATAGTAGCTATATTTTACAAAACAGGAAATACCATTAGTAATATAAGAGCAAAGATACCAGGATGCCTGGGTGACTCAATGGTTGAGTGTCTGCCTTCAACAAAGGACGTGATCCTGGGATCGAGTCCCACATTGGGATCCCCATAGGGTTCTTGCTTCTCCCTCTGCCTATGTCTCTGCCTCTCTGTGTCTCTCATGAATAAATAAATAAAATCTTAAAAAAAAAAAGCAAGGGTACCCATTAATACAGAGAATGGATTTGAATGATTTATATGCAAATGATTTAAAATTTTCCTTAAATGGGATTTTCAGAATGGATTTAAAATTACATAATATTTGCATAAATATATATATATATATACACATATGTTGTGAAAGATCTATTACAATGACAAAGTAATATGTATGGAAAGACGTTATAAAAAAATTAATTAGACAATTTTAATCAGACAAAGCAACAAGAAGAAAGAGGATAGGAGTTTCAGATCTAAGCTCTGGGTGGCCAGGAATTTAGGTCTGTACTATTCACTGTTGAATTCATACCACATAGAAGAGTGTCTGGCACATAGTAGGCACTTAAAATATATCTTGAATTAATGAATAAAATTTTAAATAATATTTATGAACAAAAAACATAAAAGCAATAAATAGGAGAAAGGATGATTTTTTATTGCCCAGTGTTTATAAGTAGTATTTGTAAGTCACAAAGTTTAACTGATAATTGGAATTATGTGCATATTATATATATATATATATATATAATTGGATTGTATATATAGTATATATCAATCAAAAAAGGCAAATACACACAAATATTAGAAAATGATTATGAATATAAACTTTTAATGTACCAAAAATAGTATATAACAACTCATAAAAATACATGAAATAATATTTAAAATATTATAATTTGTTTGCCTTCATATGACTTAAAAACCAGAGAATACATCTTCATTTTAAGCATAATTTAGTCATTTATTCAGTCACAAAGAAAAAAAAGATAGATTACAAATTAGATATTATACAGATCCTATATTTATACCTCAAGAATAAGATTATGAAAACAAAGAAATTTTGAAAATGTATGTATTGCAATCACCACCCCCCCAAAACATCTTTGTTATTTAAAATATGTCTCTAGCCTATCATTGAAGGAATAAAAATTAAAAATTACTTTTTAAAAATATTTTATTTATTTTTTGAGAGAAAGAGTGAGAGAGAGAGAGAGCACATGAGCAGGGACAGGGGGAGAGGGAGAAGCGACTCCTCTGCTAAGCAGGACTCTGGGATCATGACCTGAGCCAAAGGCAGATGCTCAGCCAACTGAACCACCTAGTCACCCCAAAAATTCAAAATTGAAATGATGATTTGAAAAACAGTGAAATCTGTAACTCCATATCTTGAGAAATTATGGATTGTGCCTAACGTTTTATTTAGGGTAACTTCTTAGCTTTAGTTGCTTTTGTCTAAAACAAAATATTCACTCAAGAATTAAAAATAAAACAAAAACAAAAGACCTAAACCTTAAAAACAAAGAAAAATAGAAGGAAAGAATTTGAAAGGGAAAATGGAAAAAAAGTTAATAAGTATTAAAAGAAAAATATTCAGTTAAAACAAATGTTTTAGAGACTAGTTTTCTCACAAAGTTTACTGGTAAAAACTGAAAGCACTGGTAAAATTACAAAATGGCAAAGATAAATATTTGATAATATATTTGATTATTTAGTTGAGATGAAAAACATAATTCATATTGATACAATGAATAGAAAATATGAATGCCCAGAAGCTAAAGAAAAAAAATAATAAGAAATATATATAAAAACTTTTACCCCCAGAAAATTCTGAGATCTGTCATTTTTGTGTGTTGAGTTGATTTCTGTACTGTTTAATCATTTAAGTGTGTTGTTGAACTTCTATAACTGCCAAGTTGTTTTATATGAACATGTAAAAAACTAGCAAAATTGATTTCACCCATAATATATTTATACACTCTCCTTTTCAAAATGTCTATTTTAAAGCTGGATTAGAGCATACTCTTTTTAATGTTATTGCACAACATTCCCTATATAGGAATTTCTCAAATTTTACAGATAATTTTGAAAATTATATTTAAGTTTTAACATATTTTTACAATCAAATACATTAACATTTTTTCCTTTAGCTGTTATTAATAATTCTCAGGAAATAAAATGTTTTTCTGCGTATTAAAGTGGTAGCTTTCTTTTTTTCAAAGACTTTATTTATTTATTTGGCACAGAGACAGAGTGCACAAGGATGGGGAAGAGCAGAAGGAGAGGGAGTAGCCGATTCCACGCGGAGCAGGGAGCCCAGCACGGGGACTCATCCCAGGACCATCGGGTCATGACCTGAGCTGAAGGCAGATGCTAAACCAACTGAGCCACCCAGGTGCCCCAAAGTAGGGGATTTCATAGGGAAGGTGTCCTAAGATAGTTCTTATTCTCCTCAGATTTTTAATCTTCAGAACAACTAGATTTATTTTAATTTAGAAATTCATAGTAATGAAGACAAAAATTGGTAGGAACTCAGCAAATGTGTGAGTCCCTACCTCTCTAGTCTCAAATCCATAAAAAGTGCTGTCAACATGCATACTTGTTTTTTTTTCTTTTTCTTTTTAGAGAAAGAGAGCATGCAGACACAGGGTAAGGAGAGGCAGAGGGAAAGGAAGAGAGAGAATCTTAATCAGGCTCCTTGCCCAGTGCGGGGCCACCTCAGGGCTCTACCTCAGAACCCAGAGTTCATGACCTAAGTTGACATCAAGAGTCAGACGCTTAACCAACTGAGCACCCAAGTGACCCACATGTACACATTTTTAATTATAAAACCTCTATTACATCATGATAATTTCCCTAAAAGAGTTTTTTGTTTTGTTTTGTTTTTTTTAAGATTTTAGTTATCTATTCATGAGAGACACAGAGAGAGGCAGAGACACAGGCAGAGGGACAAACAGGCTCCCTGTGGGGACCCTGATGTGGGACTCAATCCCAGGACCCTGGGATCATGACCTAAGCCAAAGGCAGACACTCAACCACTGAGGTCACCCACATGCCCCCCCTAAAAGAGGTTTTTTTTTTTTTTAATTGGGACAGATGGTTAAAAAATAACAGCTCCTAACAGAAAACCAAAACACATTTTTGTATTAAAAAATAGCTTCCTCAATTCTTTTAATATCATTTTATAAACTATTTAGAATATTTTAAATCTATTTTTAATACTAATTAAGGAGAATATGTCAACCTGTTTAAGTTCTGGTTTCTGCTATGTAAAATAATTCTTCCATATTTGAATCATCACTTATTATATTAAATAGTTTTTTTGTAAGAAGCCATAGTTCATAACCTATCTTGATTAATACTGATGCTCAATGAACTTTAATCATGTAAATAGAACATTTCCCTTTGAAATATTCATCTGATTCATGTTTACCACACCAGTAACAGACTAATTATATTTATGTTAGTAGGCCAGTCACTATTATGTTCAATAAAATTTTAGATAAAATTAGGCAACCAGTGACAGATGAAAAATAAAATTGTGTCAGAGTTTCAAAAGAATAGAGGATCTGTTTTATTTATTTTATTTTATTTTATTATTTTATTTTATTTTATTATTTTATTTTATTTTATTATTTTACTTTATTTCATTTATTTTATTTTTTTAAAGATTTTATTTATTTATTAATGAGAGAGAGAAAGAGAGAGAGAGAGAGAGGCAGAGACACAGGCAGAGGGAGAAGCAGGCTCCATTCAGGGAGCCCAGTGTAGGACTCTATCCTGGGACTCCAGGATCACACCCTGGGCTGAAGGTGCACTAAACCACTGAGCCACCTGGGTTGCCCTACAGATCCCTTTTAACTTCCTTCCTGGAACCTCTAAAATAGAACCAACAGAAACTCTGCAGGAATGGTTCTTTTCCTGTATCTGTCAGCTGGTAGGATACTTCTGTTTTCACTTATAGGATCCAGAAACAGCATATTGTAATAGCTTACAATTTTGTTTGTGGTTATAAAAATAATCACATATACAAAAGAGAGTTGAGTTCATATTTTGCAAACCGACTCATTTATTGCATGCTGTGATTGTTTTCATGAAAAGGATTCAATTCTATGTTGTTATTGGAATCCTATAGATCTGAGTACCTAAGAATGTTTGTACATGAATGAGTTAAATAGTAGGGCTAAGTGTCTTAGTTTCATAAGGCCCATACCACATGCCTAGAAGACAGGTATTTCCAAACATTGTCTACGTTCATCTCTGGGCAAAAATCCTAATATAATATGAAATTGCAATTAAAAAAATCACAATATATTCCTACTGGTGAATGAAAAGGGATATTTAGTTCTTGCAGCATATGATATCATAATTTAAACCAGTCTAAATAATATATGCGCAACAGTATTGTTTTATCTAATTCATTAGCAATCTCCTTCATTTCTAGCCCTATTTTGTATAAGCACTAAATAGATCCTAAACTTTTTTTAGACCAAAATTTAATATAATAGTAGAATTAAAAATATATATATATATTTTTATGGTATGAGGTGTGTCTTAGTTCTTAGTTTGGGCTGCTCTAACAAACATGTATTTCTCACACTTATTTCTCACAGTTCTGGAGGCTGGAGCCCTAAAGATCAGGTTACCAGCCTCTATGGGTTTGGTGAAAGCCCCCTTCCTGGTTTATGAGCAGCCAACTTCTCTATGTATTCTCACAATGGAGGGAGAAAGTGCTAATATGCATAGAAACATATTCCTATTTATGTTATGGATTCTTTTCCCATTTAGATCATGTTTCAGAAAAGGCGATATTTTAGGTATCACTTGCTTTGGGTAAGAGGATTATTCACCATGACCAAGTGGGATTTATCCCTGGGATGCAAGGGTGGTTCAACATTGTAAAACAATCAGTGTGATAGATCACATTAATAAAAGAAAAGACAAGACCCATATGATCCTCTCAATAGATGCAGAGAAAGCATTTGACAAAATACAGCATCCATTCCTGATCAAAACTCTTGAGAGTGTAGGGATAGAGGGAACATTCCTCAGCATCTTCAAAGCCATCTAGGAAAAGCCCATAGCAAATATCATTCCCAATGGGGAAACGCTGGGAGCCTTTCCCCAAAGATCAGGAATGAGACAGGGATGTCCACTCTCACCACTGCTATTCAACATAACACTAGACGTCCTAGCCTCAGCAATCAGGCAACAAAAAGAAATAAAAGGCATTCAAATTGGCAAAGAAGAAGTCAAACTCTCCCTCTTTGCAGATGACATGATACTATACATAGAAAACCCAAAAGACCGCACCCAAAGATTGCTAGAACTCATACAGCACTTCGGCAGTGTGGCAGGATACAAAATCAATGCCCAGAAATCAGTGGCCTTTCTATATACTAAAATGAGACTGAAGAAAGAGACATTAAGGAGTCAATCCCATTTACGATTGCACCCAAAAGCAGAAGATACCTAGGAATAAACCTAACCAAAGAGGTAAAGGATCTGTACTCTAGAAACTACAGAACTCTTACTATCTTTGGGGACCCCTGGGATTAATATAAGGGCATAAGAAGTGGGATTGTGGGGATGCCTAGGTGGCCCAGCGGTTAAGTGTCTGCCTTCAGCTCAGGTTGTGATTCCAGGGCCATGGATCAAGTCCCATATCGGGTTCCCTGCATGGAGCCTGCTTCTCCCACTGCCTGTGTCTCTGTCTCTCAATCTGTGTCTCTCATGAATAAATAAATAAAATATATATATTTTTTAAAAGGGTATCCTGGGTGGCTCAGCTGTTTAGCATCGCCTTCAGCCCAGGGTGTGATCCTGGAGACCTGAGATCAAGTCCCATGTCGAGATCCCTGCAAGGAGCCTGCTTCTCCCTCTGCCTGTGTCTCTGCCTCCGTCTCTCTGTGTCTCTCATGAATAAATAAATAAAATATTAAAAAAAAAAAAAAGAAATGGGATTGTGACTCCAAAGAGGAATAGACATTTGATGGAAAGATACTAACATGGAACCACAGAAAATATAAAAATATAAGAAAAAAAATATTGAGAAATCATTTTATTTACTCTGATTATTTGAATTTAAAGATGACACTACGAATTTTTAAGGATATTTTTATTTATTTATTATTATTTTAAATTATTTTTATTGGAGTTCAATTTGCCAACATATAGCATAACACCCAGTGCTCATCCCACCAAGCGTCCCCCTCAGTGCCCATCACCCAGTCACCCCAACCCCCTGCCCACCTCCCCTACCACTACCCCTTGTTCATTTCCCAGAGTTAGGTGTCTCTCATGATAGACTTGCTGTGAAGAGGTTTTTAAGATTCAGCTTTTCAAGCATAACAACAGGTAATATATGTAGGGCAAAGGCGCTGAAAGGGAGTCCAATTGATTAAAGTTATTGAGAAGGATTCCATATTGTGTCAGAAGAAAGAAGACCAGATTGTAAAAAGAATTGTATAGATGTGACCAAAAGTGAGACAAGAAATGAAATAATAGATTTTCTGAATGCTATTTAATCCTTACATCAATCAATTCAGTTGTAGAAACTGTTTTGAGTTAATAACTTCTGTGGTAACAAATTCATTCATTTGTTAAGTTACTATTTTATTAAAGTTTTACTTAATTGCGAGTCAGGCCTAGTGTGGCTAGAATCTTAGAATAAATGAGAGAGAGTAGCTCAGAAAGGTTTTGGACGGGGATGTAGCAGCAAATCACAAAAGGCTTTATTAAGCCATAAATAGGAGTTTGGATTGATTCTAGAATAATTGGGAAATTCATTGGAGAATTGTAAACAGGGGAGTGATATCTGATTTATATTTTTAAACTTTTGGCCTTTATGTTGAGAATGAGTCAGAAAGGCAAGAGTAGAAGCGGGGAAACCATCCCAAACCCTAGGCACTGAACATATATTGAGCACCTACCATGTGATTGACAATATTTAAATTTTGGATTACAGCATGATATCTTGCAATAGATTTATAGAGGTCACTCAGAACAATGACAGTGGTAAATGTTTTAGGGATAAGTCATTTTGTCCTTGTAATATAGTATGCATATCATGGAACCCAGGGCTGGGGGGGGGGCGGTATGCTCCCTTTCATGCAATGATATTTATTTTCAGCTCTGTCTAAACTAAATTGGAAGGCAGAGGAAAACTGACAAGGAGCAATGGAAGAGGGGAAAATGTTATGCATCGGCTGTATGATATTATCTTCTAGGACATTGGTAAACCTCTACAAGTTTAATCGTCGCATTTGATTAACTCAGAAGAGCATTTATGATCAATGGCCATCTAGTGAGATTTTTCAAAGTATTTATCATCATATGCACAGACCCCAGAATGATGTTTTATATGGGAAAATGTGCAAAATTGTTAAATTAGTTATGTTAACTACACCATATTTATTATAGTTTTGTGCTGATCGGTTTTGTGGTGATCAGGCAAAATAAGATTTTCAGAAGAAGCAGAAATAATGTAAATAAAGTGGAATTATATTTTCATTCCTGAATGCTAATGTTGCGCTTAACATCGTTGTGTGTTTATATTGTTAATCTTTCCAAGAAGAGTCTTCGGTTTCTATCACATATAGCCTTTATTTTTTTTTCTCTTTGGCATAAGGAAAATATTTTTCTTTTTAATTCTTAAGTTAGTGGCAAGAAGCAAGAACAAGGAGGTAGTAGTCTAACAAATCATTACATAGAGTAAGTCACACATAAGTCAATTAAACATGTGGCATTTCCTGGAGTTCAAAAGTGTCAAGAATTTGGCAGAACAAGCCCTTATTCATCTGATGTAAAAATGCACACGTGTTACCATTGTTTAAATCTATCTGCTTCCTTTGGCTCTCCACTAAATAAGGCAGGAGCCATAAGCGATAGGTGTCGATAATATAAATAGGTAACCTTAATTATTTAGGGTTTTCATCTTACATGGAAAGTTGCAGTAATTTTTTATTGCCTTCAGAACTGACATGGGCAAGGAAAGCAGTAGGCATAGAAAAGAACCAAGGAGAAGACATTGGTGATTATATTTGTCATTTTTAAAATTACCGTATCCTCTTAGACCGTGCTTTATTAGTGTTTTGACAACTGGAATCACTGAAGAGATTTTTTTTCCAGCATTAATTGTAAATGAAGCATTTCAGGAATACTTGTGCTTACTTGGCCTAGGATAGAACCTGTCATATTTCATTATGCTTTTTTACCTGTGTATGTGTGTGTGTATACACTTTCCCTTTACGTTTCCTAGATTTTAAGAATAGATGCAGTCATGTATGAGTTACATTAAGTTTTTGCAAAGTTTTTTTTTTTTTTAAGTTTTTGCAAACTTAACTCAATTTCCCTCTGGCTAATTTTATTTAAAAAGAGATAGATTATATCTTAATACACCCCTCAACCCTAAAGTCTAAGTTGGTTTAAAAAGGATGAATTTAAAGCCACATGCCAAAGGAGGGTTGGTTTGTTTGTGTCATATTTTTTGGTAATACTTTTCTAACTCCCCCAAATTCCTCTGACTCTCAGATTCTGCTGCCCACTCTCTTTCTACTTTTCTAAAAAGGGTAAAAAAAAAAAAAATAAAGAGAGAGAGAGAGAGAAAATAGTTCTTATATCTGAATAATGTCACCCAACCTCACATTCAAAGCTGCAAATTCTGCTTTCCTACCTTTTCTATTGCTTTCCTTTTTTTTCTTTTTTTTTCTTTTTTTTTTTTCTATTGCTTTCCATGTTTCATTCTAAAACACATGTGCAGACACAAGTACTTGCGGCGCCATCATTATCTTGGTAGATACCTACAATGATTCACACATGTGGCCTCGAGTGTGCAGTAAGACTGTGAATCCTTGCTTCACAGATCATGGTGAGGAGAATATGGAGGAATGTGGGGAGTGTCTGATGCAGAAAGTGAATTGAATGCTCTCATCTTTTTCTTTTTTACAACAATTACTTGTAATCAGTTATTTCACTCTGGCCTTCCCATATGAAATAAAGTGTATATACCCACTATCAATCTCTAGTTGAATCCTAACCATTGACTCTTGACTATATGTATAATTTCATGTTTACCTTCCTTTGTTAAAATCAGAATACTTTGTTCTTCATCACATATTCTTAGTTTATAGACAACAGAGACCATGGAAAGTTTCCCTGAAGCCCTTTCCTATTATATTATCACATAAATTACTGGGCATGTCTGCCTTGATTATTCTTTCTTCATCATTCCCATATCCTTCTTGGTATCTTGTTGTATAATTTTATCTAGGACTTTTTCCCTCTTTCTGATTCTAATTTAGATCTGAGTCTTATTGATGAAATTGGCAAGTCTCCAGGCAGACATTCCCTTTCTGCTCCTCATTAGAAGCTCTCAGGTGCCCTAGCCAAGCGCCTATCACTCTGGGTTTATTCATGGGATAAAAAGCCAAATCACATTAAGTGCTGCCAGCCAGCAATTTAGCCAGATAGTCACACCCCACAGCCTCCTTTATCTTTCAAAGTTCCAACTTTCATTGGAAGCAAAGATGAAAACGCCACCTGTGTCCCAAAGTTCTTCATGTCCAAAAAAAGGATGTGGTAAAAATGGGGTCCCAATTTTGTCTTCTACCAGGGCACATTTATAGTATGTCTTCAGAGTTCTGAAGTATTTTATTTTGCACATTATCTCAGCCCCTTAAAAATGGTGATTTGAGTCTGCAATCATTATCCTGGCTTGTCAAATGAGAAGATAGGTCAAGTAGTGAAGTTATTTGCCCAAAGCTCCACAGACTGTTAAAGGCAGGAAAGATTCAGTCCAAGTCTGGTGCTCACTCACCTTCATTTCCAGGCACTGTCTTTTTGACAGAAATGGCTCCCAATTTTTTTTTTCCTGTCAGCTACCATTTATGCGGCCCATTTCAACTACAGATGGCATGCCTTGAACACTTTTCTATCAAACTTCATTTATTCAGTTAGAATTAGTTTCCCACTTTTGCTCATCAAGCATGTATAACTTGCAATCAGAATTTCTGTGGAATGGAGCTAACAAAAATTAAAAGTTAAATAAACCGAACCAAAATACATGCATCTTGATATTTACGTTAGTCTTTATATAAGGAAATGTCACCTTTTCTGTAGGTTTTTAAATGTTTTGAAAATCTCAGTGACTTTGTTTCTAACCTGTGGGTCCTCACTTACATGCCACTGAACCTGACAGCAATGTATTAACTATGATCACACATCATCAGTTGGTATTAGTCCTGGAATTAAAAGATGGATTTGCACAATGTTTTGCCCAGTATGTGAGCTAAAAATATGAAATATCTTAGGTGAGAAAAAGTCAGAAATTACTCAGAAGTAGATTTCACAAAAATTCCCAGCATAGCTGAAATATCAACTGTGCATATAGTTTTGGCAAATCCAAGTGTCTGAATGCATTTAAGTAGTTTCTGTTCTTTTTCTAGTGATTTTTTTAATAGTAAAATGACATTGTGACAGATCTCCTAACTTATCCCAGATAGGCAAATCCCTGAAGATTGTTAATGACAAATACATAGAGCTAATCAATCAGAATCTGGCTTCCCACTGAAACCAGCTGTCATAACAATCCTTGTCAACATACCGCTCTGGAAAGCCACAACTTGTCCATGAGGTTGGCACAATAATTCATCTGTATTGTTTATCCCTAATGTAAGTATCACTACTTTTGTATTGCTGATGATTTTGTGATACAATTTTACACAGACTCCATACACAAATTAATCCTCATTGCTACTTCTACCCATCTATTGACATTTTTGGCAAAAATATGATTTCCAGTTATCTACTGCTACATATGGAACCACCCCCCAAACATAGTAGCTTGTAGAAACAACATTCACTTGCTCATGAATTTGCAATTTGGGAAGGGTTGCTGGGAATGGCCCATTTTCTATTTCACATGGCGTCAGGTGGAGCAGTTGAACCTGGAATGAAGGAGCCTCTTTACAAAGGTTTCTTCTTCCATGACTGGCAAGGTGATGAGCACACCTAGGCCTTGGTTCCTCCTTATGTGGGCCTCTCCAAAGGGCTTCTGGATAGGTCCTCTCTATGGGACCTCCTCATAGGTCTTGTGTAGTCTGTACTGGATGCTTCTCTGTTATTCTGCTGGTTAATTCACCATGATTTTTTTTTTTTTTTTACCTCAGGTTAAGAAATGAGAGATGAGGAGGTATAATTGGTTATGATGGCTACCCATCTAGTCTGCAAACATTTAGCCATTACACACCAATCTTCTTGCCAGACAGGAAAACTAAATTAAATTAGTTTTAATTTAAACTAAATTAAATCCTTTAATGATTTAATTATTTGTATGTAAACTTTACTACTTAAGTGAATAAGATGACTATTTGCAAAAACATTCCAAGTATCGACTTCTGAGTAAATTTCTTGAAGACTCACCTTTTGAAACTTTATCCTATATAGGCAGGAACAAAACCCCGGTTTTTGTGAATATATCATATATGTAATTTGATAAGAAAATTTGTGATAGATAATAGTGACAGAAATTGATAGAGAAAAATACATGTATTGCCCATAAGGATGTTTTATACATGGGTTGTTTTGTGATATGATAGGTATATAGTTAACATCGATGTACCTGTTTTATGTCTTTTCATTATATTATCTATTTCTGTGCTGAGAGAAAGAGGTGATATTTTTCTCCCTTTGTTCTTTCTACCTAAGACCCATACATAATAAGCTATTTCATATGCTGTTTTATAATAATGATCAAGACATCCTAATATATTCCTTTCAGCATATTTAATTTGGGGCTTCAGATTTTATAGATTTGACTGACGGATCTTTTCCAGAGAACATTTATAATACTGAGGAAAGAGAATAAAAAATGCAATGATGTCATGTGTGTGTGAAAAAGATATACATAAATACATATACATACACACACACACACACACACACACACACACACATTTTTTTCCCCCAGGAGGGAAATGTTTTTCTCTTTCTTGAAGCAAAAGCATGTAGAGGTTAAGAGAAGGACCTTCCTGGGTAGGCAGAGTAGATGGGCTACGTGCTTACCTTCCTGTATGGCAAGAAGTTTGGTGAATGATAACTAAATATTTGAAAACAAGATAAGCAGCCACTTAACCAGTTATACTGCCTGTCTCTTTAGGATGGTCATCAAGGAATCCAAATATCATCTTTCATTTCTACCATCAAGGATTATTTATGTGTCTGTGAGTTGAGGATTAATACACTAAGCTCGTATCAGCTAACAAATGGTTGACTTGAAAGAAGAAGCCCTAAAGCAAGATATAGAATGATGTTGAAGGTGACTTCTTTCACTTTGTGGAAGACAGATACTGATGAGCTACATAAACACTTAGGAGAATTTAATATTTTTACTATCTTTTAAAATGGTGTTCTTGACATTTTTTGATTATTTAGAGAGACAAGCATCATTTTGAGAAACAGTGTTGATTATTTAGAGAAGATACTGCCTGCAGAAGCTATATGGAAGAGCCACTGTAGCCCATCCACAGAGGTGCTTAATCCAGATGTCATTCAGTTATAGCCCATTGCTGACCTCATACCCCACATCAAGGGACTTTTTGAGCCATTTCTTCCAAACACTTGTACAAATTACCTGGAATGGGGCAGCATAAACAATATTTTCGCTATTCCCTAAATTTCCAGTGACATATTAATGCCTTTGGGATATTTTAGTGCTCTGGGCAACTGTTTTTTAACCTAGGTCAGTCTACAAAATAAGGGCCAAATTGCTTTATATAGGAATCAATACCCTTCAAAATCTGTCCCCATTTATATTTCCAAATTAATCTTCTGTTCCTAATCCACCTTGCACTCTCTGCTTTAGCAATTTTTAATTCATGGTTGGTTTGCTTCCTGTTGTACTTTTAACTGGCTGTGTTTCTCATGTCCCAATCTATTGCACATACAAGTTTTGGGCTTGGAATGCTGCTATCCCTAAGGTTCACTGTGAAAAATAATTTTATTTGAGGTGACAGTTCTGAACAATTTTTTTTCCAATGGTATATCCTCTTCGAAGAGTTTGTTTTGCCTTTTACTCTGGTATTTTATTACCTGGTGTATATCTTTATAAAAGCAGATAGTAGAATGTTCTTTAATACTTAATTTACTCGTCTCTTTAAAGAAGACTGCTATTTTTCGTAGGTTATCTTTATATTCCCATAAGCTTCCATATGATTGGTGATCAATAAACATGAATGAATTGAGTTTGCTGATGGCTGACCTTTACTCAAGAGTATTTAACAATTGGGTGGTTGAGAATTCTAAAGAAATCTCGAAAACACAGCACAGTCAAGTCCCACTGCTGGTCTTGTGAGGAGTTTCTTCTTGCCTTAGGTAACCATGGGCTCCTAGATTGAAACTGTTATAACATAAATCTGTGGTATTTATATTGTGCATAGAATCATATGTGTAGGGAACAGATTTTCCTCCTTATTTTGCAGCACATTTTGCACTATAATGAAAGAACAAATGACTCTAAATCTAACATTTTAGCTGTAGATTAATGTCTTCAAGATATTTATAATTTATCTAACTGTATTGGGCTTTTATTTTTCTTTCAAGTTGCTCTTTACACTGAAAAATCTTCCAAATCAAAGTCACTTTGACAAATTTTTACTGAGATCCACCATTATTTAAAGGTCCAAATAATGAGGAAGGATGCACTAGCTGGATGTGTTGAGTACAATTAGACCTCATAACCAGAATATGTGTATCTGTTGTCATAAAAATACAACATTGACACTCTGATGTAAATGAATTTAGAGCAATTTGGAAATATATTAAAATTTTACTAGATGAAAGATAGTTCTTAGATGAATGCAATAGACTTATGGACACATATAATTTCCCAAAGAAAGGAAATTATTTTTTGGAAAGTGAAATGTAGTGAGGTACCCTCAAATTGTTCACATTTCAAAAGTTAACTTATAATATTCTGGATCAATCCAAAAGATATGATTAAAACTGTATTGTTAAAACAAATTCTCATTTCCACATTAGTCATTGTAACTATTCAGATAGTCAGATTTACTAAAGTATCTGTCTGTGGAGTATTTTATCATAAAATGTTGCATTTTCACAATTGCTGGATTTTATGTATGAATGAAGAATTCTAAATAAGACCTTGGATGATCAGTTTGCTTCTTCCAAAAACTAAGTTTTTTTCCCCAACATAAGGTGATTACTTGGGTTAAATTATGATCTGAAATTCCATAAATATAGATAACTTTAGGTCTGAGAGACAAAATGAGCTTCAAGAATGAGGGAATAGGTGCAGAATCACTCTAGAGTAGAGACTGATTAGTTTACATACCCAATATAAATAACTTCATCTGCTAGTCTTTGGTTTTCTATAATTACAGCAAATGAGAGGCTCATTTACTGTCATTCCACTCATCTCTCACCTACACATACACTTCTAGGCAATGCCTGCTTCTTGCTCCTGCAAGAATGACTCCTTGTTTCTCTAACTTTTAACTGCATGATACCTACTCATCCCCCAGGCTGAAAGCCATTTCTTATCTCCTCTAGGAAGCCTTCCTAATTCCCCAACACGCATTCAGTTTAGGCACCTAATTTTCCTCCATTCTCCATATCTTGTAAATATTGATATCCACGTTCAACATTTTGCATTATAAGTACTATCTTTTTTTTACATTTTTCACACATAATACTTGGAACTCTTGAGGACTAGACTTTATCTTCATAGAATACAATTAAGAAAAGTTGGCTGACCGACAAACCAAACTATCAAGTTGAAGAAACTAAACCCAGCAAAATGCAATAAGAAAAATATAATCTTTTGCTTATGCGACTCTAATAATTGGAGTAATTAGCTTAATTTCTTCCAGTAAAGTATCATTTTAACAAGATAAAATTATGACTTCTAGACAAACACAAGCGCTACTTAAAGTATTATTTAAATGATTAAAATAAATAAATAAATAAATAAATAAATGATTAATGAGGGGACTAGAGATTTTAAAACTGGGCTGGAATTCATTTAAGGAGTTAGGTGTATAGACAGCACTAACATATATATATATATATATATATATATATATATATATATATACTAAGATAATATTTTGGGATGAGGTATATAACCGGGAAATATTGGGATGCTTCACTGCCTTAATCAGTGGAGCATGAGACTCCTGATCTCAAGGTTATGAGTTCTAGCCCCATATTGGGTTTAGGAATTACTTAAAAATAAAATCTCTAAAAATAAATAAATAAGACTGAGCAATATATCTAGCAGAGAAATAAACCATAAACTTTCAGGCTTTCTGTTCCATTCTACAGAAATTAGTTTCATATGTATCATAAGTAATTCACTCGATTTATGAGTGTCTCCACTACAAAAAACTCTACTGGGCACTCTTTTATTCTCAACACCATCAGACGTATAGAATAATCTGGTGAACAGGAATCAAGCAATGTCACATTGAGATAAAACCCAATGACCTATTTTATCTATTTTCAGATTCCAACTAATTTTCTATGCCACTTCTTATTGTTTAAGCTAAGGGTCTCAAAATCAAATGCCAGTACACGTCAGAAGGCAGTTAAGGTCCTGTAATGAGGCAGGCAATTTGTGAATTCGGAGTCCAGCATTTGCAAATCTGCAGGTGTTTTAAGAAATTCCTGATATCAGAATTTTAGTGTGAATGCTCACAATTTTGGGGGTAGGGGTATAAATAGCCAGTCAGTGTAGAACACTCACAATTTAAAATGTTCATAGTAAATTAAAAATCTTTTAAAACAGTGGGTCAAATAATCTTGTTTGTGGTTTGTGAAGACTGAGAACCAGAAGCCTGAGATCTCTGTAGGAGAATTCAACAATAATAAAGCTTTCCTGCTCAACTAGATTTCACACATTGATTTCTTGCTTGGTATACAAAACAGATTTTGTGTGTGTGTGGCCTTTAGGAAACACCTGTACTCTGGAAAACTTTGCGAGCCAAAGTTTCCCCTTACAAATTTGTCTCTGCTCTTTCTTAGTTCTTATCAGTGATGACATTTTCTGCTAGAACAGTGTCTCAAAAAGTCAATAACCCCACCCACCCATGCCTCTGAATCAATTGACCATAATGAAATTTTCAAGTCAAGCTCATTATTTCAAGTCTACAAGAGATATAGTTCTGTAAGTTTAGTATGTTTTTAAGAACTTTATATTTGCAGATTCGGGAAGAAAAAGTTTAGAGCATGCCTCAATTTTCTCCCATATATATAGTTATATATTTTCTCCCATATATAATTATATATATATATATATATATATAACACACACACGTATACACACACATATATATATATATATATATATATATATATAAAGTTTTGCTCCTATATATTAATCCTAATATTAGTGAATGCCAATTATAAATGGCTTGGGACATACAAATTTTATTAGCATTCCAAAAATACAAGTTAGAGCTGCTCTTAAGTAATGGTTCTTAAAATTAATCATTTAATAATATACATGAAAGCTCTAGTACTCCTTTTGAAAAATCAGTAAAAAAATTGAGATGAAAAATTAACTACAAACTGTATATAACTTATTGATGATTCAGAAGTGTTCTTCCTCTATATTTTAGTAAAATATGTATTTTCTGAAGGTTTAGGGACTTATGGAATGAAAAAAACTAGAGACTGTCCACTGTAACTGAAATTGGCCAAAAAGATATGATCACACTAATGTTTTTATTATTTTCTGTTTGTTTTGTAGTAAGTGTAAAAAATACAGAGCAAAGAAATAACTCAGGAATAAGATCTAAGGCATAGGGGATCCTGGGTGGCTCAGCGGTTTAATGCCTGCCTTCAGCCCAGGGTGTGATTCTGGAGTCCTGGGATCGAGTCCCACATTGGGCTCCTTGCATGGAGCCTGCTTCTCCCTCTGCCTCTCTCTCTCGTGCTCTCTCTCTCTCTCTCTCTCTATCTCTCTTTCTCTGTATCTCATGAATAAATAAATGAAATCTTAAAAAAAAAAAGATCTAAGGCATATATGTATGATGCAAAATTCTCAAGATAGAGAATGTGTATTTGCTCTTCCTGGTTTCCTGAGAATTTCAGGCACTTTTTTTTTATTATTGTAGTTCGATTTGCCAACATATAGTATAACACCCAGTGCTCATCCCATCAAATGCCCTCCTCAGTGCCCGTCACCCAGTCACCCCATCCCTCTGGCCCACCTCCCCTTCCACCACCCCTTGTTCATTTCCCAGAGTTAGTAGCCTCTCAGGTTTTGTCACCCTTTCTAATTTTTCCCACTCCTTTTCCCTCCTTTCCCCTATAATCCCTTTCACTATTTCTTATATTCCCCTTATGAGTGAAACCATATGATGATGGTCTTTCTTCAACTGACTTACTTCATTCTGCATAATACCCTCCAGTTCCATCCAAGTCAAAGCAAATGGCAGGCACCTTGTTTTAAATCAATTTAACAATAAACTCCCCTTAATGCCTAAGGAAATGAAACTTGTGAGTGGTTGTGTGTATGTGTGTGTGTGTGTGTGTGTGTATTTTCAAATGACGTTATTGATTGTATAAACTATAAATATTTAGGTAGATCATCTGACATATGCATATATATGATATATATGTATCTGACATATACATATATTTGATATATAATATAGAAGATATTTATAGGATATATGTGTGTGTATATATATGTATAGTGATATATACATATCAGAACACATGTATCTTCATCTTTGTGGTAGCTAGTCTCAAAGATAGCCCCCATTAACCCATACTTCCTGGTCTTCATGACCCCATGAGGTGCCCCCCTACACCCTATCAGTGAATTTCTTTAGCCAATAGAGTGCAAGGCTAGGAGGAATGGTATTGTGCCCTGCTTAGTCCTAAACCTTAAAAGGGCTTGGCTTCTTCCATTTTTGTGTTTAGGGAATCCCTAACAGCTTTTATTAAAAAAAAAAAATCTGCCTTGTCTCTGGAGAGGCCACATGAAGAAGGGGCCATTGCAAAGAGAGGTACACCTGCCAAGGCAGTAAATGTATGAAGATACGACTCAGGATATCCCAGCTCTTCTAGTCCTGTCCAAATCCCAGATTCACAGAATCATAAGGAATCATAAAATGGTTGTAATTTGAAGCCTCTACATTTTAGATAGCTTGTTGTACAGCAATAACCAAAACAATCTATTTTCCTCAAAACTAATAGTCCCAGATTTACTGACACACCATTAAAGATCAATTTTATCAGCACTACAAAGCTGTTTTGAGGATTGTCTAGAAAAGCATTGTGCAGCAGTTAAATGAGAAAATATTCCCCTTGTTTCACTGTAGTGTTTGATTGGCCAGTTATTTTTCATTTGGGCTGTTTCTCCCTTCTTGCTCCCGTCTTGAACATTCCACAGAAGCTGACTCTGTCGAATCACCTGTCATCTCTTCATTGTAAACCAATGAACACATTGGAGTGAGTTAGGCCTTTATGTGATACAAGGCTCTTTCCTTCATTCTCAGATTCTTAAAATATCTTCTCCCCCAATCATTTCCAACCTCTGTCTTTGTTCAGTTTTCCTCAGCTTTGCTTGTGGTTTGTCTTTTCTAGGGAATGTTAGTATTTCCCAAGGTCTGTTCTCTGCTTTTTCTTCTCATTCCACACATTGTTCCACACAATTTGGGGGGCCTGAGGCTTCAACTACATGCTGCTCATTTCCCAAGTCCCATCTGCATTCCAATTCCTTCTGCTTAGCTCCAGAACCACATACCCACTTGCCTAAGGGACATGTTTTTTTGGACTTTATTCAGGGTCCCGAAACCAACATACTCAATTAGAATGCATCCCCATTCTCTCCATGCCATAGGCCAGACCCCAACCTTGCTTCTATTCAGCACTGCATGCTTAGAAGTGGAGCGTGCAGTCACATTAGCCAGAAACCAGATTGATTCTTGATGCCTCTCCCCTTCACTGTCCCTACATTTAACCTATATTCTATGACTCTTGTTTTAAATTTGCATCTTAGCAATTGGGGTTATTTTTAACCTAATAACTCCTGATAAGATAGGGTGGCTTGTGGCAAAGAATGTACAACAGTCAACAGTTGAGTCATGCTCTTTGCACGTAACTGTGGAGAGTGTCCAACCAGCTCCAGATAGACAGGCCAAGTGAAGAGTGATCAGAAAAGGTAAGGCATTGGGCAGGTCTTCTTTTGGAGGTTTTCTTTGTCTCAGAAATACACAATCACCCATATCTAGTGGACCTCAAGGAAGTTAGAAGCCAAAATGGCAATGGGAATTTTGTCAACATCTAGTACCCATCACAAGTTTTTAGCAACATGTTCTATATGACAGTACATTATAAGAGCAAAGTGATGTCATTTATGGGAGCTATTGAATATTACCCAGCATCTGACCCCTTAAATATAGATGTGCCTGTGGTTATGGGTGAGGATAAGATTAGAGAAAAACAATAGTCTTTTTTTAAATTTTTTTTTCTTTTATTTATTATTTGTGATAGTCACAGAGAGAGAGAGAGAGGCAGAGACACAGGCAGAGTGAGAAGCAGGCTCCAAGCACTGGGAGCCCAATGTGGGATTCGATCCCGGGTTTCCAGGATCGCGCCCTGGGGCAAAGGCAGGCCCCAAACCGCTGCGCCACCCAGGGATCCCTAAAAACAATAGTCTTAATCTGTTTCAAATTTACTCTCAAATAGCTAATTATAAATCAGTTATATTTTTATTTAGTATTTAATTACATTTTGCAAATAAATAATTCTGCCTATAATTTCAGTACCTCTTAAGTGGCTTTTCAAAACTTAAAATAAAAATGAAGTTGAAAGTGTCCTGTCAGGAGCTTGCTGGTTGCCAGCATATTTTTCAATACTCTCCCAGAATCAATCACTAAGTCCCAACAATTCAGTTATCACAGTACTTATAGAATAGATCAAATATTCCCTATCTTTATGTTCTAGTTTAAGTCCTATTAGGATCCACCTCAAATTAATTGAATAATTTCCTAAGCAGTTTTTCTCTTCTAGTCCTGACCATCTGCAAGTCAGGACTTAACATTAGAGATCTTTCCAAAAGGGGGATATATTCATGTAGCCACCCCTTCGTTCTTTCCTCCGTCATCCCACTCACAGCAACTCTCAGCCCTTCAGTTCTTTCTGGAATAAGATCCAAATTTCTTTGATTGGTAGATAGGATCTTATCTAATCAGGCCCTAGCCTAATGAGATGAATCTCATCAATTGCTACCATCTGTATTCCCATTTCACTGCCACCCTCCACCCAAACATCCCTTCCCCCATCCTTTCTGGTTACCTCCCCTCTACACACACATGCACACACCTTCCCAAATCCACTCTGCTTACCTTCCTTCCCCTCAACACACATATACACACTTTCCCCTATCCGTCCTGATTACCTCCTTCCTTGCACCCCCACACACATATGGATACCTCTTCATTTATCATCCATACTAGTTATCTTCTTCCTCCCACATACTTACACACGCCTCCCCCCATCTGTGCTGGTTACCTTCTCCCACCACCTCCACACACATTTAGACACCTCTCCCCATCCATTCTGGTTACCTACCCCTACTACATACACATTCATGCACCTCCCCTCATCTGATCTGCTTAAATTCTATATTTCCTTCCAGAATTCACTGAGGCAGCAGCACCTCTGTCAGTTTTCTCTGAACCTTGTTTAGGACCCACAGAATCCTCGATGTATACTGTTCTCCATGCCTATGGTACTCACTGAATTTCATTATACTCATATGCCTACTTGGCTCTCACGTCTACCCACACAGAGGCTCTTGGGAATCTAGACTGTCTTACCCATTGAGTGCTTAGCATAATTCCTGTCGATAATAGACACATAATAAATATTAACTTATTCAGTGAACAAATGAATCCCCTATCCTCTGAATAAAGTGTTTTATTTTTTATTCTAAAACTATCAGAAAACATAGAACCTGATAACTGCTATTCTGATTAAAATAGCGATAATAATAATAATAACAGTAATAGTGTTATAGTGTTTATTTCTGGCTGTGCTGTCAACAGTCTGATGGAATGAAAACCTATTTTTGAAGATATTATACTGAGGCTAAAATACAGGAAAATCCTTTTAGTGCAAACTGCAGCTAGTTACCAAAATATAAATAGATCAATAATACAGAGAAAATAATTCTCTATTGTGCTTAATTCACTCGAGCCTTAGCAATTACTGCTGAGTAAAAGCCATATGCCCAATTAAGTGTTGTATTTCCATAGGAAACAAAATAAACACAAATTATTTCCAGATGTTCACTAAGAATAAAATATCTATATGAACTCTTATACTCTGGTCTCAGCAAAAAAAAAAGGAGAAGCAATTAAAAATAGCTTTCTATATAATTTCTCAGATATTCTAAATCCATGAGTACACAGGAATAGAACTGGATACCATTAGACTTTATCAATATTCTAAATAACTGAACATGCAATGTATGTTCTAGAAAATGAAATCTGACTTAAAACTGAAAAATAAAAGCAAAGCCCAAAGAGATGAAATAAACAAAAGCACTTTCTAAAATTGTGCCGTTGCTCTAAATCATTATGAAATTTTCAATAAGAACAACTTAAAGTAAAATATTCAAAGAGTATATTGAACGAGTAATGAAATGTGGGGACTTGGATTGGGTGCTGAAAACTAAGACAGGCAGAGTCTGTTGCATTAGATGCTTGACAAAATGTCAAGATTCTAAAATCAATCATTTGAAAAAAAATGTATAATTTATTCTCCTACGTTTTGCAACATGAACTTCAAGGAAATACATTTGTTGTTCTTTGAGTCCTTTCTGTTTTTGCATATAAGTCCTATTTTTATTTCTTTCTTTCTCCAAAATCCTTTTGCATTATAGAGCATTTTATTATTTTGGCTGAATTAATAGCCTCAACTTATTTTCTCCCATAAATTTTAATTTTCTTAGTCCACTATTTCCTGAACATTTCCTTTTCTTTAATATTTATACTAAGGTGTGTACCATGTTGGCTAACATTTGCTAAAGTAAATACATCTATGTACAGACATAACTTTTGAATGTGTATTTGAATATTTTTCAGTGCTCAGACTATGTCTACATTACGCAGCAGAAAGGATATTATGAACCATATTAGTCCATTCACATATTAAAAGACAAATAATTAAATAGAAAACGTAAACTGATGCTGGACCATAATTGATTTCATCTGTCTTCAGTGGGCTAATACAGATACTGGGATTAAGAATTTGGAAATATTTCCATCAATTTCACATTGCTGCAACATGCAAGAGGATGATGATCCATGGTCTTGTGCCATTGAATAGGTAATGGTGCAGTTCAAATGAAGCCAAACATCCTTGTGCCAACTGCATGTGGATCACACACAGTATGACCCACTATCAGTCCTTAAGGAATTGAATAAAATCCTGTTTTGCACCATAGGTGGTTCAAGAATCAAAGCTTATATGATTACAACCTGTTTCATTGCTATAAATACCATCACTCCTCTGACAAAGTTCAAATTCATGACAAAATCAGATCTCTCTCCTGAATGCCAGATCTATTTAGTGAACTGTGTACCCGATCATTTCATTTAGATTCAATAAGCTTCTCATTTAATGTGTTAAATATTAATTTTCTGACACCCCTCCCCCCCAAAAAAAACCCAAATTGAAACAGAAACCAGCTCCTTCCCAGTCTCCTCTCAAGTTATCTCAAGCTGCTGTAACAAATTACTGCAGACTGGGTGGCTCTAGACAACACATATTTTTATTTCTCGAAGTTCTGGAGGCTAGGGAATCCAATATGAAGATGCTAAATAGATTTGCTTCCTGGTAAGAGTTCCTCTCCTGGTTTGTAGGCCGCTGTCATGGTCGTCGTCGTCTTCTTTTTTAAATGATAGGTGTCTGTTTTATTACCTAAATATTGATCCAGCATTAGGCTTGGGGTAGTAAGCTTTGGAATCACCAGTTTTAACCTCAGGTTTTTTGTTTGGTTGGGTTTTTGTTTGCTTGATTGGTTTCTTTATTATTTAAATTTTAGGTAGTTTACATAGAATGCAATATTGGTTCCTGGAGTAGAATTCAGTGATTCATCGCTTACATACAACACCCAGTGCTCATCACAACAAGTGCCCTCCTTAATGCCCATCACACATCTAGCCTATCCTCCACCCACCTCCTTCCATCAACCCTCATGGCTTTGTTTCCCTCTCTCCTTTTTTCCTTTTCACTTAGCAGAATGCACTCTAGCTCCATCCATGTCCTTGTAAAACAGCAAGGTTTCATTCTTTTTGATGGCTGAATATTTCATTGTTAAATGGCAAGATTTCATTCTTTTTGATGGCTGAATAATATTTCATTTTATACACACACATATAACACACCACATCTTCTTTATCCATTCATCAGTTGATGGACATTTGAGATCTTTCCATATTTTGGCTTTTGTGAACATTGCTGTTATAAACATTGGGGTGTATGTATCCCTTTGAATCTGTATTTTTGTATCTTTTGGGTAAACACCTAGTAGTGCAATCACTGGATCATGGGGTAGTTCCATTTTTAACATTGTGAAGAACCTCCATACTATTCTCCAGAGTAGCTGCACCAGTTTGCATTCCCAACAGTGCAAGTGGTTTTCCCTTTCTCCACATCCTTGCCAACACTGTTGTTTCTTGTGTTGTTAATTTTAGCCATCTTGACAGGTGTGAGATGGTATCTCATCATGGTTTAGATCTGTATTTCCTTGTTGATGAGTGATGTTGAGTATCTTTTCATTTGTCTGTTACCCAACTGGATGTCTTTTTTGGAAATGTGTCTATTCACGTTTTCAGCCCATTTCTTAACTGAGTTATTTGATTTTTGTTGGCGCTGAGTTTGAAAAGTTCTTTATAGATTTTGGATTTATGATATATGTCATTTGCAAGTATCTTCTCCCATTCCATAGGTTGACTTTTAGTTTTGTTGATTATTTCTTTGCTGTGCAGAAGCTTTTTATCTTGATGAAGTCCCAATAGTTCATTTTTGCTTTTGTTTCCCTTGCCTATGGATGTGTCTAGTAGTGGGAAATTGCTACGGCTAAGGTCAGAGAGGTTTCTGCCTGTGTTCTTGTCTAAAATTTTGATGGTTTCCTGTCTCATATTATGGTCTTTCATCCATTTTGAATTTATTTTTGTGTATGATGTAATAAATTTGCATACTACTGTCTTTCTCATTGTATCCTCACAGGACAGGGAGAAAGAGAGAGGAAGCAAGCTGTCTCCTATCTCTTCCTATAAGGGCACCAGTCCCATTCATGAGGGCTCCACCCTCATAACCTAATCACTTCCCCAAAACCCCACCTCCTTAATGCCATCACATTAGGTGCAAGGATTTCAATAAAGGAGTTGGAGGGGGGACATGGTAATTTGATCTACAGCTCCCCCTTCTTAGTAAATGACAGTTCTGTTCTTTTATTCAGGAAAAATTATTGGATCATCTGAGTCTGTCAACAAATATACACCCATCATCAACCTATATCCTGAATCTGAGCATTCTCACCACATCTTTTACTACCAAATAGGATCAGTTCTAACCTCTCCACCATCTTCTCAGAACAGGAAGTGAAGTGACCATTCATACATGTAAATTGGATCACATTGTTCCAGTGCTCAAAACCTTCATTGCTCCATGTTACTCATTAAAGCATCCGCAATCCTTACAGTAGCCAGCGGTTCCCTAGGGATCTCATCTGTAAGCAACATGTTTGGCTTCTCTTCCTTTCATTTATTCTCCTCCATTTACATACACCTTGCTGTTCCTCAAACATACCACACACATTCCTGTTCAGGGAATTTATCCTTGCTATTTCTTCTCCTTGGACCTCTACATATGTCAACTTTTTGGAAAGAATGCCCCTGAAGACCCTCTGTAAAATAGTGGCCCCATCCCTGTAATCTATCTCTCTGGTTTCCCCACCAAGTGGGTCAGGTTTATACAATGCCCTTAGTAGATAATGCAATGCCAATTCTCCATTGTGCAGACACTTTACATTTATTGAAGAAAAAAAATTATCTTTTGAGAATGGGCCTTCAGCTCCTATTACTAAATATGGACTTTATTATGCTGGTCACAAGTGTATACCATGAGGAGACAGAAGGAAAACAAGAATAACATTTCAAGCTAATCTATTTAGAAAACCTCCTTAAGTCCACATACACTATAGTTCCACATTGGATATGGCAATTAAGCAGAATACCAGACTAGAGTGGTGCTTGTGAACTTCAGCACTTTTGGCAATTTGAGCCAGTTAATTCTTTGTAATGAGAATTGCCCTCTTCCTGGTGGGTTGTTTAGCAGCATCTTTGGCTTCTATCTACTAGATGCCAGATCCCGATAGCAATACCCATCCCCCATTGTGATAATCACAAAGGTCTCTTGCTATTGCCAAACTTCTCTGGAAGGAGGAGGGAGAGAATTTCCCCTCACAAGGAGCATCTTGGAGTCTTCCACACCCTTGAGGGCTGCGAAGATTTCTTTAAGGGTTTTATGATTTTGTCTTTACCCACAACACCCTTCTGCCTGAAACCCAGGAAATTTGGTAATCTTTCCTCTTAGGGACTCAGATTTCATCCATATTCTCATTTCTTCACTTTCAATTTCTCTTGATGTAGAATTCTTTCTACTTTTCTTCCCATTTGAAGGGACCTTCCGTTTTATCTCTCCTGAGTTCGTTCTAGCAAAGACTGGAGTAATATTCTTTGATCAGAGTTGGCCAAGTCTAGCTCTTGATTTTTAAAGGGAGCTTATAGAATTTAGAAACCACTTTTATCTTTCACAAGGACTAGCTTTCAAGGCCTTTTCATGCATAGACTCAAAGAAATCTAATATGACAGTCAGACAACTTTCTTTTATAGCTGTCATTTACCCTCATTTTGAAGCATGGGAACCCAGTGGGCAATTGGATGACAAGCCAATGGGCATTATGATAGGAGAATAAAACTACAACAATTTCTGACATTTACTAAAAACAATAAAATTTGGTTTACAATCTTCAAGAATATTATAACTATTATGTATATAATATATAATGGTTTTCAAGTATCTCAAACATACATTTTATTTCATAGAGAGGAATAAATAACTGTGGTGAGACATGTGGTTTAATGATTTCTTCCCTTCCATTACGAGGCATTTTTATAGTGATCATCATTATGAAATGAGATAAATATTTGCATATGATACGGTGTACAATCCTTTCATTAAGAAATATTGTTATTTTAAAAATATGTATTGGGTCCTGAGTCATGATGTTTTCTAAATGTTTGATTTTAATGAGTAATTGAATATGTATTTGTTTTCAAGAGATGCACATGCTTGGAATATGGCTGTATTTGTCAGCATAAGGATGATTTAAATTTCTTTAAAATAGACTATTAGAATGCAGATGTTCTGCTCACAGGTGCTTCCAAAGCATTAAAAATAGATGTAACCACAATACTTTTTGAAAATGTAATTCTCTTGCCTCTACTCCTATTAGATTAAGCAAATTTCCTTTATATGTATATATATATATATATATATATATATATACATATATATATATGATACACACATATATCTGTGTGTATCACTTATGACTAAAAGTTAGAACAGTGCATGTCACTACCAAAATAAGGAAAATAGAAATCAAATAATATTTTTGTGGAAAATGCTACATTAGCTATGGAGTTATGTTTGCTGAGGCCTCAGAATGAAAGTTTGTTTTAAAGTAATGTTTGGGGAATATCCTAAAGGTGACCTCAAACTATAATGAAATAGCTTTGGTGCTAAAACCATGTTTTATCTTATTTGTAATACCTTCCTCAAACTTCGAGTAACCCTCCTAAGTCGAACTTCTGTGATTTTCTGATAAAATTTATTTTTCCCATTTGTTACATAGTTTTCTTAGACATCAAACATTATTTTTTCTGACAGAAAAATTTAAAATATTTTCATGTAATTCATTTGATAGTGGGAATGAAAACAACACTGTTGAGTGCCTACACCAAACCTGGCACTATGCTAGGGGCTTTACATATGGAATATTACTGGCCTTTTATTATATTTCATTACATAGCAATTGATATACTCATGGATTACACAGTGTTTGCTTCCTTCATTTGTTGATTTTAGATTTTGAAGTTGTATATAATTGATATCTTCGGGAAGATTATTGGCTCCTTTGTTATTAGTCATTATGACATTTGTAACCTCTCATAACAGAAGCGTAAGTGGCAAATGGAATCCATAGTAAACATCGGTTGAGATAAATCAGTAAAGTTTCATAGAAGAAGAGGCCCTGGGCCTTAAAAGTTAACTAAGCTTTGAATAAGCATATGAGGAGGGTCACTTTTCAGAAGTGTATATGGGAAGCGTAGGGTTATGTCAGCTTAAATGCATGGTGTCTTTAAGGGTGCAGCTAGTGTGGAAAGGGGCAAGGTCACAATATCTGTGCCTCCTCCACACAGAAATAGAAATGAATGCCAAGTTAAGAGGATAAGAAGTTTGAGCTTTTTCCTATAGGACTCAGAAGTTGGAAATTGAATAAAGATTTTTAAACAGAGAACAAAAAGTAAAGCTTAATGAAATCATGGTTTCTGAAGGAGCTAGAAAAGCCTGACAATTTAAAAAAAATAGGTTTAGTTGTTTTAAAAATAATATCTGAGAGGTGCCTGAGTTGCATAGCCTGTTGAGCAATGGACTCGTGGTTTCAACTCAGATCATGATTTCAGGGTCATGAGATTGAGCCCCCAGGCAGGCTTTGCACAGAGTCTGCTTGAGCTTCTCTTTCCCTCACCCTCTGCCACTCCTGCTCATACACACTCTGTCTTTAAAATAAACAAACAAACAAATAAACAAATACCCTTTACAAAAATAATATCTGAGAGGTTAAAGTGTAAAAAAACTGGCATGGAAATGGAAATGAAATAACATATAAAAAAGAAAGTAATATATAAAAACATATAGAAAAAACATTATATGCTCAGATTCTGATGAGTGACAGCATATAAGACTGAGATTATAGGGAAAACAATTAGATATACATTACAGTGTGGTTCTGAGCCTCGATGAAATTAAGAGAAATATGCAACCAAGGGTAGGTTTTGCATGGAATATGTTATATGTTATTTACATGGGTCTCTGGAGCACAGATGGATGGATGGACACGTAGATAGACAAATAGACAGAGATGTGTTAACTTGCCAAGCATGAAGAAAAAAAAGAGAAAAAAAATAGGCTGAGTATTGACTTTGGTTTATCTCTATTTGAAGAATAGAAGAAAAAAAGAAGGATGAATTAATGCACACACATACACATGAGGAAAGTTTAGAAAATTAATAGAGAAATCAGGACAGCATAATAACTATGAACCATAAAGTATGGCTTTATGAAATAAGGATTATGCAACCACATAAAATAATTTAGAGAAAACAAAAAGAAATAGAATGAGGGAATAAATCAATTTTGGCAATTTTCTTCTCATTTATTGTGTATTTCTTTGAAATGTGTTGCTGTGGAGGGATAATAGGATAAGATGGGAAAGAGATTTTAGAAATGCCTTTTACTAATCCCATGTAAATATTCTAAAACACTCTGCTTTTTAATATGAGAGTTACAAACACATCATGTTTTGCTGTTTACTTTTGGCACCTTAGATGAGACTGAGACAGAAAATGTTTCTTTTAAAAATACCTTATAAACAAATAAGATTAATAGGTAAAGAGTATCTAGGAGTGTATGTAAAACCCTTCTTTACAGGGCACCTGGGTGGCACAGTTGGTTAAGCATACAACTCTTGGTTTCAGCTCAGGCCTGATCTCAGGGTCATGAGATGGAGCCCCCCATATGGGACTCCACGCTCTGTGCAGAGTCTACTTAAGATTCTCTCTCTCCTTCTCCCTCTGCTCATCCCCTGGCTAGCATTCAGGTACTTACTTTTTCTCTCTAAAATAAATAAATAAATCTTTAAAAAAACAAAGAAGCCTTCTTTACAAATAAGTCAGAAATACCATCCATCAGATTTTTTTTTTCTCTTTGTGGCTATTTATAAGACTGTATATCAAGAGACACATTTGTCTACTGGTCCCAGGAATTTTCTTCTTAATCTCTTTGAAGTTCTTAAATAAAGTTTTCATTAATTATGCATTAAATTGGTACAGCAATTGGATCTAAAATATTTATTTCCTTGACTACTATTTAACTCATAAAATACTGGAGATGAAAGATATTAGTTATCTTTTGCTTGTCTGGTTTTAAATTAAACATACTTGGTTTTACTTATCTTTAAAGCAGACTTTATGCTGATTTTTTCCCTATTTACTTTATAACCTACTTATCTGCCATACATAAATTAATAATTTATAAGTAGCTTGTTTCAATATGTATCATAATTTATAAGTGTACATTATACTACTCTGTATTTATAAATACTTTTGTCTGATCTCATCTTGTATAGGAATCTGCTTTTTATGGAAGTACTAAGAAGGCGACAAACAAAATTTTAATATTATCTTTTTTCTTTTGTTGGTACTTTATATTTTAGACAACTAAATCTTCATAAAGCCAGTTTGCACATAGCGTATAACTTGTCCCTAAATCCTTCATTGCATTTTTTTATTTAAAATGTACCATCTCTATATTTAAATTGTTTCATTAAATATTGAACTGCCCACCCTGAGGGTTAAGGACTAATCTAATATTTCACTGTAGAAATGCCTTTGAAGACTAAATTTTAAGTACATGAGATGAGGGTAAAGCTGAAAAAATATTTTTTTCTTAATTTGTACAGAAGTTCATATATGGAGCTGCCGACACTCAGAGCAAAGAAAGAAGATAATGAACACAAAAACCAATAAAATGCATAATTAAGGGAATAGTGCTATAAATAAAATAAAATTAGGAACACCTGGGTGGCTCAGTGATTGAGTATCTGCCTTTGGCTCAGGTTGTGATCCTGGGGTCCTGGGATCAATTCTTACATCAAACTCCCTGCAGGGAGCCTACTTCTTCCTCTGCCTGTGTCTCTGCCTCTCTCATGAATAAATAAATAAAATCTTTAAAATAAAATAAAATAAAATAAAATTAGATAATACAATGGTGGGGAGTAATTATGGGGCAACATTATATAAGCTGTAAAGAATTGAAATTCAATCCATATTCAAAAGGCTGCATATGATATTATTCCACACATATGACACTCTAGAAAAAAGATAAAATATAGGGACAGAAAGGAACAGATCATTAGTTTCTTGGGGTGTGAGGTAGGAGCAATGGTGTACTACAAATGGCCACAGTAAATTTCACTGTGGTAAACTGTGGGTGATGGAACTGTTGTCTATCTTGACTGTGGTAATGGGTCCATGGCTTTATGCATTTATCAAATCTCAAAGAACCATACACTAAAAAGTAATGATTTTTACTCTGAATAAACTATGGCTAAATAAAAAAAAAATAGCAGGGAAAAAAAAAGATGCTCTGGGAATATGATATATGAGGAGAAATCTGAATGACAAATGCCAGGTAGTGATATATGTGGCTTGTTTGAGGAACCAGAGGCAAGGTTGGCTTGAGCCTCCTAAGGAAGGCAAGAGTAGGAAGTGGGAACTTGAGATCAAGTCACAGCTCTCTGGCAAAGGCTTGTACATAATCTGTGTTAATGTAGACGGTCTTTCTAGGTGAGAAACATCCCTGAACTTGGTGGGGGAGGGGGGAAGCATATGGCAGAAGTTAGATCAACAGAACAGAACAAACCATTAGTTGAATATAAAACCTCCTTTAATGTCTCTCCATCCATCACAGAGATTTTCATTCTATTGTATCCATTCAGAAGATGCTGTATCAGATTTACTCAATAATAATGCTAATAATCTCTATTTATATAGTGAGTATAATCATTCTTAATAGATAAATAAAGATTTGTATAGCAATATTGATAAATTTGTCTAAACGTGGAAATAAAATCTCTGTATATCAATTTTATATGTTTTCCAAAAGTCCTTCACGTGTTATATGCAATATTCAAAGAAAATACTTAATAAAGGAAAAGAGAAATGGTGACTACTCTTGGCCTTTTCAGGTTTTCTTTTGGAACCACATTGATTTTTGCTTACATTGGTGTTGCATAAATTTTGTCACATTTGCATACTAACGACAACCATATACCCATGTATAAAATGAACAGAAGCCCTCCTGTCATGTCGTGAATATTGTAGTAAATCTACTCCCAATATGCCATTTGAAGGACCACACGCACTTTTTCGAAGTGCATAAGTTACGTCCAAAGGAGTACGTAACTGTTTTTGGAGCCTAGTCAGGCAAGTTTCTTTAGAGAAAGCTGAAGGTGAGAATATAATGATGACTATTGCAGACGGCAGACAATCTAGAAGCATGTGAAAGGTGAAGACAGGTAGGCAGGAATAGTGGTGATTAGTCAGAGTTTTAAAAAATAGTGAAAACATGGGATGCCTGGGTGGCTCAGTGGTTTAGCTCCTGCCTTCTGCCCAGGGAGTGATCCTGGAGTCCCTGGATCGGGTCCCATGTCAGGCTCCCTGCATGGAGCCTGTTTCTCCCTCTGCCCGTGTCTCTGCCTCTCTCTCTCTGTCTCTCATGAATAAATAAATAAAATCTTAAATAAAATAAAATTAGTGAAAATAGGGGCTCTCATTTCAGACCTGCCATTTATTAGTTCTGTGACTGTGAAAATGTTTCCTAATTTCCTGATTCTAATTTTTTATTTGTAAAGAGGGAATGATAACAGGACTCACAGGACTTCCTTTTGAAAGCAAAATCATATGCAACATTTAACGCATTGCCTGAAATATGTTCAATGTTAGTTCTTTTGCTTTCTTAAAAGCAGCACAGCGGGTTAACTCATTAAGTTATGTCTGACATTTTGCACTCTGGCAAATGAGTGGGGAAAAAATGAATGAGTCATGTAAAAATATGTATTTCTTATGTGTATCACTAGAGTAAAGATCATAGTAATGTATGTTTGATAACATAAGAAAAAATAGTTTTCAATTACTTTTTGAGACAGCATAGCAGATATAAAGAGGACTTTGAAGTCATACAGTTCAAGGCTCTAATTCCAGCGTTGACACTTATAGCTGTGTGATCTCAGGCAAGTTTCTTAATCTTGGAAAGCTCAGTTTCCTCTCTGTGTAATAGGAATAATAAAATTACTTCCCAATTAGAATGGTGCAAGAATTAAAGGATGCTTAGCAGAGTATCCGGTACATTGTCAGGGAGCAGCAGAATGTGTGGCTGATATTTTCATTCCAATGGATATTCCATCCATTCAGCATGTTAAATGAACAGGGGAACTGTGATGAAGCTTTTATAAAATACTAAGAAGTGTGAGGCATTGTCTCTGCATTAGAGAATTTGCTACATTAGTAAGGGACTGACTTCCACAGGAGAAGACACTGAGTCTTAGTCCTTTCTATTCCATTGCCTGCCACAGGCCCTGGAATATAGTATGCGCTTAAAAACATTTTTAAAAATAAGTAACCTTGATGAAAAGTACACATATCTTCTTTCTAGGGGAAATAGAATTTGAGGAAACAAAAATGTAATGGTATTCACCCTGGGGAAAGAGAAACCTCACTCTTTGGTGGCTATTTTTCTTGCACTAGATAAGAATGTTTCGGCTGCTTTTATGTATTTTTTACCGTGTTGGTGACTTTGCTTTCATTATTTTTGCGTTGGTCATCGTAAAGACTTCCCACGCCAATATTGAACATTCCCTCTCATTTGATGAGGCTATCTCTCCATCTTAAAGTACCAAGCCGATTTATTTAATATATCAGTTTTCAAAGTACACTGGCTGGACCAACAGCATCCACATCATCTGGAACTTGTCAGAAATGCGCCTTCTTGGACCACATCCCAGATCTACTGAAATAGGAATTCTGGAGATGGGGCTCAGAATCTGCATCTTAATGAATCCTCCAGCTGATTCTGATGCACACAAACATTTGAGAACTTTTGCTTTAGTGGCTTCCCCAAACTGTGTTGCTTAAATTTTGTTTTTCCTTCTGCTGACATTCTTGGAATAAATGATAGAATCTGAGCTGAATGAATTCTTGTAACGGACAAATCCCTGTTCAGCCCCAACACTGGGGTTCAGAGAGTCTGAATTAAGCACATGCTTTATCAGCTCTCTCATCTCTAGATCCATCCTTAACCTTTCCAGCTCATCATCTCCAAAACTTAAATGTTTTAAATTCCTTAACAGAGTTTACCCTAGTGTCTAGAAGTACAATTCTGCACCACAAAATAGCGTTCCCGCTTCTTACTGGAAGGTTGGAAAGTTCTAATTCAGTTGGACTCTGTTTTTAAGTTCTGTGCTAGACCTATAATGTTTATAACAATCAGTGCAAGATACTCAGAGGTCAGAGTGTATTTGCATTTGAGGGTCATCAAAGAAGAAGATGCCGTTCACTCTTTTCTTTAAGAACTTTGAGAGCCAGTAGTTACCATTGAAGATGAAAATATAAGGCGACAGAGAAATCTTGAAGTAAATATGTCACGCTCCATTCATGAGGATAGGAAGGCAGTTTTTCATACCTAAATATTTGACAAATAAGTTATTTGAAAACAAATTTTCCCAATCTACACATAGTTATCACTTAAAGATCTCAAGAGGTGTTTTGTTTGTCCGTTTGCTTTTGTGTGGGTATCTGTGTTTAAGCCGTTTTAAAGTTCATCACTGTGAATTATTTCATATATCTTTTGATATATAAGTATTTCAACCCAGAACGCTGAAGGAAAATCACAGCATGTCAATAATTTTGATTGTAGGAAGGAGTAGAATGTAGTTTTAAAAAATGGCTTTAAAAAATGTATGTTTTCTTGTTCTTATGCCATGTTTTCTTTATACCCTAGGTCTTCATATCACCATAGGAATTGCAATGGATCAGTCTTACATGCCACTTTGTGGGTAGTTGCAAGTTCTAGTATAAGAATATAGTGTTAACCTAATTTAAATGTGTGTGTTTTACACCGAGAATGTAATAATAGGAGCACCTATTGACTTGCATCACATTTTTTTTTCTGAAAATAATGAGTGTATCTACCGTTGAAATCAACAGAACAATTACTCACTTGCAATTTTCTCTTCACATATGTAATGAAACCTTTATTTCCAGCTCACAGGGAGGGTAAGTACCAAAATGAGTTCTCTATGGAAGGTTGAAAGTGATGAGAATGTTCTGTCAAACAGCCTGCCAGAATGACAAACCTTTTACTGCTGTGTGTGAGAGTGCCGCATTGTGTGAGATTCTCAGCTGAAGACAACAGAGACATTTTTAGGTATTGTGGGCAGAAAGTACTTCCTTGAGGTATATACCTAGCAAATGGACAGAACTGCAGAAATAGGCGTTAAACTGGCCTTCGAATATTAGCTCCCCAAACCACACAGGAGACCTGGATCTTTAAGAGACCTGTCACTTCTTCAGTCCCTGCCACAGCTGCTGTATCCAGGCCCATGCAACTCTTCCTCAACCCGCAGCAGCAAAGGGATGTCAGACCATCCTCCCATCACGCCATTCGGCTCCGACCCATGACTTGGGCAAGTGCATCTGATTGGCATATTGGAAACCACATGTGTGAAGACTTGTGGAACATGTAGCTTTATCTTTCCAACATCACAGCATCAAGAAGACACGTAGACACATTTGAGATGTCTGTGGAGGAAGCCAGGACACATATGGGCCAAAAGGGTATTCTAAAGAATGAGAAAGTTCTCTGTTAATCACTCAGAAGGTTAGCATTTAGTTTTCTGACAATATTTTTCATTTTCCTCTCCACGTTCACTTCTATCCTTTTCTATTCGACGTTGACAGGTTCTTTTGCTCTTTGTCTTTCAGTTGATTTCTGCTGATATGAACGTTAGCAGGAGACTGGAGCAGGGAGCAAGCTATTTTGGGGTATTTTTTCCCGTGTCCCCTGCCTGCAGGGATGCTACAGGATGGTTGAGTCTCTTGATTAATGGTGACTTCTGATCACTTCCCTCAGGTGGCCTGGTCCACACAGCCTTTTCTCTCCAAGTTCTGTGAGGCTAAGGAATGGTAGTAAAAGAATCCCTGGGGTATGCATTTCTCCACATGGTCTCTTTATACCCTGTGCATCCCTTTATAAGTAGTCCCTTTCTTAAATGCTCCTCAATTAGTTTAAATCCAGCTTGCTATTTAAATCCAGCAGATTTCAGACTCACAGTAAGATAGTAACAACAACAACAACAACAAAAACCCACAAAAAACCCTTCATCAATCATTTTGGCTAAGACATATTAATAATGATTAACTACTTAGATAAGAAAGCTGTCTAAATTAGAGCGTAAACCTCCACATAAAAGTCTACGCAAATATGGCTTTGGTATAAATATAGATTCTCTAAAGAAATAATCATTCCAATGCCTAATCCTAAATTATATCCATTTGGAAATCACCAAAATTGTGCAATCAGTTTTAAGCTTAAAATGTTAGGAAAGTAGAAAATCTATGAGTCCCAAATGTTTCCTTTACCTATCTTCTTTATGATTCTTTATAACAGAAACAATACTTATGTTTTATTTTAAAAATTATATTACACAAATTTTATTATTTCTAAAAATCATACCCTGTAATAAACTGAAGAGTGAAAAAAAGTAAATCTGTGTTTCTAAGAGACTTATGAAATATATTTGACAAATTAATAATTTAAGTGAAGGAGCCAAATTTTAATAATTATTCCACCAGTCTACTCTTTCTTGTGGAGAGAAAAAAGTATTAGTCAAACCAATTATAAAGACATCAATGATAAAAATAATTGTTTGATTAACTCTTTTGTTGTATTTCAATTAATTTTTTGCATATCAGGTAGAAGGGAAGGTGAAGTTTGAATTTCAAATCCTCATTCTCTTTTTAATGACACAAAATAAGCATAAATATAAACTTCTAAAAAACATATGTGAATTATCAAAGAAGCCTAAAAAATATCCCTCATTTATGAAGAATACCCTTGCAATTAAGAGTATTCTTTGGCATAACATATTTTTCATAAGTTCATCACTACATAATATCTGAAAATACATTTCTTATATTGTCTAAGACAATATTAAGTCAAGTCACTACTGAAGAGTTTCAGAGCAAGACTTAGAACACCCTCAAAGTATTTTCTAGAAAGATATTCTTTCCTCACTTGGAGATTTGTATTATTTCTTGTCAATATTACAGGTTGAGGAGTGGTTGCAGATTTTGTTGACCTTCACGGAGTAGTCAGGTATTAAGAACTTTCAAGCCAGATTATACTTAAATATATAGTTGACCCTTGAATAATGCAGGGGTTATGAGTACTGACCCCCCTGCATTGGTGAAAATCCATGTATAACTTTTGACTTTCCTAAAGATTAACTAATGGGCAGCCTGGTGGTTTAGCACCACCTTCAGCTCCGGGCCTGATCCTTGAGACCCGGGATCAAGTCCCACATTGGGATCCCTGCGTGGAGCCTGCTTCTCCCTCTGCCTGTGTCTCTGTCTCTGTCTCTGTCTGTCTCTGTGTGTCCCTCATGAATAAATAAAATCTTAAAAAAAAAGATTAACTATTAATAGCCTACTGTTGACCAGAAGCCTTACCAGTAACATAAACAGTTGATTAACACATATCTTGTGAATTAAGAAATTTACAATTAAAGAAAATCATAAGAAAATAGCAATTAAGAAAATCATAAGAAAAATACATTTATAGTACTGTATAAAAAACAAATCTGTGTATAAGTGGATCTGCCCAGTTCAAACCCATGTTGTTCAAAGGTCAACTGTATATTGTCCCCTGAAGCATACAAACAAATTTACTTTTACTAAAAACCTACATTGAGGATCATTAAGCAGAGCAAGTAGACACATTTATTGGAAAACATCCCAAAAGTAAAATGATATGTTCTGAATTTACCTAAGTGGATTTGATCATTTATAAAGAAAAAAAGGTCATAAAAAGCAGATATTAGTGGGATCCAGCCATTAAAGAAGGGGTAGACTCAAGCTATCCTCCACACCTGACATGTCACAAAGAGAGCTAGTTATCAGGGATCCCTGGGTGGCTTGTCGGTTTGTGCCTGCCTTCAGCCCAGGGCAAGATCCTGGAGACCCAGGATTGAGTCCCATATTGGGCTCCCTGCATGGAGCCTGCTTCTCCCTCTGCCTATGTCTCTGTGTCTCTCATGAATAAATAAATAAAATCTTAAAAAAAAAGAGCTAGTATCAGAACAAATAATAGTAAAAGTGATCATATTGAGTGTTATTCAACTCTTGAAGCTCCATTAAATCCCAGTGCTTTGTCTTTTGATGCTCTGACATCAAATGCTTGAACTCTTACTCCAGACAAGCCATGAGATTCTAGCAGTCATATCCAGTTAGCCTTTGGGTCAGACTCAAGCTATATAAATCCTCCAAAAAGCTTCTGAACACAGGACCAATTAAAATCTTAAGGCTAGGATGATAGTCCAGAGGTCATTTTCTATAGGCTCCTTTCTCTTAGCCTTGTGGGGACAGGAATGTTTCTATAACACTTCCAATCAGTCCAAACCAGAAAGATCAACCACTTCACCACTTATCTGAAAAAAGTCTTGTGCTTATTTACCAAGCCCATGACTCTGACTGAGGATAATATGGGGTAAAGTGCTTACAGTAGCTGGGTCTGGTGGTCAGACTTTGGATTAACATTTTTTAGTTGCTAACTCACCAATCTTTTAGAATACTTAATTGTTAAATAACAAACCATAGGTTTCTTATATTTCTGATTAGACCATTTCAAATTGTGTATTAAAACTAATCTGAAAAAAAAATAAAATAAAACTCATCTGAGGTTGTGTGTGTGTGTGTGTGTGTGCATGGGTATGCACACATGTACATGTGAGTATTTACAGATAACATAAAAAAATTAACTATTTAAACTGATTCTGTTCCCCTCTCTAATAGTATTCTTCCCTCATTTATTCTTTGTCACCAATACATAAAGCAAATGTAACCACAAAATTATACCCATATGCCTTGTGTGGAAAAATTCTTCTCTGCAATTAAGTTACAATTCCAATTGAGTTTCATCTCTAAATCTCTAATATTGAACTTTTATGCCTCTTTCTCATCCACACCATGAATTTCACAGGTAGGCAACTGTGTACTTAGCACCATACCCCAATAGATATTTGTGTGTGAATGACTGAGTTATTCAAAGGTCTTTGTATAATTTCAGTGTTCAGTCTATAGTCAGGTTTGTACTCTATTTTTGCAGCTTCAAATTTATCTAACCAAAATAATTTTTAAAACAATAAAGTCATTTAAATTGCTTTGGTTATGGTAGGAATGATATAATAGCTATGAAAGAAATATAAATATTGTAGAGTTGTAAGGAACTCTTTCTAAAACAAAATAAAAAGAACAGTTTCTATGTATAAATTCACAAAACATACAAGCCATTTATATTGTCAGAAGATAAATATATTATAAAAAGAAATGTAGTATATTTTTGGGATTCTATTTCTTAATAGATATAGAAATAAAAATAATAAATAGCTTTGATTCAGCCTTGAAAATTATTTGTGAACCCAGAAGCCACATGTTTCCACTAATCTTAAAAGAGAAATCCTTGAGAGAAACTTCCAGCAAAGAAACTGTTGATGTAAGAGTTTTGGGTTAGTCCTCAGTCTTTGCTTATTTAGATAAAGAAGCAATCTCAGCAGGCCATTTACTGTAAGATTTCAATAGAGTCTTGTTCTTTTTTGTGACATCAAAACTTTATTCTCTAAATCTGTTTACTGGGAAAGGCAAAGAGATCTTTTGTAAGACTTGGACATGTGTTTTAATAGTTCCAAGGACTGATGGCTTTTAACCTTGAGACCAGGAAAGGGCTTATATTTGTTAAAACATATTATAGAAAACTGCTTTTATTCACTTAATGTTGAAAACTAAATTTTTCAGAGGTTTAACATCTTGTGAAAATTAATCCTTGACCATGACCCCAGGGCTCTGGCTATGACTTAGTAAATCTGATGAGAAGATTCTGTGGTTTCTCCAGAATGAAGAACATGTATAATTATATTCTCTTTAAAACTTAGGTTGCAAGTAAAATACATAAATATCTAACAGATTAACTTTAAAACATGCTGTAAGATCTTATTTATGAAAAGATAAATTATACTACATATTGTAATATAAGCATGCATGCATTGTCTTTTTTTGTCAAAGTAATATATACGTATAATTTAAAAAAACAAATTGTTTTAAAAAATTTACATCTAAACACACCATTGCCCTACTCATTCTTTTTTTTTTGAATTTTCTTTTTTTTTAAATTTTTTTAATTTTTATTTATTTATGATAGTCACACAGAGAAAGAGAGAGAGGCAGAGACATAGGCAGAGGGAGAAGCAGGCTCCATGCACCGGGAGCCCGACGTGGGATTCGATCCCAGGTCTCCAGGATCGCGCCCTGGGCCAAAGGCAGGTGCTAAACCGCTGCGCCACCCAGGGATCCCTGCCCCACTCATTCTTACCTGTGGTCCCCACTCTCTAGAAGTCATCTCTTGCAACTTTGCTATTTTTATAATGAATGTATCCATATTTATAAATAATATATTACTTGTATTTTCTTGATATTTTTGCTTAAAATATTTTGTGCTGGCTTTTATTTATACCATCTCTCTTCAAAATCTGTAGATATAATTATATCAATCTTTTATGATCTATGAATTTGACACTATTTTTTACATCAGAGCCCCCATAGAGTAGGAAATGATGTTACTTTTGTGAAAACCTTGTTTTTCTTAGAATTAGTGTTCACCTCATTTTTTAATTGCTTAGTTTTCTATTAGTTCCTATTTTTAATTTATTCCTAAACTTTCGACCAAAGTTTTAGGTGTTCTTTCAGTATGATCAGCCTTAAAACATGAGTCATTTGTGTGAATATGCATATACATTTTTTTAAATTTTTTATTTTTTTTCTCTCATGCCTTTTTCTTGAAGAACAAACCCAGGTCATTGCTCTTCCACACCCAGCCCTACTGCCAGCCTCTGGGGTTAGGGAGTTGGCCACTTCACCCAAGTCCCTCCACCAGGAAATCTGCTCATGATGTCCATAAGTTAGAAGGTAACAAAGAATATAATGTTTTAATGTTTTAAAAAAAGATTTTATTTATTCATGAGAGATATATATAGAGAGGGAGAGATGTAGGCAGAGGGAGAAGCAGGCTCCCTGCAGGGTACCCAAGGTGGGACTCAATCCCAGGACCCCAGGATCATGGCCTGAGCCAAAGGCAGATGCTCAACCATTGAGCCATCCAGGTGTCCCCCAAAAATATAATTTTAAAATGTTTCGAGGGGGTCAAAAATTTAGTATTAAGAACACAGACAATAGAAAACTTAGCAAATGTTAGATATTGACCAAAGAAGAAACACATCTTCAGGTATAAACCACCCCCAAACAAGTAAGAATGCTTCTCCCTCTCCATATAGAACAGCTTCAGGAGGTGTAAGCAAGGATTAGTCTACAATTTTGCTTCTCACTTCACAGGATAGCTCAGAAATTCACAATAGGTGATCATTTTGAATTCTTCTGTGTGACTCATTTTCCACTTGGGGAATCTATCCGTTATCCATTTGTTCTCAACTCTAAGTAGCAGATAAAAAATTCAATATAGCAAATGTGTCTATAGCAAATCAAAATTGCCACTCATCCATTTGTGAGCAACACATAAATAACAAAGAAGATATGAAAAAGTTTGCTTTTTTTCCTCTTCTTTGAAATACCTCTTCCAGTGAGAGAAATAATTTGAAGTGATTGTCTATTCAGCATCAGTGTAATAGCTGTGGGAAGGTGGTTGTCATTAACTCCCAGAAGTTCAGTGTCCCCATGAAAAAGAGAATCTTTTTTTTTTTTTTTGATTTCTTGATACTCTTTTTCTAAATGATACTCGGTTCTTAACCCAACAGTTTTTTAAATGTGTCTGCAATAAAAGGAGCTGGGTACCTCAAATGCGTTTTATGGTTATGGAAACTAGACAGAGTAGGAAAGGCACTTCCTTCAGAGTGAGGACTTTGTGATTTTAGTAGTGAAGGAAAACTAAGTCAACTCAAGAAAAATGAGAGCCCAAGGGAAACCAAATTGCATTGAAGATTATGTTTTTCAATACCTAGCACTTTTTCCTTCACTGATCATAAATGGATTTTTTTTTCAGTTTTAGACATTTTGTTTTCAGCTCTTTTGAAGACATGTGGATATTGTTGGCTTGTCAGAATCTCACAAGACTGATGCTTGCAGCTGACTTTGAAATGTCCCCAAACTAATTTTAAGATCCAGTTATTTTATAGGAAAGTTAGCATGTCAGTATAATTAACAACTTGTAAATTCAGAAAAGAGTAGCAGAACTCCCCATTGCCATACAGAATTTTCTCCCTATAGTCTCTATATTTAAAAAAATCTGATCTTCTATTAATGCCATGAGAAAAGTCTCATGCATCATATTTTGTACTCCATCCTCCCTTTTTAAAAAATAAAATGGAGGAATCTTAATAAATTGTGTGTGTATTATGCTATTATAACTATAATGACAGGAAATCTTTCTCATATTACCTTATTGCCCAAACTGTGGGTTGAAAGAGTTTAAGCACCACAGAGATTAGAGACATTTCTTTTCTTTTGGCTTTTCACATTCCATTTCCTTGGAACTAGACATTTGGTAGTAGAAGGTACATCGTATTTTTTGGTTGTTATTTTATTTACTTGACCTAGTAATGTCATTTTCATGCCCTTAAGGTGGAAACAAACATCTAAGGTTGTGATTCCTCTGTAATTTAACTTGTCTCCAAGGTCTACCAACTCAAGATATTCACGTCAAGTAAAAGGATTTACCTGGGTTTGGTGTTTTTCTCTTGATTTTGGAATGGTAGTTCACCATAATATCATTTTTTTTTTTTTTTGGTCAAAGCTAAGAGTGATACTTAAGAAATATGCATTTTTAGTTGTCATAGGTCAGTGAAATGCTAATGGCTTCCTCAGCTATGGTGTGATTAGTTGGCCTCATCTGAAATTAGGTAGAATAATTTGTAAATGAACATTTCTCTTCTATTTAAAATCTTTAATTTTCTCTTCTGTTTAAATTGCTCAAATGATATTTCAAATGATTTTTAATGGTGCATTACAGTTGACAAAAATATTATAAAGAGAGAAAAAAACATATATTTGTGATTCTTTCCCCCTAGTTAGCTCATTTTCAGTGACTTTTTTCAAGATTATTCAAGAGTTTAGGTCTCTTCCATTAGATGATATTCTAAATACAATTGATGAGATTTTAAAATGACTATAAATTTGGGAGACTTGAAATCTAAACTTTTTTTGGCTATTTCTACACAGGAAAATATTAAATATTACCTACATATTGGTAACTACATAGATAATAAAAAATGATTATGGTATTCATTTCTCCTTAGGTTTTATCACTTTAATTTGGACACTCACCATTTGTAACTGCTCAATTAAGTATTTAATTAAAAGCAAATCAGGGGTACCTGGATGGCTTAGCCAGTTAAGTATCTGACTTTTTAAATTTGTATTAATTAATTAACTTATTTATTTTTTTATTTATTTTAGTATCTGACTTTTTATTTCAGTTCAGGTCATGATCTCAGGGTGGTGGGTTGAGCCCTGTATCAGGCTTCATGCTCAACAGGGAGTCTACTTCAGATTCTCTCTCACTCTCCATCTGCCCCTCCCCACCACGTGTGTGCACACATACATGCATGAATGTACACTCTCAATCTCAAATAGATACATCTTAAAAAAAAAAAAAAAAAAAGCAAATCAACTAACAAAGCCCCAAATAGAGCTTTGTGGCACAAAATTAGATAACCTAGCCTTGTCAATAATAAACATTTTTAAGCTTAATTTACACATTTCCTTGGCCACATTCTCTAGAAGTTCACCTAGGACAGAGATTAGAGACGTTATTGTGGTGGCTGTGTTAAAAGTAACTGATCAAGGAAGTTCTCTGTGAAAAAGTGGTAATTAGACTAAATGGAATGATGAGACCCTGAGTCAGCAGTTTATAGAGTGCATGTTGGTGATCTTTAAGAGGCCTAAACAGCTGAGAACAGCAACAGTGGTGTAGAGTTTTAGAAGATGACATCAAAAAGGTGGGTCAGGATTTAAGATCATAGAGGGCTTTATGACCATGGTGCGCATTTAGTATTTTAATCTGTGCATGAGGAAGTCATTGGAGATTTATTTTATCCTATTATTTACTTATTTACTGATGAGGAGTGATGTGATCTGACTTGTAGTTAAAAAGTTTGCTTTGGGAATCATGTGAAAGTACAATGTAGGACAGCAAGAGTGGCAATGTAGAGGTTTTCGTCGTCTGGTAGAAGATAGTTTTGCACTAAGGTGGTGGTAGTGCTGAGGTAAAGAGTGGTCATGTTCTAGGGTGCCTGAGTGGCTCGGTTAGTTAAGCATCTGCCTTTGGCTCAGATCATGCCCATTGGGAAGTCTGCTTCTCCCTCTCCTTCTGCTCCTCCCCCTACTTGTTCTCTCTCTTTCTCTCTCACTCCCTCGCTCTCTCAAATAGGTAAATATTTTAAAAACAAGTTAAAAGCGGGGGGCATTTTCTGATTCAACAATAAGGACCAATGTGATAAACAAAAGTACTAAATTTTACAAATACATTTAATTTTTCTTTTTAGATTTTATTTATTTATTCATGAGAGACACAGAAGGAGAGAGAGGCAGAGACACAGGCAGAGGGAGAAACAGGCTCCATGCAGGGAGCCCGACGTGGGACTTGATCCTGAGACCCCAGGATCATGCCCTGGGCTGAAGGCAGTTGCTAAACCACTGAGCCACCCAGGCATCCCCAAATAAATTTAATTTTAAAAACTATAGATTTTCTATAAGAAAGTGAATGAAAACAGCTAAAAATGAATGAAAGAAGAAAGAAGTACCAAACGAACTTGAAAATGGAAAGTTTGGACAATATTTGGATTTAATTTTTAAAGCATTGTTAAGGATCAATAAATAACAAGATTTGAAGATTGAAATGCACAATAAAGTTAAACTGCTATTCACTTTTGTTTGCCAAAAAAAGTTGTTTGAAATACAAAGAGAATGTAGAAAGTTCAAATAATGTCTTTTGTACATGCTATTTTTTACCATCCCAGTAAAATAGGCCAGCTGTTCAACCAAAAAGTGTAGGAGCCCCCATCACTCTTTCCTTTCCATGTCATCATTAATGCTTGTCGGTTCAGCCATCAAACTGAATCTTAAATGCTTCCACTTGATTCTGTCTCCCCCACTAATAATTTAGTTCCAGCCAACATCATCTTTCATCTGGACTTCTGCAGTCCTTCCATACTGCTCTGTCTGTCTTGCATCCATTTTTGAACACCCATAATACATTATCTTCACAATAGCTAGACTAATCTTGTGAAAGCATTAATCATACAATGTCAAATCTCCTACTTCACATCTCTGTGACTTCCCATTTCATTTAGAATAAAATCCATAAACCTACAGTGACCTGTAAATTTTTTACATGATCTAGTCCCTCCCCATATTTTTAATCCTCTCTTATTGGCAGTCTCCCTCACATGGGAGAAAAAAAAAAAAAAACATTTTAAAAAAGTGTCAGTCCACAAGAACAAAAAAATTAGCCAATGGAATATTAGCAGTTAAGGGAGTTTGACAAAGTTTTGATAGACAAAGTATTTGCATTTGTTTGTATTGCATTTGTATTTTATTTTCATTGTGTCTGTATGTATAACTGACTTAATCCAGCAGAGAAAGGTACTGATAGACTTCAGTACCCTTTTCCCTGCCACCTCAGAGCTTTAGGATTTGGAGGTATTAGTATAACTGAAGAGACGGATGAGAAGAGACTGAGTAATGGAGTACTGATTGAAAGTCTGTCATGGAGTAGCAATATTTGTGTCTCGTATATATGTGTATCATGACACACAGCAAGGAATATTATTTTGGATTTTCAGGATCTCAGATATATTAAAAAAAAAGGAATCATGTAGTCTCAAAGCAGAAATTGTGCTGGACAAAGTTAAACTGGCAAGGAAGACATTTTTCAAAGCTGTTGTGAGAACAGAGGCCAAAACTCCGTTGTAAGCATACTCCACAGAAACAGGCCTGGAGAGTTTCTAAGAGCTGGCATTTGGGGATTTAGGCCGCCTGTGCTTGCTAATTGGCTTGATCCAGAGTAAAAGTAAACGTCTTCCTATCTTCATCCAGAAGGGAGTTACATCTTGGAGCAAGGATCCCATCAAAGTTAGGCTTCTTCCTCCCACACAAACTGGAGATAGGGGTGCAAACTCCCTTAATATTTACTTTTCAAAGGCCTTGAAAAAGACATTTCTTGGTTGTATAAATGGCAAAGGCTTTTAAAAGATTTCATCTCTAAGGAGTGGAGAAAGAATTTACGATGACAGGTAAAATGTAAATGTTCCAAGAAAAGGGAGTGGAGGGGCTAAGAGTCAAGAAGAGTTGAGGGGCTAAGAGTCAAGTCAAAACTCTCTAGAGTTTAATCAGGTGGAGGGGGACATTATAGCCATCTTGGTCAGTAAGAATCATTCTGGCATCCCTGTTTCTAAAGCAATTCTGTACCTCTTAATCCCTTTCACCTACAAACGTCCGGTTATAAAGTAATTGTCGTGGAGATGAAAAGTACAGCAGAGGGAATACAGTCACTAATATTGTAATAACATCGTATGGCGACAGATTGTGCTTACACTTCCTGTGCTGAGCACTGAGTAACGTGTAGAATTGTCAAATCACTATATAGTACACTGGGATCTAATATAGCATTGTATGTCAACCATATGTCACTTAAGAAAAAAAAAGGCAGCACCGTATGCTAGAATGAAAAAGAGCAATACCTTCAAAATTCTATAAGGAAAGAATCCCATATAGAACTGTCTCCATAGCCACACTATCGGTCAAATATTAGAGGTAGATTAAAGCAGGTTTACATGTACAGGGACTCAAAATAATGATGACAAAACCTTTACCCATTGACTCTTTTCTTTTAGCTGAAAGATGGATTATGTGAAGGTTCTCATCAGATTCAAATAAAAGACATTCTTTATTGTTGTACTAAATACTAGAGTGAAGAAGAGGAGAAGTGGGGAGGGGGGGAGGAGAGAGAGAGAGAGAGGGAGAAGGGACCAGGAGAATGCAGTTGAAGGACAGAAAATAGTCCTCAAAAATCTGGAGAAAATGTTGAGAAATGTTATGACAAAGTTATGTATCAGGTAATATCAAAAATAAGTAACTTATACAAATTAATAATAAAAAGGCAAAAAGTATGCATGGAAAATTTACCAAAAAAACATAGAGTAGCCAATTAAAAAAAAAAAGTGTGTTCAACCTATCAGTATAAAAATTATAGTAATCTTATCAACTACTAATGCTAATCGGTGCTGTCTCCCCAAAAGCAAGCAGTTTGGCAACATCTATGGACATTAAAATGGGCTTACACTTTGACCTAGTTCTAATTATCCTTAAGAAATATTAGGAGAAACTTTAAAAGAGCATGGAAATATTTTCATTGCAATGTAGTTTGTAGTAATGTAAAAAAAATAGAAACAAAGTGTCCAGTATTATAGATTTTATTAAACCTGTAAAAAAGAAAGCTGTCTTAAATATATAGTAAATGAGAAGATATCTATAAGAGAAATGATGCTAAGTGACAAAAGTAAAATACGAAACAATACTATCCTTACGTTTGCAAGGTTATTAATGTAGATATACATATGTATAAAGAAATCTTAGAATTATACACAATAATCATTTTTGGCTACTTAACATCTTTTTTAAAATGTATTTAAATTCAATTAACACAATACCTTAATGGTAATTGTCTTAAGGAGGTACGATCGTAAATGATTTGTGCTGCTTCTTTTTTGTTGGCACTTTTTATATTTTTCTCCTGTAAATACCTGCTACCTTTAAATAAGAAAATAAGTACAAGTCATAATAACCATAGGAGCATCTTTGTAGTCTCCCTGACATTTGATAAATGCCTTCTGGTTTTATTTCTCTTTGGGATCATTTTCAATGGACATCAGAATGCCATTCGTGAAACAGTGTCTTGTTTATATTTGTTACCATCTGTACCTTTCTTTATAAAACATCTGGATCACTACTTAGTTGGAGAACTCTTAGAGCAGAACACTATCATGTTTTAAGTTAAAATGAAGCCTCGTGTGACTTATCTATCACTAAATAAGAATGGCTGGTGCTTCATCCTTGATTTTCACAAGGTGTGTGCGGACTCAGCCAAGAGATGTCTCTATGTTCCCACCAGGACAAATTAGTCGCATTACTGAGGTTTAGGTATTTGTAGTTTATCAACTCTTAAATTGGGTTTCTAACAAAATAGAAAATAGGGAAAAAAGAAAAAGCTAGTTTGGGAGGTTGGGAAATATCCTTCATTGAAAAACCTTCTTCTTTGCTCATGCTTGGTGAATCACTTAGTTCACTCATCTTATTCCTCTTCATTAGGAATTAAGAACCTATCTTTAGTGCAGGCACTGGAATCAGACTCATGCTGATCAGTTCTAGTCTCTGTTGACTTCTACAATTAATTGCAATCAACTCTATGCTATTAAAAATGGCGCTGCTGCTCTTAGGATCCATGTTGAAAATATAAGGACATTTATAGATCATTTTATTTAATCCCTCATTTTACATTTTCACAGATACAAAAAAGGTATAAGAATCTTCTTCATTGTGTATTTGAACAATCCCCACACTGAAGCTAAACTGCCCTTGTGACAAAACCTCTCCCTGCCTAGATGACCATCAATCTCCTTTTATCCAAGTTAGGACACAGAAAGTTGGATTCAAGAGGAGATACTGGGTGGGTTTTTCTACAAGTAAAGCTAAAAAGATACTATTTGCATTGGTCTTTCTTTCTTTCTTTCTTTCTTTCTTTCTTTCTTTCTTTCTTTCTTTCTTTCTTTCTTTCTTTCTTTCTTTCTCTTAAAAATATCCTTTTTACTACCCTTTAGAATCAGAAGAACATCTGACCCCGAAGGCTGAATTCATCAGACTGAAGGGCTAGAGACTTTTACTATTTCCTCTTCTTTCTCTGTTGTTTTTAAAAGCACAGAAATAGCAAGTTCATCATTGTGTTATGATTATTTATCTGAATGTGTTTTTATGAGCACGTTTAATAAAGTAATACTTAGGTCCTTATATTTATAGGAAAGCTGGCAACATGCTTATATAAAATGTATTAAAAATCTTCATTTTAAATAAAGTATTCAAAATCCAAAGATTATTGCTATTGATAATTATTTTCCAGATTTGGGGGAAGCTTAATAATTTGGGGAGCTTTATATTAGGAAAAAAATACTTCAAAATTGCTAACACATACTGAGGTTTAAAAATGAATACTAACCTTCAAAATAAATTGTTATTCAAAATGATAATTTAAAAAGAGGAGATAAATATAAATATTCACAAAATTTAGTAGTATCATCTTTGTAAATAATTTTGTTCCTATAACCCTCTTTCATTATCATTTCTTATGACAGTGACTTTTAATACAATTTTCTATATAGAAAAAAAGATAATTTGGCCGTTTCCCTGGAATGGTGGTTACTTACTTTAATTGCTGATATTTAAATTTTTTTCCTCTAGCTTTTGAACTTGTTATTAGTAATGTTATATAAATTTCTAAACTTTTAGAATGGTTGTCAACTTTGTGAACACACTGATAGAGTTCCCTATACATATGTAATTTTAGAACATTTCAAGTTTTAGGATGTAGTGATTAATCCTAAATACACTTGAAATTTATAGCAATTTTTCATTACCTTATACTAGCATAGTATGAGTTTAATATCTTTGTTGATGTCAATACATTTTTTTAAATGAGGAAAAGGTACATTTGGATGAGGATATTAATCTGATTCATTCTTTGGATTATAAAAACGTCCTAAGATCTATTCTTATTTGCTACTTATCTCTTTCTTTTAATGAAGCATTGCTTCTAGTATGATCTAAAATAGAAGCCAGGTTGATCATATGCATTTCTTTGCATATTGCCTGTGGATGCTGTCCCCTACCACAATGGAATTGAAGAGTTGTGGCAGAGACAATATGGTATGCAAAGTCTAAAATATTTACCATTTGACCCTTTACAAAAGTGTGTCTATTCCTGACATAAAAGAATTTTTGTTGTGATTTCTCAGGGCCAGAATGATTTCTCTAAATTTCATTGCTCAGCTTGATTTTCTTGCTTCATTAATTGTGTATCTGAATTTTCTCTCATTTTTTTTCCCATAAATTAAGTCTGACAAAAGAACATAATCTTTATGGGTGCCTGGGTGGCTCAGTTGATTAGGTGTCTGCCTTTAGCTCTGGTCATGATCTCAAGGTTGTGGGATTGAGCCCTACATCAGGCTCCTTGCTGGTTGGGGAGTTTACTTCTCTCTCTCCCTCTGACCTTCCTCCCCATTTGTGCGTACACTCTCTTTCTCTGTCTCAAATAAATAAATAAAATCTTAAAAACAAAACAAAACAAAAACCAGAAAAAATCATAATCTTTAAATAAGACCCAATCAGTAGTTTGAATTTTTCAGTTTGATTTAACATTCCAAAACATATTTTAAATTATGGTTACATGGCATTAATTGCTTAATAAAATATTCCATTTTCTTCAATAAAACAATGTATTTTGAGTTTATAATGGCATATGTTATATTATCAAGTATAAGAGAACTTTTTGATGAAGCAGTGAGTCATATGCTTTGCAATTTTACACATCTGGTTATTGAAATAATCTTGTATAGACTACCTTTGGTCTTGGTGCAGTAGAAGACTTTTTTTTTTTTTACAACACATATGCTAGTGGTGCCAGGTTTCATAGGACTTGTTCCTATGATCACACAACCTCTACTTCTGTAATTCATGTCATACTGCTGTGTATATTGGCACAATGGATAGAAGGAACAGTTCCAGTGCTACCAAGCATGAGGGGAAGTGAGATGGAGAGGAAGCAGAAATAAGATGACGATTATAGCCATCCATGCTTAAAATACACTTTTGCAATTTACAAAAATACCTGATATGAGAATACATTATAAGAGCCTCCTATAAGGTCTTTAACAGGCTCTGTGTGAGTGACCGTCTTAAGCTTCATTTTCATCTTTGCATCCGTGTTGGCATATCAGCACACAGAAAGAAGGATAAAACAATTTTGCCAGCCAGCCAATCAAAGAGTGTAGAGTCTAGATCAGCAAATATTTTTATTATGATATTAAGACAGAATAAAGGAAATTGTTAGGATATATGCAAACTTTCACCTCAAGGCGTTTCCCCTTCATAGAAGTAGCCATCAGATCACATTCCTCCCAGGGTCCTGTTCCTTTATCATCTCTCAACTGTTTTCATGCCTGGCAATATGTTTTACTGGTCCTTAGCATTTGCCTCAACCTCCCCTCTGATTTCTCCACTTTGATTGCTTAACCTATATGATCCAGAACTTTCATCTCACCTGTCCCTCTCACAGTTCACATGTTCATAACCATACTTTCAAAACTTAACTACTCACATATATTCTCTAAGGTTCTGGTAGAAATGAGGCTAGAAAGCTGATGGTGACAGTATATAGCCCAGTCACGTTTCCTCCTGCATCTGTGCTGCTTTTCAAACAGAATAGCAATGGAATGTACAACCTCATTGCCATAGGCCATCTGTTGTCAATGGATCTGGACAGAATGGTCATCAGGAGAGTTGTTTTGAATGGTCACCCTTTCCGAATTTTTAGTAAGATGGCAGTCGTGTGTTCTTCATGTTCTTCAACAGAGGGGATATGTTATGGTTTAAACCAGTGGAACTGAGAACAAAGTGAGGCTGCAGGGGACACACATCAAGGAACCTGTTGGTGCTCATGGCCATATGAAGTGTAGTTTTTATGGAATGCTAAAATCTCAGGTCACAGTACTGATGAACCTCTATAAATGAGTTTTCACCAAATAAACTTATGATCCATTTGTACCAGAACTTGTACCATGGGTGAAAAGTGAGATTTCTTGAATAATTCCTGAAGTGGACATGGAGTAATAGATTCACTGGGATTTCGTCTCGTTGCTACTAGTTAGCACTTGAGGGAAGAGGAAAGGGAGCCTACAGGTTGTGATTGGGCAAAGTTTGTGTTTTCTACTGTAGCCTAGAGGTCTGCTGCCTTTTTTTCCCCCAAAAGGCTCTTCTGGGCCTTGAGATGGTGTTGTAATAAACTGTGGATGGTTTTCTCTTGCTACTTAGTTAAAAAAAAAAAAAAGAACAAAGAAAAACTATTAAATCTTATTGAAGCATCAAAAAAATGGGGCTAGAAATACCCTTGCATTGTTCAATCATAATTATTTATGTCAAGGAGTCTAAATTTCTTATTCTGTATTCTCAATTATTTTGCAGTAATGTTGGTTAATTGAAACTGTGTGAACCTCAAGCCTTACTTTCCTAATCTGTTCCTTAAAGAAGATTAGAGAATGTCATGCTCCCTTTGCCTGAAAATTGAGGGACTTAAGGACTTGAACCAGGTCACCTAACTTTTCTCTCTTTTCAGGTTCATGGGCAGGGCTAAGGCCCTAGCTGTGACAAAGGAGATGAATACAGTGTTTGGATTACATCTTTTGGCCTTTATAAAATGTAAATCAGTTCTTGCTAATCATGGTGAAGAAAAGTGCAGCAACACTCCAAAGATAGTATGTGTAAAGGATTTAGCAAATTTGGCGTCTATTAATCAGGAGATCATTAATATAATAAAATGTGCCTCATCAGAGGAGAAGCAATAGCACTGTTGATCTTGCCTTAAATTTTGAAAGCCCAGTGAGGTAAATCTCCCAGGTTAGAAAATTAGAAAATTTAGAAAATTTTGCCTGCATGTAAAAACAGGTATACCCATCAACTTTCTGGAATAACTTTATTTTTTTTTAAGATTTTATTTTTTATTTATTCATGAGAGAGAGAAAGAGAGAGAGAGAGAGGCACAGACACAGGCAGAGGGAGAAGCAGGTCCATGCAGGGAGCCCGACATGGGACTGGATCCTGGGTCTCCAGGATCGTCCTGGGCCAAAGGCAGGTGCTAAACCACTGAGCCACCCAGGGATCCCCTGTAATAACTTTATTATCTGAGGGCACTTATACATGGTTTATCTTTTTATGAGCATACATGAGATATGCTCATAAAAGATTCAAGATACATGACTAATAAGCTTCTAACATAGGTATTCCTATTTTTGCCATTTATTCAGGAAAATCCTTTTCTTACCATTTCAAAACAGCATTCACTTATAACAACACAGAGACTGAAGATGTTCAATAGATTTATTTTTCATACCTTTAGTTGAATTTTTTCCTGTGGACTCTTCAGAATTTCTGAACTTAGAAATATTTGTTTCCACATCATCTTTTAAAAGGAAATGGGAGCATGCATGTTTATTGTAAGTGACAGGGCTATAAGATGGCGGTTGATCTGTGTTGATGGTGTAAGATTATCTTCAGTGGAATTTGAAATTACTTCTATTGAATTTCTTGGAACAGATCAAAGAATTCTTCAGCTCTCAAAGTTGGTTTCAACTAATGAAATATCTAGGTAGAGTGGATGGTCAGTGCTGTTTTATATCTGAGTAATCATTAGTAGAAAAAGATTTGTATTATAGAGAGTCTTATGAGCACTTTTGCTATTTAGGAAGGTATAAAGATCAAACACCAATACTATTTCAAGGGTTCAATCACAATAATATGGTTAAAGTGCATGTAGTTTGGAATTATATATGGATTCACTATTAACTGTGTGACTTGGAGTTGTTTCTTTATTTTTCAAAGGAAGTATTATATAGTCTTTTTAAGAGCAAGGCTTCTGGTTTGTGTCCAGCTTCAGCATTTACTGACTGTGTTACTTGCAGTACTTATGATGGCTAATTTTATGTGTCAACTTGACTGGACCATGGGTTACCTAGGTATTTAGACAACTATTATTTTGGGTGTTTCTGTGAATATATATATAAAATTAACATTTAAGGGGTGACTGGGTGATTCAGTCTGTTAAGTGTCCAATGCTTGATTTTAGCTCAGGTTATAATCTCAGGGTCATGGGATTGAGCCCCATGTCTGGCTCTGTGCTCAGCATAGCTCTGTGCTCAGTGTGGAGTCTGCTAGTCCCTTTCCCTCTGCTCCTCCCCCTGCTCTTGTGCATGTTCTCTCTGTCTCTCAAATGAATAAAATAAATCTTTTAAAAATTGGCATTTAAATTGGTAGATTGAGTAAGACAGGTTGCCCTCCCTAAAGAAGGCCTGGATAGAACTGAAAGGCTGAACCTACCCCTATGTAAGAAAGAATTCTTCCCACCTTCCTGCCTGATGGCCTTTGAACTAGGATATTGGCTTTCCTTGGGCATGAGCCCCCTGGCTTTTGGGAATTATACCTTTGGCTCACCTGGGTCTCCAGCTTGCCTACTCACCCTACAGCTCTTGTGACTTGCTAAGCTTCCGTGATGATAGGAGCCATTTCCATATAATAAATCTTTTTATTTACATCTTTGTGGTTCTCTTTCTCTAGAGAAACCTGATTGATATATTCGCTTAAGGTATTTTCCTCATGTTTAAAGAAAAGATGATGGGAATACTATCTTAGTGGATTGTCCTATAGATAAAACAAGACAAAAGGCATAAATTCTGCATAAAACCCTGACATTTGGTATTCAGTCAGTAAATGCTAGCTATTATTTTTTTCCTCTTCTGGAAACTATTGGATAATACCTTCTATATGTCTTTGTAGTGGAGAGGAAAAATCACAACATGTGTGGTCACCTTAGAACAATGTCTCATGTTTCATATGGGTTTGGACATTACACTCCAGCTGAACAAAAATCTTTATTTATTAAATTACTCATTGCCCTTATCTCTAAAGTGGTTATGAATTTGTTGACTATGGAGATGTCGTATCCATCCTTTAATTCTTAGTGCCCCGTACAGTACCTGAAACAAAGCTGGCAAATGCTGAATGAATGCACAATCTTAGCTCTATTCTTAAAATCACCACGTAATAGAAAAACTGACATTGAAAAAGCTAAATGCAAGAAACAAAAATTGGTAAGTAATCTATAGCAAATCATAATCAGACCCAGAATTTCAAAATGTTAAGTGAAATGTAAATGTGTAGATATGACTGTCTAATCATTTGCTTTGGCGGTAATTGAAATGAATAACCTGCACAGAGGGCTGAAACAGTCTGTCTCTTATTTATTAAAAATAGCTAAAGCTCCACATCCCTAGTATTTATGATAGTTGAAAACTATAGGAATTATTAATGCCATTTTGAAAAGGATTTGTTATTAATGATAGTAGGTCAATCTGCCATGAGTCTTTTGCAGAGAGTTACAGATGTGTAAATGTAAATGAAAGAGCAGTAGGGCACACCTACACATTGTTTCTAGTTTTTGCAGATAGCTTTATAGAACCAACTATTATGACACTGCCATATAATCTGTGGTATGACATTTCCAGATAACATCAACTTTTACTTTTTTTTTTCTTAAATTGCTGCCTAGATAGTAAGAGTCTTTGTAGTCTTATTTCCTGCTTTGAAATTTTATTTCTTGCATTTATATGCCTTGGCAATAAAATCTCATTAACTTATAATCTAACACACAATGGGTTCTTCTAGTGTTTAATAAAAAGGCATTAAGGGTAACTGCTATTTTTTTTCTGAAATTAGGATGTCACATTGAATGGACACACAATGGGCACATTTTACATTTCGAAATGTATGCTTTGCTGAAGCAGAATGAATGTGACCAATGTAATGGAAATGCTACACTAATGGCTCGTTAAACCTGGGAAAAGTCCATAGATGAAAAAAATTTTTGCAAATGCTTTCAAATGACTGAAAGAGACAAAAAAACTATATTTAAAGGAAAAAAAAGAAAGGATGCTTCTATACGTAAACATTCTTACATCTGGATGGGAATTAGTTGTTTGATCAGTCAGAAATTTGACAGTAGGATTCACACTATCAGAGAAGATAATTCTCTGTTGTAATTGATGGATCTAGTGGATTTTAAATTTTTTTTCCCTTATCTATGCCAAATCTTTTCACACTGTTTCTGCATCTTTTGTTTTTTTCCATAAAAAGTTCTTTAATTGATCAATATGTTTTTTTATGCTGTGTGTATTATTGTAACAAGAATAATCCTCTATTTGCATGTCAAAAAGACACTTTTATCAGATTGTCCCAGGAACAATTATTGAACAGTCTGTTATATTTCAGTGGATTTGGAATACCACCTGTGTCTGAGATCATACAAAGCCCCCCAGCTACTGTCCAAGGAGAGAGAAGTGGCTGGTAGCTGCTAACATTTTGCAGAAGGAAAAATAATGGAAATTTTAAATCTACCTTACACTCCCATAACCTCTAGATTCCTTGGCATTGTTGCCAAGAGATACTTGCTTTTAGTGGTTGGTAACTTCCATCTGTGCTTGATAAATCTTACCCTTATCCAAGAAGACATAGTTTATTTATCCACATAGTTGTCAGATTTTTCTATCAAAAGCCATTTACAATTTTGTTGGCACAGAGACCTGTATGTCACGTACAGTGTCTGAAAAAGTCACTCAGTACCCTGCTAAGAAGAATTAAAGAAAGACACTGGGGGAAAAAAATCTTATTTTCCAATGAGAAAAGCATTTATCTATATAAACTTTGACCTATTTGAGCCACAATTACTCCCTAGGGGTAAACAAGGCAAAGGGAATCATACTTATTTTAAATTAATAAGACAATTCAAAATATGAAGCATTTATCAAATATATTACAAAGGAGAACATTTTAGGATAATCCTAGAGATAATTTTTAGAGCATTTTACGTTATTAAACTGAGCTATTCCTTTACCATTTTTTTTTGTTGGGAGAGATTTGAGGAACTTAGAATAATTCCATTGCATCAAATATTTAACTTTTGTTTTTGTTTTGTTGTCCATTAGCAGTTCAATTTACGTAGTGTAGAATATGAGAGATAAATCTGATGGAGATTCATCAACACAGCCTCTGGCAGTTAACATGGATACTCAACATTAAATACATTAGTCATCTCAGTAAATAATAGTCAATATGTTGATAATTTGCATATCATAGAGCACTGGCCATTATTGATAGGTTTCTGTGCCATCTTATTAAGGCTAAGTTTATCTTTCCATTGATAGCTTTCCTCCTCTAAATGAATTCCCACATCCAATCCCAACACATATTATTTAAAAAATGAAATAGATACAGAAGATCATTTATGTTCTAGCTGATGCAAAGCTGTAATACAAAGTTTTGGGTTTTTTTTGTAATACAAAATTTTTTAGAATATTGCTTTAACTTTCACATTTGTTTGTTTTTTGCTTTGTGTATAGCCTTGATATTCAGAAATGAAGTTAAAGACATGAGCAGTTGGTTCGAAAAACCTGCAGAGATGTTCTGTACTGCCCTTCATTAGAATCTTCCACGTACTACTATGCCAGTATACAAATGTGGTGTAAGCATCTATAAGGCCCTTTCCAGAAAATGTCAACGTGTTTCCTTCCATTTATTGAAAATAATCTTGTTTACTGTTACTTATCCACTACCTAGTCTGATTTTTCCTCTTGGATTTGAGTGTGTCATATAGGTCTATCTTGGAAGAAAGAGAATCTTTCTTTCCATATTGTGTTTCAGCTGGGCTTCTAGCCAAAAGTACATTGCAATCTGTAATTATCTCCCTCTCCTGCCTATGCTGCCAAAGAGAAGGAAAAGGTTTAAATAATACTCTATTAAAAGACTGTAGAATCAGAAAATAGACAATATTATGAATGTAGAATCAATTCATTCTCTTCCCTACTCAGGGCAATTTCTAGGACTTCCCTTTTTGGGATATAAGCTTGTATGTATGTTGAGTAATATCCCCCCCCCCTTTTTTTTATTTTGAGTAATATCCCTTAAAAACTGAAGGAATACAAGCTTCCTCCTCTATAAGCAACTAAAAGGCTAATATTCTGGGTGAACATTTTAATAGACTATTGTGTTTTGGGTAACTATAAATGAGATCAGTCAATAAATGAAAGAGTAATGAAACAAGAATAATGTAGGGGGAAATTATCTCATTGAAGCATTCAACCTAAGGGGTGAGTAGGTGGCTCAGTCATTTAAACAGCTGCTTTATGCTCAGGTCTTGATACTAGGGTTGTGGGATCAAGCTCTGTCTTGGGCTCCCTCTCCTTCCGCCCCTCCTTCCTGCTCATGCGCACGTGTGTTCTCTCTCTTTCTCTCAAGATAAATAAATACAATCTTTTAAAAATAGCATTGAACTTAAGTAAATTTAACTATGTGCTCACTTTAAAAAAAGAGGAAGAGAGAATATATTTAAGCAGTATAAACACCTTTGTTTTCCACTCTACTCTATGAAAATATACCCCAAGCAATCAATGCAATTAAATCTGAAAAAAAAAAAAATGTTGCAAGTATGCCTAAAGCTATAGAATAAATGTGCAAATGACATTAAAGGTTTTCAGGTCATGGAAAAGGAAGTAAGGTAATTGCTTTTGCAGCCAGGAGAATGATGATATCAATGACATTCATGGGGTAGAAAGATGATTTGAGTTCCAGAGAAAGAACAAAACTAGGGCAGCCCCAGGTGGCTCAATGGTTTAGTGCCGCCATCAGCCCAGGGCACAATCCTGGAGTCCTGGGATCGAGTCCCATGTCGGGCTCCCTGCATGGAGCCTGCTTCTCCTTCTGCCTGTGTCTCTGCCTCTCTCTCTCTCTCTGTGTCTCTCATGAATAAATAAATAAAATCTTAAAAAAATAACAGAACTAAAGAGGAATAGAAAAATTAATAATGAAATGATGGATATTATGTATATACAGAAAATCATGTGTACAGTATTTTATATATTTTTGTGTGATTTAATGGAACTTTCAGTAATGATATGGTTGTACAGATTTTACCCTTTGCTGTAGCCATTAGAATCGAGCCCGACTGTTAGATACAACTTTATTTTATAAATCCTTTCTCGAAATTGTCTATTTGTGTGGCTGCTGCAACCTGAAATGGTCAGGGAAGAATTAGAGAGTGATATAATCTAGCATTTACTGTGTCTCTCATATGCTCCAAAGGAGTGGTGCATAGTTACCTCATTAAGGTACCCCTGACTTTATGTGGAGTAGGGATAAAAACACTCATTGAGAAGGTGATGTTTGATCTCTCTCCAGAAATGCACGTAGGCATTATCCAGATGGATGAAGCAAAAGTATGTTTGAGGACTTACTTTTGTTCTCAGATATCCTATCTAAAGCACAGAAAATGATACATCTAATTTTTTATATACTGAGTTTTTCCCTTACAGCACATTTTCATGTATTTTAAATTAATTATTACCTCATTTGTTGTCATCTCTCTCAATACATGCCCTCAGTATTTAGACTGTTGCCTGGCACATAGGAGGTATCCAATTAAAATTAATTGAATGAATTAGCAACTGAAATATAAAAACCTCTCTTCTGTAGGCTTCTGAAATAAGCTTAAATTTAGACATCCTCTGCTCATTATCCTTCTTCATTTGACTCAACACCGATAAGATTGCCTTTTCCATCACGTCCTGTCTTTCCCCATGATTTTTTATGGTTCTGTGAATCAGGACCATGACTTTTATAATCTAAAGTGGGAAAGGACTCAGATCATTCTCTTATCGCTATGACTCTTCTCAAATGGGATATACAATCCAGAGTCAAGACGACAAGGCAAAGCCATTAAGAAAAAGAAAGAAATATGAGCTGGAATCAGATTTCCAGGCAGGGTGTAAATAGGCAGCTCATGATCAAGGGAGAAGCAAAGGCATCAAGAAGGATAAGGTCAGATGCACAGAATATGGGACTCCATTTGTCAAGCCAAGGTGAAGGCAGGAATTATGAGGGATATAGGGATTCAGGCTTTAAACAAGGAAGGTAAAGGCCATCCTCAGAAGAAATCAAGGGATTCAAAATTTGATTGTCGTGGGTGGCATTTCCTTTCCCCTTCACCCTGGGTCGCAGTGGGTTGTTCAAATATCCTCGTGTCACTTTTGTGGACATCTGACTCTGCTGCCATTCACTGTCAGTCACGCTACTATGTTTTCCAAGGAGCTACTTTTTCGGGGACCCAGGGACTGTACCTCCCTTTTGTCCATCCTCCAGGCTACACCTGACTCCTGCCACATCTCCTTGCCTTAGCCTTTTCCTTCCTTTCACTAAAATCTCTCCTAACACATTCAGCAACACCCACCCCCCGCCCCAGAAACAGGAACTCAAGCAACAGTTTCTTGCTCTCCCTGATGTATGTATATGATACTTAATATTCCCACTCAGGTCCAAAATACACATCCTACCCTCTGCAAACAGTTACTATGCTTTCTTTAAACACTCTTATTACTCATTCTGGGAATGTTTGTATTTTCTCAGTGTTGGCCTATTATGGATCCTTAGCAGCTGGCTTTGAGAGGGGAGGCCAGAGACTGAAAAATCCTTTTAGGAGGGCTGTGGGCTTTTCATACTTGTCCGTGCAGTGCTGCAGTGCCCATACTGACTATACCATGGTATAGCCTTCAGAAACAATAACTTTCTTTATTGCAGGTTTTGTAATTGTTTTTTAAAAAGCTGCAGCAGTTATGTCATATTATGGTTATAAGGCTTTATTCAAAAAGTTTATCAGGGGATCCCTGAGTGGCTCAGTGGTTTAGCGCCTGCCTTAGGTCCAGGGCATGATCCTGGAGTCCTGAGATCAAGTCCCACATTAGGCTCCCTGAATGAAGCCTGCTTCTCCCTCAGCCTGTGTCTCTGCCTCTCTCTCTCTCTCCCTCTCTCTCTCTCTCTCTCTGTCTCTCATGAATAAATAAATAAAATCTTTAAAAACACAAAAACAAAAAGTTAATGAACAATCTAAAACCCATAGGTAACACATTTAATAAAAAGAATAATTGTTCTTTAGTAACCACCAACAATAAGCAGATGCTACATGCAGGAGACAAACTATTCTTTTCTAGACTCTTCGTTTAATAGTTCCCTCAGTTTAATATAAGAATTTAAGCCAATCCCAGGTTAATTTTCCCCAAAGTTTGATGTGGTATTTTTCCCCCTTTAAAAGATCACATCACATCGAGTAGCCCACTCATAAATATCCTGGACATGTAGATGGCCTTTTATTTTTGACCTCCACCTGTGAGAGGATCATCATCAGGTACCTAAAAGCAACCGCTAACCACATGCTAACAGGCATCCCTAGCCATTCCTTTTGAGTTCTTTGTCCTTTATAAATGGGCATCTCTCATCCATTTATTCTCTGGGTGTTGTATTTAGAATGATTGGTTTCCCCCACTATTATTTTAGACAATTACATTTATCACGAGAAATTAATCCTTGAGGGATCAGTGATGCATGTTTTTCTTAGCCCACAGGAACAAAACTATTACTCATTTTCCACTTGACATAAAGTGACCTGTGAACCCCTTTACATTCTCATTCCCTTGTGGGCTGTAGCAGTGAACCCCATTGTCTATTCTTGGACAGTAGTGACCCCTGCAGGTGCAGCCACCAAGTCCCAAGGAGCCCTGTAGACGCCACAGTGAACACAACTGTTAGCACACCTGTAGGAATCTTAGTTCCCTTTGTTGAAGTGATGTGTCCACCTATGTAAAGTGAACAGTAAGAACACCCGTGATATGTATTTGCGTGATAAAGATAGAAGTAAAGACAACTATGGGGGGAGGTTGTCAATGGAACTTTTCTGTTTCTTCTTTGAGGGGACATTTCTTTCCTCTTCACAACTCTACCCCGAGAGTTGTCTTTAGTCTTGAGTCCCTGGCTGCTGCCTCTGTATCCCATTCCACTATACTCTCTCATATGCCACTTATCTCCTCTCCCTGGACATTTTAATGAGAAATGGGAGTGCAGATAGTGTTGTAATGGTGGAATGATGGGCAGCTGATGTTGTTGAATGGAGAAATGCTTCCATGCCAAGCACAGCCATGGACACCAAGCATTGACATGTGCCTAAGACACAAACACTGCCTTCAGAGTACTCATGGTAAGTTAGGAAGTTGCAGCATGATCTCATCCTCTGGAAAAGAAAAAAAAATGAATCATTCTCTGGAGAATGGGCTAAATTTGATGCCTGAAATCACTGTGACGCCTGGAATTAGAGTAGGAATGTGGTATAGAGTTTGTAATGAGTATTTTAGATCACAGAGAAACAAACGTAAGCAAGCAAAAGGCATTGCACACCGTCTTGCTCAGGGTGTAAAAAGAATTATACATTTACGAAGTTCTTATGTAACCTGTTTAGATGACTTTAAACATCATATTCCTCTTATATTTTGCAGTTATTTATTCAGTATAATTAATTTGTTAACATGAACTTGATCCTTTTGTGAGATTCTCGAGGACAGTGGCATCGTATCTTATGCTCTGTATTCCAATGCATAGTTCACCGCCCCCCATAATAGATTCTTTAGTACATAAAATAATTATTGAACACACGAGAGAATGAATACTATAGAGCTATGTTTTGTAGACCTCTTTTTCTTTAACACATCCTGTTGTTGCTGAAGATCCTACCGTTACAAATGCACCTGTCAACCTGAGCTTGAATCTGACTCCAAAAACCTTCTTCTTACTGAGCAAGAAATGCTCAAGAATATGTGGGCTTGAGGGTTTTAAAGGTTACCAATAATGTAGTCTGCAGTCAGCTTTTAGTAAAAATGAAGATGAGCTAAGAAAGAAAAGACTACAGTAAAATGAATGTTAACATTGTAGAATTTTTAATTAGAAACCTCTTATAGATAATGGAATTCAAAATTTCAGACCCACCCCCCAACTGAACTCCCCAGATCAGGGGTTATGGGATATTTTGAAGGAAGGTAGGAATATTCCTAAGATCAAAAAAAGTGAGCATGAAATATGCATTTAGTGATGGCTTTCAGGAAAAACAGTTAGTGTGTGCATGCAAAGTGCTCTTTTTGGGAGGGCGCCATGGGCTGTACAGAGGATTTGCTAACTCACCAAAGGGGCATTGATGAGAAATTCTTCATAAAAAAGCCATTTGGCTACCACATACACACACACAAAAACAATCAACAACAACCCTTCAAAAAAAAAAAAACAATTTCTAAAGAAAGAACTCAAAAACTGTAAATTAAAAGCAGTCTAGCAATTTCTAAAATATATTTATCCCTATTTTTTAATTGGGCAGTTCTCTAAATGACTATGAATCATATATTCGCTTTTACTTTTCCTTGTCCAAAAATTCCTTTATCCAAAATTACATGTACCTGCTATTGTGTAAGGAAATGAAATGAGCCGTCTTAGAAAATCTTTGCCAGAGCAAAGAAAAATGTCCTAAGTTTTTATTATTCATTTAACTTCCTGATTTTCCAGATGTGTTTTTGTATTCTGCTTTGAGTAGTATGGTGTAGTTTTTGCCTCATTCTTTTTTGTATCTCATACAGTAGATTAACGTTGTATTCCCTTTAACCTGCTTATTTCAGTGAATTAAGTGCAGTGTCTTAAACAGTAGCACAATTTAGATTTCTTGCAAACACAGTGTGCAGTGCCTAAATGTATTCAGCCAGGATTAAAACAGGGTAGGTAAATATAAAGATCAAATGAGATGTCATATTGTTGAAAACTGATTTGGTGCTTAATATTTATTTAGATTTTTAAAAATGCTTTCATATTGTCCCGAGGCATCGCTAAGCAATTAAAGCATTGCTATCTCAGTTGAGCTGCCTTGGATATTGTACCGTTTATGAAATCTGAATAGCTTGGCACAGTAGGATTCTGATTTGCAAAGAAACAATCTGAAAGCTCATCATCCTAAGCAGGGAGACACAGGTTTATTTATTTCGGCGTATTAGGTAAGACAGGATGGTTTTTATGTCGAGTGGTTGCCTGTTGGAAGATTAGAAAATCCAGAGGAAGAGGGCTCTCAACAACAGGCCGTCCTCTTGCGCTGATCACCAGCAGTGGAGGCAGTAAATGAGAAAATCCATGAGCCTCATCTTGATTTATTAAGGTTCCATTTGAAATCCAAATCAGAAATGGAAACTCTCGCCACAGCCTGAGCCCGCTATTCCGGAATTAAAATAACTTTTTTAGTGTTTATTTATTTATTTTATTTTTTTTTTAGTGGTTTTATTTTGAATACCGTCATCTCAATCAAGAATCAAACCTTAGAGAACCCTTGCAAAACAGTGAAACTTACTACGAAATGTTACTCAAACACTAAAGCTTCTTATCGTTGTCACTTAACTAAGTGAAGTGTCTGTTTCTGCAAAAGAATAGCATGCAATTAAGCTTTCTTTTGGTGTGTTGTTAAAACTACATTTTTAAAATTTAATTCCCGGATGTCTTAATAGGAGACAGTAAAAGCATCAAACAAAGGTGTGCACTTAGTGCACTTTTTTAATACCAAGTACTGATCAGTTAATCAGCTATCACACTGATATAGGCTTCTACTATACTGACTGGTTGATATTTAGATGAACCGGGTGATTTCTCTTTAGTGTTAATATAATTGAAGACTAGATACTGACTTTGAAAAAGAATTTGTTCTTTCTGTGAATTTAGAAATTGGAGGATGTTTTAAAATTTTTAAACAGGTGTTTAATGAATATCTTTTTCATATAAGAGAGGAGTTCATAAACTCTTCCTATATAGGGCTAGATACAAAAAGTGTAGACTTTATGGCTAAATAATGAGTACTGCTCAGTGTTCAACCCTGCCATCATGCCCTGAGAGAGGCCATGGACAGTACCTACTAAACTCACGGTGGCTGTGTTCCAAAAGACATTATTTACAAAAACAGGTGACTGGCCAGATTTTGTCTGGGGGCCATGGTTTGCCAACCCCTAACCTAGAGCATTGTGTTTAGAGGTAGGAGATATAGTTATAAAACACAGGCTATCGAGAACTATTATGTTGTGCTTGCCCAAATTTTGTTTAGTGGGGTATGACTAAGAAACAATTAGAAAAAGGAAGCCTACAGACATTACGTATATCAGAGCACCCACACCGTTGAGTACACGCCAAGTGTCATTTGCCTGAATACACACATGAGAATACATTGGAAACAATCTACTAGACCAGCAAGTCTCAGTCTTCCAGATATCTCCTTCAAAATATTTTCATGGTTGTTCAAAAGTAGCTACATAATTTGTTGAATCAGTTCTGGGTGTCAAGTGCCACCTCCACTGGAAAAGTTGGAGTACATATTTGCTTTTGTGGGGGAGCTCCACACTTTCTGCTCTCCAGAGCCCCACAGTAGTATCTGCATGAGCTGCTCGTGTCAGGGCTAACAGTGGAGGCAAGGATAGTTGTCATAGTCCTGTGCAAAACACCTACTGGAGGCTTATCTGTCTTGCTCTTACTCCTGGTCTTAATGTAACCTGCACAGAGGTGAGTAGGAAAAAGTATTCTGGTGACTTGAAAGGGAGAATTTTCTGCTCTTCTGTGTTTGCTTCATCAAGGACACAGATTATCTGTGCTTAGAGGGTTACCACTATTACCTTTACAGCTCTCCACTTAGACACACATGATTACATGCAAGTTCATACATCACATGGAGTCTCCTGCCAGGGAGCGCCCATGGTGCCCAAGTGGTCATAATGTGCCCAGAACCAGGCCTTACGTTGAGTTTGGTTCACCAGTCCAGGACCATTAATATATTTTCTCCTTCAGTCTGATCTTGGTTTGGGGCCACTCAGTCCACCAGGCGTGTATTTGTATCTTTGGGCCACCCAGCCACTGTGCCTGCAGAAGAGAGCTTCTTAGGCCCCTTTGCCAACTGGAGCAAGCAAATATATATGAGGGGTGGGTGTGGGAGACACAAACATCCAATACTTCAAAGTGAGTATATCTAGGAACAGATGATGGATGGTTACTCAGCAGCAGAGACTGAGCCCTAGATCACCTAGAACCTACATGGTAATGGGACAAATCTTCTCTGTATTCTTGCTTCAGCAATGTCTGAACTCAGTATCTAGTTCAGTCTAAATCTATTGTACGCTGTATGGTGGGAAAGGGTGTCCTGTGGGTAGTTCTGGGCAATTCAGAGATAGAAAAGAAAAAAAACTTGGTATAAAATATATATATATGAATGAATGAATATGGTTATATAAATATATATATAATATAAATGTATAATATATAAATATACATAAACATATATATTTATTTTTAATATGTTTTATTATTTTATTAGTTAATTAATTATTTTTTAATATGTAATTACCCTATAGAGCATAGGCACTCTGAAGGAAATGTAGCAATTAGTGGAATGTATTGTGGAAGGCTGCTACTTGGGTAGAGTAATGTTTGTTGAGCGGGTGAGTTTAGCGGTCATGGATTGTGTGTCACATACCTTGTTAAATGCTTGCACACTGCATCTCGTTTAATCTCGTTTAATCCTTATTATAAATCTATGTGTGACAAATTATAATAAGTTAGGAGTAATTATGATTAATGCAAAAAATAATACTACTACTACCATCAGCTGAACAACTACTATGTGGTAGTTTTCATTTGTAGAAACCTCATTTTTAGAGTCTTTCAAATTTGGCATTGTCATTCCTGTTCTAGAGATAAAGAAATTATAGATCAAAAGAGAACCCAAACTAGTGAAAGGTAGAGCCAAGACTGAAACAGAGGTATATTTCATTATACCTTTCACTCTTCTGTGTGTTGGAATGGATCTTATCTCTTCGGCCTGGAAATTGTAGGCCAGCCTATGACACTACAAAGGCTCTCACAAAATATTGTTTGATGAATAAAAGACAGACATAACCATTATAAATCAAAAACTGTCCGGTATTTGCCACTAACTACTTGTCGCTATTTTTAAGGCTGTCTTCACCCTGAAACATTACAGTGACTGTTAGTGCAGACTGGAAACCATTAAAACTTCAAGAGACCCTTGAAACAAGTGTTAATGTCAGGTGTGGACTTGAGTCATGGAGGCATTTCAAGTAGAGGTGAAGTAAAGAGTGTACATTGGAAAATACATGGGATTTGAGATGTACTACTCTAGTTAAGACACTAGATTAGACATATGCATCTTTTGGAACTAAAGGAGAGCAGGAGATAACTGGTGGAAGGTGAAATATCACCCTTTCTATTTACTTTGCATTTTTCTCAGCTATGTCTGGCTGTCCTCCCTGTCTCCAGTGTTCGAGATCAAGAGCACCTTCTCAGTTTCTCCTCTCCAGTGGGCAGTGTGGGTACCAGACATTTCCGTTACGACTGAAAGCGCTTTTGACCGGTGCTGGTCTAGAGTATAAGATAACTTCTCCATGGGTTTGTATTTAGTCAGAAGATCATAAGTGCAGTATGAAGCCAGTATAGAAGTACTTATTTCAAGCATAACTTAGAAAAACTAGAATATTATTTTGAGGCACCAGAGCACACATTAGGAGTCCTAAGCCTTCCTAGGTAGATTGTCCGGGTTTTTTAGAGAGCAAATGGATTAAGAAATAAAAGTTCAAGAATATTATTTAAGAATATATGGCAACTAGCAGAAAAACAAAAACAATATTTAAGTCAACAGAGTCAGAGAAGGATGTGGGAAATATATAGAAAATGCTAAAGTGAGCTAAATTCCTTACTTTGTACAGCACCAAGTCAAGCATCGAATGTCTAATAGGAATGAGTTAAGAAATTTATATATAGTTATGTAGGTGGTGTGATAGACACAATCAGCAGAAAATCTGAAAACAGAAGCCCTTAAAATATAATTCAAAATATGGTGCCAAGTTCACTGGAGATTTATTTGGCCAAGTGATGAATTAACATTTAAAGAAAATGCAAAGGTGGGGCACTTGGTACGCTCAGTGGATGGAGTGTAGGACTCTTGATCTCAGGGTTGTGAGGTCCAGCCCCATGTTGAGTGTAGAGATCACTTAAAAATAAGATTTAAAAAAATAAAAACAAAGGCCAAGGAAGAGAGAACTCTTCTTTATGATTCAATGTAAAACTTACTTGGGGGGAAAAAAACAAGTACAGGATAATACTTTATTTTTTATTTTATTTTTTTTCAAGATTTTATTTATTTATTCATGAGAGACACACACAGAGAGAGAGAGAGAGAGGCAGAGACACAGGCAGAGGGAGAAGCAGGCTCCATGCAGGGAGCCCGACGTGGGACTCGATCCTGGGACTCCAGGATCACCCTGGGCCAAAGGCAGGTTCTAAACTGCTGAGCCACCCCAGTGTCCCGGATAATACTTTAATTATATGCTTTTCTGGGTGATTAATACACACACACACACAGACACACACACACACACAAGATTAGAAGGAAGGAAAGACATCAAGATATCATCAGTAATTGTCCAGGATGAGTAGAAAAGAGGATGAATACAAATGTAGGAGAACACTAACAGTTAAGAGCCCGGGACAGAGTAAAACAATCTGATTAAAGATTGATCCTATGTGACATGACTCTCAGAAAGTGTTTACTATCTTCCATGATCTGTTAGTCTTTTTTACCACATGTGAACAGTAGCACCCTGCATAGGAAAGATGGTGACAGAAACAGTGTCGAGAACAAAGGTAAGATTGTTGAGATCCCAGCCATGAATGAATTAGGTATTCCATTTTATTAGATATTTTTAAAATAAATTCTTATAATATCAATGGAAGGACTGGCAGTTTAAATAGAATATTCTCATGCATACTATACCTTATATTTTTTAAACCTTTTAATTTATTCCCATATTTATTGTGGTGAGCAAGTGAAACCTGTACTATCAAAATTTTCATTGCCTCTGGGCTGGCCAGAGTTTCAGATCTTCAGAAGCTTAAATGAGGGGTCCTGCCAAATTGTACAGGTTGATGTGGAAGAGGGATAAGTTAAATAAAACTTCAGTTTAAAGATTTGTGTGGTACCGCACACATTGGGCTTTTTTTTTTATTTTTAAAGAGATTGAACACTGTGCAAAGAAATTGAATTTTTTGAAAAGATAAGATAGGAGTAAATATAGAAAAAGACTTAAAAGACTTAAAGTAGTAGAGCAAAAAGTCCATTCCTCTCGCAGTTTCCTATAGAATAATACCCCAGACCAGGCAGTCTGCTGGAGGTAGGAGCGTTTTTTTAGTTCACCAACTATTAATTTCTGCTTTACTCTTTAAGCTAAGGAGATTAGGATCTTCTCTGAATACTTGAAAGCATTTGATTTTTTTTATAAATTTATTTTTATTGGTGTTCAATTTGCCAACATAGAATAACACCCAGTGCTCATCCCGTCAAGTGCCCACCTCAAACAACAAATACCCACCATTTGCTTTGACGTGATTTTTTTTTTTATTGAATTATCTTTGCAATATCAAAGCAGATCTCTGACACAAGGAGCTTGTCATTTCAGCACTCCACTGGTGCAGTGAGAATAGTCCAATGTTTGATAAACAAAGGTCACAGACAGTTGAGCTGGCCTTCAGCTCAGTGCTACCACTCTGCATTCTGAGGCACACAGGCTGGCAGTCACCAGCCAAAGATCTTTTCAGATAAGACCAGGAAACTTGCCCCCTTCCCAGTAATATGGTTTCCAAGTGTTGGAATGATCCCATCAGTTCATGTTCAGGGAGGTGTCGTTTAATTCTTCATCTCCGTAGACATACTCTTATGCTTATTTGTATTACAAAATACATGAGCATTTTAGAAATTCCCTGGTAACCAGCTTGCTCATCTGCAAAATAATGCTGCTAGACTACAAGGTCTTCAAAGTTTCTTCTAAGTAAAAATCTAAGGCACTCTGATTCTAGCTTTACCCTTGGGAACACACTTATAAAAAGAATTTAAAAGGGGGCTTTTTCAGTTTTCACTTGTGCAGAATAGACATATAAACAACTCTCAACTTGTTTCATTATATATATATAAATATATAAAATCCTTGGTTAGGATAATACAATGAACTTTCTGTATATTTATATATATATATAAAATGGGATATTGCATATACATGTATATATATATGGGATGTTACATATATATTATATATATTATTTATATATAAATATATATAACATATATATTATTTATATATCCAAGATTGTATATATATGTTAACGAAGGAGTATTAGGTGCTAATCTCTGAAGACCCCAAAATTAATAGAAAAGATTCAGCCTCTCAAGTAGCTGTTGGCCTATCTGGAAAAACAGATAAGAAAATATAAATTATACTAAAATATTAAAGCAAGAGTATGAATAATATTTGTCTTCGTACAAAAAAAGGAAGTATAGCTTTCAGAACTTTGAGTTTTACTGAAGTTAACTTGTGTTTTAGTTGTGCCACCTGTAAAAGTTCTAAGTAGGACTTTTCTAGATCTAGATAGAACATTAATACCCATCATTTCCAACTCTCATGTTTTGCAAAAGTAAATACAAAAGCCTGAGAAATTAAGTGGTTTTTCCAAATGCATCTATTTTATTAGTGGTAAAGACATGTACGTCTCCCTTAGTCTTTTCTTCTTCCAGTTGCCTTCTTTCCAGTGTACTGGGAATTTCTAAAACCCCAATTCCTTCCAATCTCCAGTTTCCTGTCTACTTCTTTGGCCTCTTCTTGTACTATATATATTCAAGCCACACTGGCAGTCTTTGACTTGCTCACCAAGATTATTGCCTCCTTTATACTTAACTTTTCCTCTTCTTGAAATAAGCCCCCCTGCCCCCCAGATATTTGTATGTCTGACTCCTTCTCACCATTTAGATATCATCTCATTTTATCTTCTCAGAGAGTGCTTTACTATTTGTCAAACTTACCCTTGCCCCATAATTATGTTTTATCCTATGTATTCCCAAGATTGCATTCATGGTTTTTATGCCTTTTGTTTAAATTATTTTGTATCTTTATCATCTGTCTCCTCCCTTAAAATAAGCTCCTTGAAAGCAAACATATTGACTCTCCTCTTCATCCCTGTATCTCCAGCACTTTGAGCAGTGTTAACTCACGATAACTTCTAAATAATTATTTGTTGAAGGGATAAACATTTACCCTAAAAGAAAGATGACCATGTTAGCTGAAATCCCAAATTGCTGACTCATTATAGAAAGATTTTGGAAGAAAATAGTGGCAGATAAGTCACATTAGGCAGGTGTAATATTTTCACGTTTTCTGTGTGTTTCAATATAGTCTAAGTCATAAACCTAAGTCTTCAAATGTCACCTTTCTGTAGGGTCATAGTACATTAAGGCTTCTTCCACAGGTTTGAGGTGGTTGATTTTGCCCTGGGAAAGAAAAGGACCTAGAGCAGAGTTTTTGGAGAATATGAACTTTGAAACAGAATTGGAGCTGGCCAAGGGGGATGAAAGGGAGCCAGCTGGAGAGCAAGGGAATGTGTATGTGTGTGTGGGTGGGGTTGGGGGTGGGGATGATTGTGCAGTGTGGTTCTAATCAAGAAAGCAAAGAGCAGAGTTAAGAGGAATTTCAAAAGGAAGCAAGTGATTAATACTATTCGTGCTGTGGAAGAGTTAATAGAGTTAAGGACTGAGCATATCTTCTGTATTTAGCAATTAAAATAGAGTCACAACTATTCTTGGTTAGGATAATACAATCTGCTATATAGCAGATCCCTGAATGACAGTGGTTTGCACGGTTGCTTCTCTATCACAGGACAGTCCAAAGTAGGTTTTCCTGGTTGATGGGTAACTTTCCTTATGGTGATTCAGGGTCCAGATTCCTTCCTTCTTTTCGTCTCTTCTTATAGTTGAGCCCAGAGTCCTCTGCATTCAGTGAATTTGGAAAAAGAGAGAAGGCAGAACTGCTTTTTAAGCTCCTTAACCTAGAAATCACATTTGTCACTCTGCTCACATTCTCTTGGCAGAGAACACAAGGTTCAATATCCATGCAAGGGAGCCAGAAAATGTAGTCCATGGATGTACAGATATTCTGGAAAGGGAAGCACCAGTAATGATGGGCCAAGACCAGTCTTCCTGAATGATAGAGAAATCTGCAGTGAAGTCATTTTCATTTTATAAATATTCACTTATCACCTAGAAATACAAGGCTATATAATAGATATACCTATCATTACAAAGTTATAATTTATTAGAAGAGATAAAACATACAAAAATTATGGTAATTCAGAGCTATTTCTGATTTATTCATGCAAATTTTGTGATGGAAAAAAAGATGAAAATGGTGGAAATGAGTATATGGCTAAACTAATAAAAATATGGACTCTTTTCATTGATGTATCTTATCTACCCATTTTCAGATAAGAAGCACTAGTGTAAATCTTCCCCATTTCCAGATCAAAGGCTGTTGCTCACTGGATTGAACCACTTGCGTATGAGTGTATGTTGGTGTGAAATCTAGCCCATTAAAAATATAATGTGGCTTATATAGCTAAAGTCCTATATTCCTCATTTTCTACTTCTTTTTAAATCTAAAAGGATATTACAGTTTCATTATTGGATTAACAGTTTGTGTTTTGGCTTAGAGTACTCTAGAATATAAAATGTTATTTCAGTAGAGGTTGGAAGTGGAGGAAGTGTCAAGGAAATAGTTATTTTTCACAAATTATTAAGAATTAATTTTTAGAAGAAACTATGAAAAAAAGCTTAAACCAAAACTATGAGACTTTATTCTTTCTACCTCAGCTGAAGTTGATGAATGTGGTATCAATCAAGAGTTGGCAAATGTTTTTCTGAAAAGGGACAGACAGTTAATACTTTAGGGTTTGCAGGATTCATTTGATCTCTGTCACAACTACTCAGTTGTGTCATCATAGCATGAAAGGAGATGTAGACAATATGTAAACTAGTAAGCCTGACTGTGTTCCAGTAAATCTTTGCTGATGGACACTGGAGTTTGAATTTCATATAATATTCATCTGTCATATAACATGATTTTTTTCATTTCTCCCACCATTTAAAAATGCAAAATACATTCCTAGTTCATGAGCCACCCAGAAATAGGTAATGGGCCTATAGGATTTTCTGTTTACTCACTCCCAGAAAATGAAAACACAATTCAGAGCTATTTTAGATCAGTTTTTGTTTTAAAAATGTGTGGACTATAGCACATTATTCTATTCTATTTATTTGTGACAGAATTTAACAAAATATATGCTCCAAGAACATGAAAATTAAGACGGTATTATATGCATAAATATTAGCCTCCCACTTTTTTAGGTAGTCACACTAACAAAACTATAAGAAATCATCCTAGATCAGTTCAGAGTGAGTTTTTCGATCCTACTCATGTTTTGTTTAGTGCTCTTTGAAGGCCGTAATGCTCAATTAGTCAATTAGTAGCTGCCAGATGGAGAAGGCCATTTCTTTGTGTGTGTGTGTGTGTCTGTGTGTGGGAGGGGGATGTATCTTGGTGTGTGTGTGAGCTTGAGAGCGAGAGATGGTGTTGTGTGTCAGACCTCTCCATGTCCCTTTTAGATGCCACTAGCTCAATCACCGTGAGCAATGGACCATAAGATACTTATGTATCTTCTGCTTGGCTTCATGCTTGATGCTTCTGATCAGACACAGCATTTCATTTCCAATATCACAGATGACAGAGTAAAATGCAGAATGTGTTGCTGCAAATGTCAAAAGGTCCAGAGAAGAAAAGACAGTTCTACCTCTGTGTTTGGATTAACAACAATTGAAAATAAATGCCCATTTCCAATTCTTTGGTCGGGTTTAAGTTTTATATGTTTGATATCTGTGTGTTGTTACTTACACATATCCAAGGGGTTTTGACTAGGTTGCAAAAAGAAAAAAAAAAAAATAGAGATAAAGAAAATAGTATTCCTAATGGTTTAATCCTATTTTTTTGTTAAACCTTGATACTAAAAGTGCACTGCTGACTTCATGTACATTGACAATTTTCTTTGATAATTACCCACTTGAAATAATAGACTGATAAGTAGTCCTAATAGAAGACCTCCGGCCGTCTATTTCCACCTTCTAGTCTGCAATTATTAATAATAGATATTATACAAATATTAATAGCCACTTCACAGACAAAAGTTCTTAGAAAGGGCTTTAATATTTTTTTTTCTATTGAAAGATCGTATTGAATTGAGGTAGGAGTCTGAAGGAAATAATGCATTCATTTCTTGCTTATAATTAGCTTGAGGTTGTATTTACCTTCTTAACCTGTAAGAGGAGTCCCACTGTTTTTCCTCTCATTCAGCATATCCTAGGATCTGTACTTGAAAGTACAAAATTCACAGACTAAAAAACAAAACAAACACGATTATTAACACAAAGCAAGAATTATTAATGCCTTAATGAGTGGCATCATGTATCCTTCCATCCCACAAATAGCCCACAAATTCTAAACCGGCTTCTGTATCATACTTGCATTTTTTATTTATTTATTTATTTATTTATTTATTTATTTATTTATTTATTTATTTATTTTTGCATTTTATTTTTTAAGGAACAGCAGAATATGTGTGGGTGTACCCCTAATGGCACAGCAGCTTCACTTGTTTTTCCCCTTGGTATGTCAGCAAACCGGCCCTCTGCATTCTGCGACAGGTGTCTTCTCTTCGTTGGAGCACGAGTTGCAAAGAGCACACTTTTCAAGTTTGCTAGAGTGAATTTGTTCTTACCTAAATACAAAGGCTGGGAAAGAAATATATTTACCTTCTACAAAGTGCAAGAACTGGCTAATAGTTTAAAAATCAATAAGGAAGAATATTTGTAACTGACATGTTATAAATACCCTCGGTGAACAGGAGCCATCTGGGCACTGTTCCCTTGCATATTTATTGTCTTTTACCAAATTAAATGAAGAATGCTGAGCAATAGAACATGGTACCTGCAAAGAGGCAGTTTTGTTCCTTTCTGGTTCTATTTTTCTCCTTGGTTTTCCTCTCCCTCATTTTCATTACCTTTTGCAGTTTCTTAGCCGGCTTTTCCCTCCACTTCCTCACTATTCCCCCTTTTCTTTGCTTTTTACCTTTGTTCTTACTCTGTCCTGTCATTCCACTTCACGCTTTCCTTCCACCAAGAATGGCTTCTGGGTTAGACATGGCTGTGTGGAGGTGTCCTCTTAGAATGCTAATGCATCCAGTTTTTGAAAGGACAGAGATAATCATAGGTAGACAGAGAGGCTGCTGCCCTCCATGGCTGGGATTTCTCACTTTTCCCAATGGTGTGGTTCATCGAAATAGCTCCACAATCTCATTAGGTTTATTTTTATAAGATTTCCAGCCCTAATATTATTTCTTCATGAAAAGATCAAGTTTCTTTTGAATCCCTCTGGTTCTCTTATTTTCCCCAGTGTTTCCTGGCAATGGAAATCCTATAAATCAGTATTATATTCTGACAATTTTGCATGCCATCAGCTAAATGTGATGCTTTTGAAATGCAAGCACAATTCTTTTTAAGTAGGCATTTAATTTTAGTGGAATTTGCATTTGACAGTCCCAATTCATGTGTTTCAGCATCTGAGTGAAATAGCTGTCTTTGAATTCTAATGGGATGAATATAGTGAAATTAACCTTTTGCCACAAAACACACTATTCTAGGCAAAAGCTTTCACACTGTTTTGAATCACTTCTATGTAGTTATAATAGAGTGAATACTGTTAATTTAATTCATAGAGTGATGAAAATGGTTATGAATAGAGGATGTAAACAACAGGCTTCCTTAATTATTCTGTGAAGTGCCATCAATGAATATGGGACATTGACCTGGAACTCCAGTTCATTATTTTTTTTATTTTCAGTATTAGTAGTTATATGTCAGATATCTACAAAATATCTAGACATAACAAAGTGCTTGTGGAGAATCCTTGAAATTTACCATTATGATTATTCTTAACTTGTGTTTTTGAGCTAATTTATTAGTCATGGCAAACAATGATTTTCAAAAAAGTTAACTATCAGCAGAGTCAACAAGTCTTACATAAATATTTACCTTTTTTTCTTTAAAATAGAGATAGGAATAAGAGGTTTAGATTTTAAATATTTAATATTTCTTTTGGACAATGTTAAAGTTACTAAATAATGCCACTGTCCAACTATCCAACTGTATAAAAAAGTAGGGTACACATCCAGGTGTGTGTGTGTGTGTGTGTGTGTGTGTGTATTCACACATACATATATAGCCAAAGCACTTAATGTTAAAAGTTCATTTAAAAAAATCTTGATTGGGGCAGCCCTGGTGGCTCAGCAGTTTAGCACCGCCTTCAGCCCAGGGCCTGATCCTGGAGATCTGGGATCGATTCCCATGTCGGGCTCCCTGCATGGAGCCTGCTTCTCCCCCTGCCTGTGTCTCTGCCTCTCTCTTTCTCTCTCAGAAATAAATAAATAAAATATTTTTAAAAAATAAAAAATAAAAAATCTTGATTGGAGCACCTAGGTGGCTCAGTCAGTTAAGTGTCTGCCTTTGGCTCAGGTCATAATCCCAGAGTCCTAGGATGGACCTCTGTGTCGAGCTCTCTGCTCAGTGGAGCCTGCTTCTCCCTCTCCCACTGTAGCTCTCCCTGCTTGTGGTCTCTCTCTGTCTCTAAATAAATAAATAAAGTCCTTTAAAAAATAAATTAAAAAATAAAAATAAAAAATATTGATTGTCATTATCATTATCATTATTATTATTATTATTATTATTATTATTTTAGAGAGAGAGAATGGGGGGATGGGAAGGCAGAGGGAGAAGGAGAGAGCTAGAATCTCAGGCAGACTCCCTGCTGAGTGCAGAGCCTGATACAGGGCTCCATCTCACCACCCTGAATTCATGACCTGAGCTGAAGTTAAGAGCTGGACGTGTTAAGAGTTAAGAGTTAAGTTAAAATGGTCCTGAAGTTAAGAGTTGGACTGACTGGGCCACCCAAGTGCCCCTTGATTAATTAAAAAAATATATATATTTTTTGTCCTCCTTCAGGTTACAGTTTTTAAAAAAATAAAATACTTTTTAAAGAGGTCTTTGGTTTATACTAGATTGTTATTTTTGATTTGCTTTTACTGGCAGTTGGCATTTAACAGTCATTATGTAAAAATGAATTTATATATCTGTCACTAAACAAACTGCAGGGAATTATCCTATTGGAGAGAAAAAAAATCCTTCCACATTTTTTTGTCTACCTATTGTGATATGTAAAGAAGGGAAAATAGAAGAGTAAATAGCCTTTTACTGTGCTAATTCTTACTTCCAACGTCAGGATTTTTCTCCCAGTGATGTGGTGCACTGAAATAGCTGAATCATGTGGACAGCTAGTTGAAAGCAGATTATAAGGCCCCACCTCCAGAAGTTCTGACTTGATAAGATGCAGAGGCTGGATAATTTGTTTCTCTATCAAACTTCCAGTGTTGCCGATAGGGTTGGTGGAGGAACCTCACTCCTCAAGCGATTCTAGTCATGTTCTATAGTAATATTTTACCAAACATACTGCAGTATGTCACTAAGAAATAAGTAGCAAATTCTTATAATCACTTGTGGAGACCAAGGGTATTGAGGTCAAATGGCCTGGGGTTGTAGAGTTTTTACTCACAAGACATGGGATTTAGAGCAAATTGCTGTAACACTTTAGGTTTTAGTAATTCATATAATGGGTATAAGAGTATATATCAGAGAATTTTTGTTGACCATTGTATTAGATACTCTGTTATCTAAGAGTATAGATATCTATACTATATATAGTATATCTATATACTATATGCTATATAGATATAGCATATCTATATGCTATGTGGCGTATAGAAAGATTCATATTAATTCAATAAATCCAAACGACCGTTTTGATGCTGAACAAAACCAGTGACTAAGGACTTGAATGCTAGGTTGGTCTTTTGATTCCAACATTAGATATAAAAGAAGTTAACACATGGCCTTGAAAAATGTTTAATTGTTGTGAGAAATCTTCTGAAGTGTAATTTGGGTATTAACTTTTTGAAAATTTTTATTTTATTATTTTTTACTACATTTTTTTACTGCATTTACCACATCTCTTCAATACATCCTACAAATGTATATTGTTAAGTGGAGTAGGATCTTTTTTTAAATGTTGGTTTGGAATAAGTTTTGAATTATTTTATTTTTTAAAGTTTTTATTTATTTATTCATGAGAAATACAGAGAGAGACAGAGTCATAGGCAGAGGGAGAAGCAGGCTCTCTGCAGAGAGCCTGATGTGGGACTTGATCCCAGGACCCCGGGATTACACCCTGAGCCAAAGGCAGATTCAACCAGGTGCCCAGTGAATTATTTTATTTTAAAAGTGTTAATTATTAAGAAAAGCCATAACTCGTACTCATTGTTCCTACTTTTATTCTGCATGATAAACTTGTATTTTTGTAGTGAAAGCTAAATATAACTAAATGAAAAAATTTGACTGTAACCATGTCATATATATTGACAGTTTCTATGCTTTTGAGATTGAGCAAATAGTAATAAACTTATTAATAATAAACTTATTAATAAAGATTATAATGACCTAGGATTGTTATTCAGAGTGGACTAACTTGAAAAACTTACAATTTAATCTAAAACGGAGCCCTCTTTCTTGCATTGTTGTCTTCCTTCTGAGTCTTTGTAAGACAAATGCATATTTACTGTGATGGTGTTACCACAGAAATAAATCGAATCGTGTGTTTCTTATAGTACCAATGCTGGAGTAACTCCTTGAATGATTAAGTAATATAGTCATGGGAAAATAACAGGGACAAGTGGAAGACTTGCCAGTGTTGTGACCTATGGCATATTTTAGCCTCTTTAGATCTCAGTTTCACTCTTTAGTAGCATGGGTGACAGTAGGATGGCTATAAGGAGGTTAACCATCCTGTAACAATTGGGTGGTGATAGGAATTCAAGAAGATAACCCTTTGTAAAAGAGCCTAGCATTGTACAATGACTGGTTCATTGAGGATACTCAGTAAAATGTAATTCTTGTCCAAATTCCCACAACCCTATTCCCAAGGCCCCAGTTTCCTCGCTAAAGGTCTTTTACTTTATAAAGTTAACTGGTTTAGCATTTAGTTCAATTAATATTTGAGCAAATGAGTAAATTAATGAAATAACATATTTTTCTTTTGAGTTCACTTTCTAATGCACATGTTGTTAATCTTCCATCTGAAGAGATATCTTTAAATATGCAAGATTAAAATTTATGATCATATAAAATAAATAAAACTTTGATGTGGCATATGACATTTCTGAAATTCAGATTATCAGAGAAAGAAAATCTTTCTAAAAACTGTTTAAAATGGTCTTTGATAAGTGCTCAGAATAAGAAAATAAAGTATTTTTATGTATAGATTGGGATGTTTTCTGTCTTATTTTCAGATCAGTTAGGTACGATTCAGGAACCCTCCACCGAGGCAGAAAAAGCTACATTAAATCACTCCCAGAAGGTCTCTTTGAATTCTGATAGCCTGATTTTCTTTGAAAAGCTTGAACTCTTTATTTGTTAAGATTCAGGGCTTCACTGAGTTCTATATTGTCCCTGACTAAAATGACTTATTTGAGTGGGGGGTATTTCTTATCTCATTGGAAGGTTTAAAAAGAAGCAGTTACTGCATTTTTGGGCAGATGAAATGGTTTAGCATTGCTCAAAACTTGTCCAAGATGCTAATCTAAATCATCAGCTAGACCATTTGAACACATGACTAAACACAGACCAAAGAGAAGTTAGTTTAAAAGAAATCTTATCAGGAATCAAATAATAGATCTTAGGCTTTTTTTTTTTTTTAATCTTAGGCTATTTGGATTGCCTCACAGGATAGATAATAGAGCCAACAAGAAGCAACAGTGCTACACAAAAGGAGTGGAACTATCTTCTCTATGTGGATAAGGGCAACGTTTGCATTCGTTTTTCTGAACTTGCTTCCAGATTTAAGGCCTGTGTATTCCCATTGCCTTTGAACATTTCTACCTGGTACCTAGAGCCTCCTCAATTTTAGTTTGCTCAAATCCATGCTTCATCCTTTCTTCTCCATCTCCCTTTCTCACATACCTGCTGCTCTCGCCTGCCAACTTGGTGCAGGGTATCACCCAACCTTGTATCCTCAACACCATCATCCTTGTTTCTGTTCCTGATTGGATTGGAGTCTGAGATGGACATTAGCATATTGAGGATTTATGAGCTGCTCTTGGGATCACTAACTGTGAAACAAAAGGAAAAGCAAGGAAGAGGTTTGGGAAGAGGGACAGGTTGGAGTGTAATTACACTTAACAAAGCTTTCAGCTGACCTCTCTGGAAGCTCTGAATCTAGGATAGCCTTCAGCATTGTCCTCAGTTGGGGTGATGAGCCTGGGGCTTTCTATTCCACTTTGACCAATTACTGGATCCAATTTCCTTAGGAAAGGGAAGTGAACTTGGGCAGAGTGATTGTTCTATGAGCTCGTCATCAGCCAGCACAGTAATTCATTGGGTTTCCACTGATAACTAGATAAAATACAAATGCCTTAGCTTAAAGTGGAAGGACCAACACAGTCTGGACTATACAGCTATTGCCGCCTCATTCTTCCAAGCATACATTTTACTGTTTCGGTGCCACTGATATTTAGTATTTTTTCTTGTGTGTGCCGCTTATCTTATGTAGCTCCGACTCCTTTCCCACCTCCCAACTTTTTTTACATAACTTTTTCATTCATTCATTCTTGTTTAACTTTTCATTTCAGAATTTCTTTGGACTTCTATAACAGTTGCAAAAATAATACAAAATTTCCTTATAACCTTTACCCAGATTCCCGAAATGTCAAAACCTTCTATAACCATATTACAAGGATCACTATCCAGAAAATAGCATTGATATACCACTTTAGTCTATAGACCTTATGCAAGGTTTATCACTGGCCCAATTAGCGTCTTTTTTGGGGGACGAGGATTGAGCATTGCATTTAGTTGTCATGTCTCTGAAGTCTTTATTAATTTGGAAAGTTCCAGAGTCTTTCTTTGTCTTTGATAAGCTTGAAGAATACTGGCCCATTATTCTGTAGAATAGCCCTCATTTTCAATTTGTAATTTCTTGAGTTATGCATTTTTGGCAAATGATGTCATGTCGTCGTCAGTGCACCATATCAGAAGGTGTTGATGTATATAATTTCTTGTGGTGTTAACATTGGTCACTTAAAGTGATTTATCCATTTAAAAATTACTTTTTCTTTTTGTAACTAATAAGTACATTGTGGGGAAATACCTTAAGACTGTGTTAATATCTTGTGTATCATTATACTTTTTCATCTAACAATCACCTATTAATTTTAGCATCCGTTTCTGATTCTTAACTTACTACTGTGATGTTTGAAAAATAATGATATTTTATTTCCAACATTCCTTCTATGTTTTTAAATTGGGATTTGACCTAAATACTATTGTAAGGAAGAGCTATTTTTCTTCTAATTATTGATACAGACTCCTGGATTCTTATTTTATTTTATGCATTATAATGTATTGCTGTCAATATTTCTTTTTTTTTCTCAAAATGTTCTCAGGTTTGGCCACTGAGAGTCTTTCAGATTGGATCCTGTGTTCTTTGACAGGTCCCCATAATTTTTTGACCACTTTTGGGAAGGAATCTCAATGATCATCTAATTCATCTTCGAATCATCTGAAAGTGCTCCTGGAAAACAGTCATCTAGCCTATGTTTGACAAAATTTAGTAGTAAGGAACTTACAGATATAGAACATAATTTTTCTACTATAGACAGTTCCTTTTTACTTCCAGTTTTATTGAGATATAATTGACATAACACTGTATAAGTTTAAGGTGTGCAATGTGGTGATTTGATATAAATATATATTAGGAAATTATTACCATATAAGATTGGTTAACATATATATTACCCTCCAGAACTACCTTTTTTGTGTGTATGGTGAGAACATTTGATATTTACTTTCTTAGCAACTTTCAGGTATATTACACAGTATTTTTAACTGCTAGAGTATTTTTAACTTGTCACCATGCTGCACACTGGATTCCCAGAGCTTACTGATCTTATAACCGGAAGTTTGTATCCTTTGACCAAAATCTCCCCATTTCTGCCTCCCACCAGCCTGTTGCAAGCACCATTCTACTCTCTACTACTTCTGAGTATTTTAGATTTCACGTGTGAGATCATACAGTGTTTGTCTTTCTGCATCTCATTTATTTCACTTAGCATAATCCCCTCAAGTTTCATGCATGTTGTCACAAGAGGCAGGGTTTACTTCTTTTGTATGGTTGTGTAATAGTTTGTTATATAAAATATAGTCATATATATAGTTATATATTCATTATATATATGTTACATAATGTATACAGTATTCCAGTGGACATGAGAGTGCACATATATCTTTGACATGATGATTTTGTTTCCTTTGGTTATATACTCAGAAGTGAAATTGCTGGACCATATGGTAATTTTATTTTTACTTTTTTGAGGAACTTTTATAGTGGTCATGTCAATTTATGTTCCCACCAATGTCCATGGGAACATTTTACAAAGTGGCTATACAAATTTACATTTCCAACAGTGTAGGGGGTCCCTTTCTTGATATCATTGTCAACAGGTGTTATCTCTTGTGAGGTTTGAGATAGTATCTGATTGCTTTGATTTGCATTTCCCTGAAGATTTGTGCACCTTTCATCTACCTTTGGAAAAGTATCTACTCAGGTCTTTTGCCCATTTCTGAATACTATTATTTGTTTTTGTTATTGATGAGCTCTTTATATATTTGGATATTAATTTCTTACCAGATATATGGTTTGCAGATATTTTCATCCACCCTATAGGCTGACTTTCCATTACGTTGATTTTCCTTTGCTTAGTTTGATGTAGTCCAACATGTTTTTTATTTTGTTGCTTGTGCTGTTGGTATATCAAAAAATCATTGCGAAGACCAATGTCAAGGATCTTTCTCCTTGAAAGATCTTTAGGTTTAGGTCTTACATTTAGTTCTTTAATCCATATCAATTTAATTTTTTGAGTGGTATAAGATATGAGTCCAATTTCAGTCTTTGCCTGTGAATATCCAATTTTCCTAGTGCCATTTTTTGAAGAAACTATCCTTTCTCTATTGAGTATTCCTAATTCCTTGTCAAATATTAGTTGATTGTCCATTCATGGATTTATTTCTGGGTTTTTTATTCTGTTCCATTGGTCTATGAATGTTTTTATGCCAAACCATACTGTTTTGTTTTTTTTTTTAGATTTTATTTATTTATTTATTTGAGACAGGGAGAGAGAGAGTGAGTGAGAGAGAGCACGAGCAGGAGAGAGGGGTAGAGGGGGAAGCAGATTCACCACTGAGCAGACAGCCCTATATATGACTCCATCCCAAGACCCTGGGATCATGATCTGAGTTGAAAGCAGATGCTACTGATTGAGCCACCTAGGCAGAAACACACCATATCCTCTCATTTATTTGCATTTTAATTAATTCTTTCATCAGTGTCTTAGTTTTCAGCATATAGATCTTTCACCTCATTGGTTAAATTTATTACTAGCTATTGTTTTTGATGCTATTGTAAATTCAAGTGTTTTCTTATTTTTTCATCATTTATTATTAGTATATAGAAACACAACTGAATTTTTATGTTTTTTTTAATATTTCAATGTTACTGAATTCATTTATTACTTAGATTTCCATGGAGATGTTTGTAATCATCTTGGATGAAAATGATTTGTCTTTTCTCTGAATTCTTAAAGTTATAGTCTTCCACCAAAGGGCACACAGTTTCTATTTTGGTCATTAGTGTTTTGTGAAATAGTTTCAGAGAGGTGAAAAGTTTGCTTTGTAAATCTGACAAGCTGAAGGAATAGAAAAAGTTTTATTTTTAAAAACATTTTATTTCAAAATACATATATCAAGTAAACAAAATATTAAAAAAATATTTTTCTAAAATCGTTTTTCAGTTTCCAAAGAAAAATAAAGGTATGCTTGGCTTATATTAATATCAAATTAGATCTGTCACATATGTATTTGGGTGATATTTAATATTTGATTGGACTTTGGTCCTTTAGAGGAAAAGAAAAGGTAGAGGCTGGGGATAGAAAAGAGGTCATATTTACACAGAGATCTTACGTACAATGATATTTGAGCTTCTGCGGGTGTATTTGTTCCTGTGATTTAACGCTTCAATTTTTAATGCTTATCAAGTCAGAGTTTGGGCATTATCCATGCTGAGTCTTAATTATTTAATGAAAGACTTGCCCAGGATACTTAGGTCAGTTTACTACCAACTGCATACACAGACAACATGCTTTACAAAACTGATTGGAGCCTTTCAAATATATTACTAAAAAACTTCTACCCAGTGGAGGTCTGACTGCACTTCTGCTTCATAAGAGCATAATCAGCACTTGTGCTTAAGATCCTTTTACTTTTTTCTCTCAGTTTACTCATTATTTACAACTCCTAATAGATATCTAGCCTTAGTTGTTTTTATTTCAGGTTTAATAGTATTCTGCTCTATTCCATGTCTGATTGTGTCTTGCTCTTTTCAGCACATTCTCTTCTGGGTCCAAGAAATATTCATCAATTTTTTTTTTCTCCTTGTTTTATATTCCTTACTTTAGTAAGGTTTGCTCTTTCAGAGAAATTGTATGGTCAAAAGAATGATAGGATCTGCCATTCTTTGTTTAGATTTTGGTTGACAGACATTTTTTTTTTTTGTAGTACATTTGTATTTGGATAATGATAATTTATTTTTAAAAATATTAAGAAACCTCATTTATTAAATCAAAGGGAAAATTATTTTCTCAAATTACCGTACTTTTTTCAGAAGGGACCACAAACAGGTAAGAACAACCAGAGGAGGCTCTGGTTCAGCTGAATATGGTGGCTTATTTAAATCATTTTGGGAGAAATAGATAGCCCTCAAGAATTAGTTCCTTTGTGTACCACTCCCCCCAACACATAGGATTTTATGTTTTGTTTTGTTTTGTTTTGTTTTGCATTCTCTGGGAAAATTTCCTGTGCTTTATGGAAAATACAGTGATATGTGTTTCCATTTATTAGAACTTTCAGTCCAAGGAGGAGAAAAAAAGCGTAACACATAAAAATCAGGTTAAAGTAAAAAAAAAAAAAATATGTAGACTGAAGAAAGACCTAAGTTTAGAACAAAGAGAAATTCGAGTTGGCCAGATCTGAATTGAACAGTAATTGTATTTGAAATATTGAAATTTGATCAGAACACTTGAGATTCTATATGAATATCAATTATTAATTAGAATATCATTAATTTAAAGATGTTTGGATTTAAAATAGGTTTATAATATAAAGAGCTTAATTCCAATGTAAGAGGAAGAACATCTGATCTGCAGTTAGCATTTCAGTCTCTTTAAGTATAGAGGTCAGAAGGAAGGCAGAGAAGGAGAGAAATGACTCTGTAGGACCCTCCAGTGTGGTAACATGTTTAGGCAGGGTACTTGTACGTGATCAGAACATCACGGCCCAGAGAGAACACCTTGACATCTAATGAAAAATTTCAAGGTTGTTAAGGAGGAAAGAAGTTATGAATACTTTCCATCAAATCGATGTTTTGTAATAATAATTTCTAAAACCAATAAAAGTGGATTCTGAAATTTGGGGAATATATAAACCTCTCCAGAGACTTTTCTAAGTCCTTTTAAAGAAGAAAGTGCAACATAATGGTGAAAAGCATTCAGTTTCGCTCATAAGGAACAATTGGGCACATATTGAATCAAGAAAAGTGCTGAAATCATTGAACAACAAAACTCAAAGTGATCATATTTCTTCATTTCCCATGTTGTTATGGTGATTTGTGTATTCAGAGCCCAACAATGTGAACGGCATGAAGGATGCGTGATTATGCATCCCTGAATGCCTGTGTAAGAGTTCACTAGGAAGAAATTACTGCTTTAGCATAAATGCATTGTTACTGCTTGAATGATGATAGCTGCATGTTGTCTCTTTTCTCTACTCAGCAAACACGATTCGTTTCCAGGTTTTGGTGTTACATCAAGCAAAAGACTCCAGCTGAGAAATGGTACTATTATATACACACAAAACTCCCTTCGAAGTGTTTCTGCTATGAATCGATACTATAGACTATGCAGCGTGAATAGCCTATGGTATCCTTTAGATAAGCATATTTAGAAACATGGATACCTTTACATTGGGTATTGCTACCTGTTCATGTTAGGGAGGGTAAAAATTAGGTGGACTACTTTTTTCTTTTTTTTTTTTTATCCTAAAGTGATCCCTCTTTCCTAGCTCTTTCCCAGAAGTGTTTGTGAAGACAACAAAGATAATTTTACAGTCTAAATTCTCCCATTGTCACACCAAATATCATTAACCCTAACACATATGAAGAAAATGTAGTCATGCAAGGATCTTTTGTTAGTATAACCACTCTAATGTGAATGCCAGTAATTAGCAGTAAAACTGCACAAAGATAATTGTATGGGTTTTAAAATACATCCTTGCTAGGATTTTCTCTGTGAAATTTCAAAGGGTATTTTGAAATAAATTAATATTCTATCTCCCTCTTGGGAAAGTATTCCTCACATTGTAGCAAGTTGCTAACCAGAATTATAAATGCTAGTGATTCAATTTTCATGTTCTGTTCTCTGCCCACGCATGTTTTAAAATGTCATGTCCACCATTTTGTCTTGGCTACTACTCCCATCTTGAGAGTCCTGATTTCATTATTCTAGGTGAAAAAAAAAAAAAAATTTGCAGTTTATGAATTCTGAAAATGTCAAATATTTTTGAGGTCTAAGCAGTGCCATTTGACATGCTATACACATTTAAGTAAGGAAAAAATTATCTGGTATATGTTCTACTCTGAACCCTAATATGTATTATCATAATTTTCTATTGCTAAGCAGATAGTGGGTATTTGGCATGTGCAGACTACTGTAAAGAACAGCACAGGCATTAGTAGAAACAGGTTAAAATGGTCATTTAAATTCAACTCCTGGGAAAAGGAATGACAAACATATGACATTACTAGTAATAAATAGTAAGGGGGTCTTGGGTTTTTTTGTTGTTTTTTTAGTAATCAGTGTTCTAAAACTTTTTGATTTCTCTCAAGCACAATACAAGTAATCCTACTATTGGAGTTTCTTCTATTCCACTGTATTTTGCTTCTCAGGAAAGGAATTTTGTGAATTGTTTTAGCATAGATTAGTGTTACACTTCACATTTTGAGTATTACAGTTAGTCTTACTATAAAGCTGTTGGATTTTTGTTCAAATTTGTAATTTTAAAGACTTGCTGAATTCTTAAGTAAATTTGAATATTAGGAAAGTAATTTTTTCTAGTCACATGATTTAAATTTTACATTGAAAATTACATGAAAAAAAAGAAAATCACATGAAAAATAGAAATACACCTTGCAGCAAATTTTGGGAATGATTTCTGCTAAATGAGTAATTCATATAATATGATCTTGATTTTTTTTTCCACTTTCCTTTTTTTTTTTTGCCATTAACACCATACATCTGTTTTCCTCCATCCAAAAATATAATGAATGACTGTTTAGCTCAGATTATTTTCAGGCAGTCTTTTATAAAATGTCAGTTTTACATATCCGCAGTTACATGAAATCATCATGTCAGTATGAATTGAATCTAATCATTTTATGAGTATTAATGTAATGTATTAATTTTTAAAGGTGATTTTTCACATTGTAGCTGTTATTTGGTTTAACTATTTCAATGTCCTTTTTATGTTACATGCCCTTTTTAAAAGATTTATTTATTTATTTATTTATTTATTTATTTATTTATTTATTTATTTAGAGAGAGCGAGAGAGAGGCAGTGGGGCAAGGAACAGAGGGAAAGGGGCAAGCTGATTCCATGCTGAGTATGGAGCATAATGTGGGACTTGATCCCAGGACCCTGAGATCATGACTCAGCCAAAATCAAGAGTTGGACACTCAACTGACTTAGCCACTCAGGAGCCCATTACATGCCTTTAAACAGAACACTAAAACACACAAACAGCTCTAAATTATTTGCGGATATGATATATAGAATTATTAGATGTGAATTTGTTCAAGGTGATATATATTAGTTTAAAGATGCCACCATAGATCATAATGAGTAGAAAACCCTAATGTGTGGCTTATCTGAACAGAAGGCTTGATTCTAGCCCCCTTTTCTTTTCTTTATTTACACTTCTAAGACAAGTTTATTTACTCCCGTGGCTATAAATGTCTTCAAAACTCTGTAATTTTTATCTCCCACCCTGACTTCATAGAATCTAGGACTCATGTACTCAGTTGTGGCTAGAAATCTCACTAGCTCATGAAGAAAATCATAAAGATTCTGATACCTAGCTTCCTCAAACAGAGCCTTCCAGGTCTGAGGAAATCTTGTAATGTTGATTTAAGAGAGAAAGAGAGAGGGGGGAACAAAAGAGAAATAAAACTATACAGAGAGGAGAAAGGCTTAGAAATACTAAACTTTTCAAATTGAACTCAAAGTAATTTATCCATTAATGAGAATAAAATGCTATAATAAACAGCAGCTGAAGATAAAAAAATAAGTTCATAAATTAAGTGAACTGACTGGCTCAGTCATAGACTATGTGACTCCTGATCTCTGGGTTGTGAGTTTGAGCCCCACGTTAAGTATAGAGATTACTTAAAACAATATTCAATGTAACTTTTGAGAAATAAAATTGAGGAAAGAAATCACCCAGAAAAATAAAACAAGAAGACAATGAAATAGAAAACACAGTAGAAAAGACAATAAAATGAGATGACAAATATTTTTTAAAATGCTAAAATAATAGAAATTCTAGACAGAGAAAATAAAAGGGATGAATTTACCCATAAAGTATTTGTAGAATATTTTTAATAAGTGAAAGCCATGTGTTTTCAGAATGACAGGAAAATAATTTCCAGCCAAATGGATGAAAATACATCCAGATAAAGGCACATAATTCAGAAATATCAGAACAATCACGATAACATGAAGGTTCTACACATGTCATGTGAAAAAATAGACAAAAAACATATCACATACAAAAGATGGTTAATCAAAATGGCTTTGAACCTCTCAACAACAATACCAGACATGTAAAGACAATAGAATGCTGCCTTAAAAATTCTTGGGAAAAATTATTTCTAACATAGAATTCTGTATTCAACCAATTATAATTCAGCTGTGAGTTATATGCAAATATCCGAAGTCATACAGTGTTCCTTCAGGAATCCAGAGTAGGATACAACCAAAGGTAAGTGTCCAGGTGAACAAGAGGTATTATTTTGTGAATTACTGAAGGTCATGCAGGGTGTTGATTCCAGTCTCAGCCGAGGTTAGTTTGAAGATAATGTCCTGGCATGTTCAGGATCTGACTCTTAGGTGTTACCACGTGTTTGGGGCTTAGGACAAAACTCAGAGAATGATTAACTTTGTTTCCCCTTTGACATGAGAATATAGCTTCTTTGGCTTACTCAGAGAACAGGAGTAAATGGGGCTCAGCAGGGAAACAATAGAGAGAGAACCATTCTAAAATGAGTCCCTTCAGCTTCCCTTCCTCACAGGGAGGATGTAAAGTAATCTGTTTTTTATTAAAAAGGCAATAATTTTAGAGGAACTCTAAATGTTTAAATACTAGCCAAGAGCCTGTTATTTAGACTGTTGGAATATGGTGCTTCTGTCACTTTATTATATTTCCTGATAATGTTTTGCTTCATCCAAGTAAATGCAGTTGTTTGTCATGGAATAGAAAGTATTAAGAAAACAAAACCACTTTTGCTATATTTTCCTAAAACCTGGATAGAATGAATAAGCTATCTGGTATTATTAGTCTTACGAAGTTAATGAAATTCAATAATATAACTAAAATGTAAACTTAACTTTCATGAATATTGGATATCTTAAAGTATTTGAACATATTTTCTAGTTTCTAGTTTATGCTGATGTGTAAATACTTCACAAACTGTTTTCAGTCATCCCAGCAAAGGAGAAAATCATGCTCACTATTCACTGAGTAAAAATTTCAGAAAATGCATGTTATCTCAGAGGCTTTAGAAATAATGAAATACACAACAATAAAATTAATGTACTCCTGTTTCCCTATCAAATAATTGAAAGAAAAACCAAAATTGTAATGAAATAAAATAAATGTAGGTTCATTTTCCTGTTCCTTATTAAAATCAATATAATGGGTAGAAAAATCAATTGAATATTACCCCCTGATGATGTACCTCGTTTTGGCCATTACAGTTTTTCAAATAAACCAAATTACTCAATCCCTTATCTTTCTGTTGTTATACATTATTTCATGGGATCCATCAGGAAATTATTCTAAATACTCTTTCATGTTAACAGTAAGAAAAGAATGTGTCTTATTAATACTGGAGGTAAGCAAATCCATGGCCTACTCAAGTAAAGGAAATAAAATAATGAGAATAATTGGTTCTAAATCTTGCATTATTTCTAATATATAATGAGAGAGTAAGCTATAATTGTTATGATTTCATTTGGAAATACTTTAGGAAAGCCAGAATGGTATGGTGAGTCTTTTTAAAAATATGGACTTTGTTTTTTAGTTTACTGTGCCAGGTATTGGAATCCGTTGAGCATTTCAAAGGTGAAGTAGTTCTCCTCAAGGAATTTTAATAACGAATGGAAAAATATATATAGATGCATTATAAAAATCTATGTTATACATGTATAGAAAAACATACTAACATAAAGTAGTTCAAGTTTCCATGCCATATGTAACCAACTATAAGTCCATTTTTTAACACCTCTTGCTTAATATGTGTCATACCATTTAGTGATGGGAATAATCTGAAATGTAATCTAAACACCAGGTTTACAAAAACCTGATATCTGTCTGAGGAAAGCACTGATTACAAATATCAAGGCATGTAGTTTCTAATGGAATTGGGGCTAGTCAGATTGCAGAATTTTGACAAAGGAATGTTTTTCATACAGACCCAATCTAGTATGTGTGCTTACCTTGGCTGCAGAACTGTGTATTTATTTCCCTTGGTGTTTTGCTGAATTAATAATTTCTCTTTGAAAGGGGGTCATTTTTAGCCAGTGGATTTTTCAAGCTGTGTTTATCTTGAATTTGCAATTCAATTGAATTGGAAGAAAATATATTTAAATATGGATCATTTCAGATAAAAAATAAGGCCTCCTTTAATGGGGGAGAAGACACTGGAGAATAACTTATCTCAACATCTAGTAGAATATTTATCGGTCTGTTTTTAAGTAAAGGGAATAAAAGCTTTAAATAAAGGGAAGTCCTCTAGGTCTCCCTCACCTAGAGGTCAAAAGGTGAGATAAAGGAGCCATTTTAGGGTGTGACTTTCACGGTATTACTACAGAATCAATTCAGATTCTTTTTTAGAAACTACATACATCCTTCACAGTTTTCAGTGTAAAGAGACTGATACAGAGATGCTTATTGATATAAATGTGTATTCAGCTCTGAATTGTGGAAGAGCCTAGGAACAATAGCAGTCTGATAGCACTGGGTATACCAGTTTTGGTTCCTGCATACTATTCTCCACTAACAGATGAAGGCTTCCTAGAAAAAATTGACTGAGGTCAGGGCTGCATTTACATGATCTAAATGTATATTCTAAAAATAAGTAATTGAAATGAGAAAAAGAGTACTGTGGTGAAAGTTTGGCAAATGATCAAAATTAATTTTACCAATAATGGAACAAATGGATATCATGCACCACCCACAGGAAACTTCACTTCTGTGATATTTTTGCTGAGATGGATAGCCTACATTTCATAATAAAGAAGCATAAGACAAACCTAAATTGATGGACATTCTATAGATAACTGGTCAGTAATTTAAAAGTTTCCAGATGTGACAGCAATGGAAGGAATAGAAAAGGTTCTAGATTGAATGATGCAGGAAAATGAAATGTGCCATGATTCTGAACTTAGTGAAATCTCGAAAGGTTATATATTTGGTGGTAGTAATTAAACATAAATGCCACGATTTTTAAGGTTATGGTTGTTATATAAGAAAATATGGTTCTTTGTAGATATTGAACTATTTGAGATGATACTGAACTATTTGAGATGATGTTGGTAACTTAGTTTCAAGTGATTTAGGAGGGAAAAAGATTTCATGCTATTCCTGAAATTTTTCTGTATGAAATTATTTCAAACTAAAAGGAAATAGGAAGATGGAGAAGTAACAGTTTTGAAAAAAACGTACTAGAATTAAGAAATAACAGTTTAATTCAGAATTAAACTTAAATAATTATAAATGTAGTTAGAACTTTAGAGTAAATGACCAAAAGAAATAATTCTAAAGAATTTTAATTCTGTGGAAAATTTAAAAATTAATTGGTCTGAAACTTGAGAATAATGATATTTTAGATTAGTCTAGAAGAAGTGAAACAGAATTAGCCTTTTAAAACATCTTTAAAAAAACAAAACAAAAAAAAAACAAACAACAACAACAAACACACACACACACACACACACAAAAAAAAAAAAACAACAACAAAAAAACACATTTTTGAGGAGTTTCCATGCCAGTGCTTTTGAAAACATTATTTGTAATGAGATTGAATATCTTTACTTGGATATAAAACTGACTTAGTAATAAAAATAAGAGGATGGGATGAAAGATCTTCCCAATCTTGCCCCAAACTATGCACATATAAATACTAAAGGCATTAGAGACATGTCAGTGTTAGAACCATTATACATATTTTTGTTGTGACCAGGAAGAAATGTGTTTAAAATGTCATCTCCAGGTTTGCAGGAGAATAATGTAAACATGTAGAGAAAAATAATGCAGTGTATTTATAGAAGAACGCTTTACAAATTACCAGGCATATGTCAGAAAATGTGACCTGGAATGATTAACATTAATTTTCTAAAGTCATTGGTCCAGTTTCTTGATTGGCCCAAAAGATTCAAAATCATTTTGACAAAAGGAGCTGACCATATTAATCACTGAGAATCACCTGGAATACTCTGCAGTTATATTTACTAAACTCCAAGAGAGAGAGAGCAAACCTGGGATGGGAGTGGAGGAATGTTGAAACTTGCAGTTGTCCTCAGAATCAGGACTAAACTTTTAGCTTTGTGTTAAGTGATTTCTTCAGTCTACTACCCGCACTTCATTTAATTATATTTTCCCTGCATTGTGCAACCATTTCAGCTAAGCTCTAGCCAATTTATTGTCCCTAACCACTGTCTTCACATCAGCACTTCAGAACTCGTGGCTCTGCTTTTCCTCTACCTCACTGCTTAGCCATTGTCAGGATCTCTCTCTAATTTCTGCCTTTTCTGGCAACTTTTCTGGAACATTTTGTCCACACCCATCTACTTTGAATACTTACACAGCGTATGTTAGCATAATTTCTTGAGCAAGTAATCATTCACGGCCTTGTGAGGTATGGAGGATTGTCTTACTATTCAACTCTACCTATATGTACTTCTCCAACTGCAAGTGAGAGTCTTGAAAGCTGAATCCTGTCTTACATTATCCTACTGTTACCGTGACCCAGATACAGTGCCAGTTGCTGAGGCCAGAACACTATTTTTCTTTTCCAAATATGCTTTTGTATTTAGGGCAAATTTTGGATAAAGAGAGGGACAGACTAAAAATATGAGAGAGTACTAGTAAATCTCTGTATGTTGGAAACACAGAGTTATGAATGAAAAAAGGATGTTTGTAATTTGACATTAAAGAGGGTAATAATGCCTTTCACTAGACACTTTGCTGCTGCTTTCTGAATCCACATCTTTTGGATCTTATTAAATGGGCTCACTAAATCAATCTATAAGTTACTTATCTCATTTTAATGTAAGTTATTATTTTATATTTAGACAAATGTATTTTCCTAGCAGAGATTAGACCTCAAGAATATAATATAAAAACCCTTTATAATATGTGTTTTTCAAGTGGGAGAGGGAGGGGGATACATGGAGAGAGAAGGAGAGAGAGAGAGAGAATCTTAAGCAGGCTCCATACCCAGTGAGGAGCTTGATCACATGACTCTGAGATCATGACCTGAGCCGAAATCCAGAGTTGAACACTTAACTAACTGAGGCACCCAGGCCTCCCAATATTCCTGTGTTTTCTAATAAAACATATATTTAGCTGTTAGTGCATGTCCTGCTTTTCTAAAATAACATCTAGTAATTTCTAATGCGTTGACTTGTTCTATGAGTGGTCCCTTATGATGCTGTATTTTATAATTACTAATATAATACCCTACATTTTATCAGTAATCATAAAAACTTTCGTTACATTACCCATCAATAAATAAATTAACTTCCTAGAAGTGAGTGAAGATATGATTATTTAGCTGACAGTACAGGGCTTAGTATGCGTAAAATGAATTCACAGATTATCCAAAAATCCAAATATTCACTCTTTTCTCTTTGATTTAACATGATGTTTAGGGATCCCTGGGTGGCGCAGCGGTTTAGCGTCTGCCTTTGGCCCAGGGCGCGATCCTGGAGACCCGGGATCGAATCCCATGTCAGGCTCCCGGTGCATGGGGCCTGCTTCTCCCTCTGCCTATGTCTCTGCCTCTCTCTCTCTCTCTCTCTCTCTCTCTGTGACTATCATAAATAAATAAAAATTAAAAAAAAAAAAACCATGATGTTTAGCTCTGTATTCCTGCCCTACTAACATGCCTCCACCCTACCACAGCTGGCAGCACACTCAACCAAGTGGATTGATTTAGCATCCACAGCATTCAGCTCCCCTGCTAGTCTTTGGTGGAAAGAGTGTTAATCAGTAGTGAAAGGTCTCAAGTCTTGGCAGCAGAAAACAAAGTAAAAAGAAGAGGCCTGAATAATATATGCTCTTCAGTAATCGGCCCCTGGAGATTCTTGAGCTGTTTGTACACAACATTAAGGAAAGCATACTAATATGCTCTTCTGTTTTGTTGACTGCTCTAATTGAGATGTCTGACAAATTGATACATAATTTTAAGATTATTAATGCCAAATGAAAAAAAAAAAGACTTCCTATAAAATGTCACATTACAGGTTTTTTTGTAAATGTTAAGGAATTAATTTCTTAAATCATTTCACTGAATCAGTTAACTCTAATTGTGTGCCGTAATGTTTATGGATGCTTTGGGCAGAAGTTTTTTTTTTTTTTTTTTTTCTTCTTCTTCATAGTATTTTCTTTTTAGGCAGTTTAGAAAACAAAGGACAAGGGAATGGTGAATGCACCATTTAGGTTTCTGATTCAGGACATAGCATAGGTCAAGTTTAAGAGGAGTTGAAATGATGAGCAAATGGCTTTGGGAATATGGCTAAAACACTCATAGCCTCCATATCCTCATCTGTAAAATGGTTTAATCCTCAACTGTGAAATAAAATGGGTAGCAGGGAGAACTGAGAAAACATATGAAGCTCTAAGGACATTTCTGGCATTTAAAAAAATCATATCAAATGCAGTGATCATTTTTATTCTGTAGCCAAAATGCTGACATCATCCAAAAAAAAATTCTAATTTTCCAAAAAAAAATTGTCCATCTAAAAATACCATACCCTTGTAGCATCTAAAGACTTATTTTCATTTTTGAGTGGTAATCGTGATAATATAATCTTCATGACTGTGATTGATTAGTTGCTAATGTTAAGTGGTTCCATCAGTGAGATACTCAGAGGATGTCATGGTTCATAAAGAATCTCAACGATGTCATGGTATTTCGTGGGTTGTAACAATTTCTGGATTTTATGTTTTTGAGGGTAAAATGGGCTTTGAGTCAGTGAATTACTATTATATCAATCTATGCATTTCATATGCTTCATCATTTTTTAATGCTGTGTACTTTTGAATTTAAGGAAGATTTAAAACAGCAGAAATATTGTAAATATGGAAAAGGGAGTTATTAGAAATCTCATAAACTATCTTCTGTTGCCTTCCACCACCATCAAACTTCATTGTGACTCCTGTATATCCTAGTCATTGGCGTATGGCTGCAAGGTCCTAGTGTCCACATGCAATAAGAACCTGGAAGCTCATTCACGTCCCCGGATTTCTTCCTTCTTAGGGAATGACAGCTAAATCAACCGTCAATTCTCTTCAGTAGCAGTAGACATTATCATGAGGGATATCAAGTTGCAAAGTCTCTCCTTTAATTGAATATTTTTATAGTACTTACCTGGTTTTCATTGCTGGTGCACTGTGTTCACCCCTTGGGAACACGAGAAATTTGGTAATTTCCTATTTGAGTTCCAGGAGATTGAAAGCTGTATGACTTTTCAAAAACTTTCTGACACATCAGTGCTAATTTGAGTAGAACTTAGCTCGCTCTCAGGGTTGATGAAAGGAGGGGAAACCAGTGAGCGATGACAGTCTTTTAGTCTAATATCTGATTGCTTGTCTAAGTGTCATTGGTGAAAGGCAAGTATCTTTGTTCTTTTTCTGAGTTCAAGCCACCTGTGCTCCTCTACTTAGCATGCCAAGCGATTGCAACAGACGATCATTCCGTGGATTTAAGGAATTGAGTATTTCTATATTCAAATCTCTTTCCCCTCTTATCCATTATAAACGTTGCTGTGGATAATCTTTGAAAAAGCAGAACTGAAAAACAGACAATAAAGTGTAGCTTTAAATTATCATAAACCCATACAGACTATTTCCCAGGACTTCTTAATAAGAATTGGTTATGTATGAAGAGTTAAGAGCTCACTTTTGAAGGTGTATTGTCAGATGGTCCTATTTGAACAAATTATTTCTTCTTTGACTTGCCAAAAAGCCTAAAATTCCAGTTTTCAAATTCCTCATTATATATATATATAATATATTTATATATAATATATATATTATATATATTATTTTTTTTTTCTGGAAAGTTTCTTTTCAAAGTCTCATATTGCTTCTTAGAGAAAACTTGGATTAGCAAATCACAAAATAGATTGGAAGTTAGCTGGTTGTTTTGCAATCAGGAATAGAGCTCTAAAAGCATGGGCTGCAGAGAAATTATATTTGGGTGTGGCAGAGGTAATGTGTACTGCCTGTCTCTGTGACAGAGGGCAGGCCTGCTGTAATCCCACAGAGAAGTGTGTGCAGTCAGGGAGAGCCTGGGGGCAGGACATCCTGAAGGAGGGGTACTCATGGCTTGTGCTCCTCTCAGAAAGTTTAACCAGTTGTAACCTTCATCATATCTTGGTCATTTGAGCTAGTGAAAAAAAAAATCAATTTAAAGGATTCCCTGTTTGTTTTTTTTCCCACACTATAGATAAAGTGAATGTACACTTTTATAAATGCTGTTCCCCTCCTTTAGTCCCTTCCTTTCTGCCTCTCACCATGTAAAACCTATCATCAAAATATCTCAAGTAAATTTTATTATTTTGGTTTAAATTCTCTTTAATTTTTTTTGAAGATAGACTTTTTGATAATGCCAAAGGCTTAGGAAACAATAGGTGAAGAGCAGTAAACTAACTTGTTCTCACCGAATAGCTTTTTACACAACATACTTGCCAAGTATAAATTCAAAATGTACCAAAAAAAATGATTTGTATACAAATATATGGTGGGCATATATCAAAGATTTGTTTAATTCACTAATAAAGAAACCTGAAGGATGCTAGAGATGGTTCAAAAAATAAAAGATATAAGAGAATGTTGTATATGGTCAGTGAAGGAAAGAATGTCAAAATAGGTAAATATATAATTGCTTAATGTTGTATAAGGCAATAAATCTATAATGGAGCCATTATTTCTATTGGATAGAAAGCATTAGCATTTCTACTAGAGAAACATCATTTGTAGTGTATTAATCTTCTGTAATTAACACCTGTCTTTATAGACCCAGGGTCTTATTCAATAATCTATAATAAAGTATTTATTTTTATTTATTTTGAGACAGAAAAAAACAACGGGGAGGGGCAGAAGATGAGGGAGAAGCTGACTTACGGCTGAATAGGGAGTCTGTTGGGGGCTCAGTCCCAGGACCTCAGGATCATGACCTGGGCCAGAGGCAAACACTTAACCAACTGGACCACCCAGGCTTCCCAAAAGTGTTTCTTTAGAAAATCAGTGATTCGTAGCAGGCTTATTAGGTCTTCAGTATTCTGTTACCTTGATTTCAAATTTTGGATGATTTTTCTTACGAATCCCTATGTATGATCCATAATATCCAATAAAGTGTTTGGTAACACACTTCTCAGTTACAGAATTTTCCAAGGTGTAGAGTTGAAGGACAAGCCTACTTACTTTCTTGAAAATTGAAACTGTGGTGAAGGAGAAAATTGCCCTGACTCCTTGACCTGCCGTTGTCCACTCTCTGACTCTACCACACCATGTACTCTAAGCACACACCTTTCATGTTTAAGATTAATGCAGTGGTTTTCCACCTGTATTGCCCAAGTCACTATGATTTTAACTGAGGGACTCCTTTGAATGAGGAAAGAGGTAAGGCAAGAAGAAAGAGTGCATAGATGGAAATCTTTTCCTCACCCATGCTTTTGATTGAGGAACTAGTATTATATTCATATTTACTTTTGATGAAAATATGTTCCTTTGTATCAGAAACTGTCAGGAAATCCTTAGACTTAGAAATTAAAGGCCATGTAAAACTGCAATAGTTCTCTAAAACATATGCCAATTAAAGGAATAATAAAGTGTTTGGATAACAAGGCAAAAAGAAATTAAACAAAAATCAGGTGTTTTCTAGATTTTGGTAAGCCAGGATAATGTGTAATTAATTACCTGCTAGTTTTCAGGACCAATACAAATTTCCTTAAAAAGACTTTGAACCCTCACCTTGCGAATAACTTAAGAGCAAAATCAGCACTAACACCTCACAGATGGTCATTACCAATTGAAGATCATCTGCCTCATTTTATTGAGTTAATTTATTTGACTTGGTGTTACCTATTTTCTTCATCCTGCAGATGTCTTCCACCAAGTGTTCTTATATAGGCTCAGAGTAAAGAATGCATAATAAGACACTTTAATCCAAGAGTAAAAAAAAAAAAAAAAAGTTTATACAAATCTGTATTGTTACATTAACTCCTATATTTTCTAAGTAATACGGAAAATTTCTTGGCCAATTGAAAATTCACCCTCGAGGGAGGAGGGGCAAGGTGGCGGAAGAGTAGGGTCCCCAAATCACCTGTCCCCACCAAATTACCTAGAAAACCTTCAAATCATCCTGAAAATCTATGAATTCGGCCTGAGAATTAAAGAGAGACCAGCTGGAACGCTACAGTGAGAAGAGTTCGCGCTTCTATCAAGGTAGGAAGACGGGGAAACAGAAATAAAGACACAAAAGGCCTCCAAGGGGGAGGGGCCCGCGAGGAGCCGGGCTGAGGCCGGGGCGAGTGACCCCAGGACAGGAGAGCCCCGTCCCGGAGACGCAGGAGCTGCACCGACCTTCCCGGGCTCGCAGGGAGGTGGAGCAGGACCCAGGAGGGCGGGGATGCCCTGGGGCTCCCGGGGACACTAACAGACACCTGCGCCCCGGGAGAGTGCGCCGAGCTCCCTAAGGGCTGCAGCGCGCACGGCGGGACCCGGAGCAGCTCGGGGGGCTCGGGGGCGGCTCCGCGGAGGGGGCTGCGGGGCGGGAGCGCGAATCCAACAGCACAGACCCGGGCACAGGGCGCCCGGACACAGCCCAGGATCCGGCCTCCCCCGGGACAGGCAGAGGCCGGGAGGGCCCAGGACAGCGAGGACGCTCCTGCCCCAGCTGAGCACATCAGCGGCCCCGCCCCGGAGCCTCCAGGCCCTGCAGACGGAGAGCTCTGGAGCTACTGCGGGGGCTGACTCCAGGGCTCCAGAGCTGGCCCCGCCACTGGGGCTGATCCTCCGGGGGCCTCACGGGGTAAACACCCCCCACTGAGCTCTGCAACAGGCAGGGGCAGAGCAGCTCCCCCAAGTGCTAACACCTGGAAATCAGCACAACAGGCCCCTCCCCCAGAAGACCAGCGAGACCGACAAGTTCCAGGGGAAGTCACAGGACTTAAAGTACACAGAATTAGGAGATACTCCCCCGTGGTTTTTTTTCTTTTTGATTTCTGATAGCTTCTCCCACCCTTTTTTTTCCCTTTCTTTCTTTTTCTTTCTTTTTCTTTTCTTTTTTCCTTTTGTTCTTCATTTTTTCTTTTTTCTTTTTCTCTTTTCTTTCCTTCTTTCTCTTTTTCTCCTTTTCCCAATACAACTTGTTTTTGGCCACTCTGCACTGAGCAAAATGACTACAAGGAATACCTCACCTCAAAAGAAAGAATCAGAAACAGTCCTCTCTCCCACAGAGTTACAAAATCTGGATTACAATTCAATGCCAGAAAGCCAATTCAGAAGCACTATCATACAGCTACTGGTGGCTCTAGAAAAAAGCATAAAGGACTCAAGAGACTTCATGACTGCAGAATTTAGATTCAATCAGGCAGAAATTAAAAATCAATTGAATGAGATGCAATCCAAACTAGAAGTCCTAACGACGAGGGTGAACGAGGTGGAAGAACGAGTGAGTGACATAGAAGACAAGTTGATGGCAGAGAGGGAAACTGAGGAAAAAAGAGACAATTCAAAGACCATGAGGATAGATTAAGGGAAATAAATGACAGCCTGAGGAAGAAAAACCTACGTCTAATTGGGGTTCCCGAGGGCGCCGAAAGGGCCAGAGGGCCAGAATATGTATTTGAACAAATCCTAGCTGAAAACTTTCCTAATCTGGGAAGGGAAACAGGCATCCAGATCCAGGAAATAGAGAGATCCCCCCTAAAATCAATAAAAACCGTTCAACACCTCGACATTTAATTGTGAAGCTTGCAAATTCCAAAGATAAAGAGAAGATCCTTAAAGCAGCAAGAGACAAGAAATCCCTGACTTTTATGGGGAGGAATATTAGGGTACCAGCAGACCTCTCCACAGAGACCTGGCAGGCCAGAAAGGGCTGGCAGGATATATTCAGGGTCCTAAATGAGAAGAACATGCAACCAAGAATACTTTATCCAGCAAGGCTCTCATTCAAAATGGAAGGAGAGATAAAGAGCTTCCAAGACAGGCAGGAACTGAAAGAATATGTGACATCCAAACCAGCTCTGCAAGAAATTTTAAGGGGGACCCTTAAAATTCCCCTTTAAGAAGAAGTTCAGTGGAACAATCGACAAAAACAAGGACTGAATAGATATCATGGTGACACTAAACTCATATCTGTCAATAGTAACTCTGAACGTGAACGGGCTTAATGACCCCATCAAAAGGCGCAGGGTGTCAGACTGGATAAAAAAGCAGGACCCATCTATTTGCTGTCTACAAGAGACTCATTTTAGACAGAAGGACACCAGCAGCCTGAAAATAAAAGGTTGGAGAACCATTTACCATTCAAATGGTCCTCAAAAGAAAGCAGGGGTGGCCATCCTTATATCAGATAAACTAAAATTTACCCCGAAGACTGTAATGAGAGATGGAGAGGGACACTATATCATACTTAAAGGATCTATCCAACAAGAGGACTTAACCAATCCTCAATATATATGCCCCGAATGTGGGAACTGCCAAATATTTAAATCAATTAATAACCAAAGTGAAGAAATACTTAGATAATAATACACTTATACTTGGTGACTTCAATCTAGCTCTTTCTACCCTCGATAGGTCTTCTAAGCAAAACATCTCCAGAGAAACGAGAGCTTTAAATGATACACTGGACCAGATGGATTTCACAGATATCTACAGAACTTTACATCCAAACTCAACTGAATACACATTCTTCTCAAGCGCACATGGAACTTTCTCCAGAATCGACCACATACTGGGTCACAAATCGGGTCTGAACCGATACCAAAAGATTGGGATCATCCCCTGCATATTCTCAGACCATAATGCCTTGAAATTAGAACTAAATCACAACAAGAAGTTTGGAAGGACCTCAAACACGTGGAGGTGAAGGACCATCCTGCTAAAAGATGAAAGGGTCAACCAGGAAATTAAAGAAGAATTAAAAAGATTCATGGAAACTAATGAGAATGAAGATACAACCGTTCAAAATCTTTGGAATGCAGCACAAGCAGTTCTAAGGGGGAAATACATCGCAATACAAGCATCCATTCAAAAACTGGAAAGAACTCAAATACAAAAGCTAACCTTCCACATAAAGGAGCTAGAGAAAAAACAGCAGATTGACCCCACGCCCAGCAGAAGAGAGTTAATTAAAATTCGAGCAGAACTCAACAAAATCGAGACCAGAAGAACTGTAGAACAGATCAACAGAACCAGGAGTTGGTTCTTTGAAAGAATTAATAAGATAGATAAACCATTAGCCAACCTTATTAAAAAGAAGAGAGACAAGACTCAAATTAATAAAATCATGAATGAGAAAGGAGAGATCACTACCAACACCAAGGAAATACAAACGATTTTAAAAACATATTATGAGCAGCTATACGCCAATAAATCAGGCAATCTAGAAGAAATGGACACATTCCTGGAAAGCCACAAACTACCAAAACTGGAACAGGAAGAAATAGAAAACCTGAACAGGCCAATAACCAGGGAGGAAATTGAAGCAGTCATCAAAAACCTCCCAAGACACAAGAGTCCAGGGCCAGATGGCTTCCCAGGGGAATTCTATCAAACGTTTAAAGAAGAAACCATACCTATTCTCCTAAAGCTGTTTGGAAAGATAGAAAGAGATGGAATACTTCCAAACTTCTTCTATGAGGCCAGCATCACCTTAATTCCAAAACCAGACAAAGACCCCCCCAAAAAGGAGAATTATAGACCAATATCCCTGATGAACATGGATGCAAAAATTCTCAACAAGATACTAGCCAATAGGATCCAACAATACATTAAGAAAATTATTCACCATGACCACGTAGGATTTATCCCCGGGACACAAGGCTGGTTCAACACTTGGAAAAGAATCAATGTGCTTCATCATATCAGCAAGAGAAAAACCAAGAACCATATGATCCTCTCATTAGATGCAGAGAAAGCATTTGACAAAATACAGCATCCATTCCTGATCAAAACTCTTCAGAGTGTAGGGATAGAGGGAACTTTCCTCAACATCTTAAAACCCATCTACGAAAAGCCCACAGCCAATATCATTCTCAATGGGGAAGCACTGGGAGCCTTTCCCCTAAGATCAGGAACAAGACAGGGATGTCCACTCTCACCACTGCTATTCAACATAGTACTGGAAGTCCTAGCCTCAGCAATCAGACAACAAAAAGACATTAAAGGCATTCAAATTGGCCAAGAAGAAGTCAAACTCTCCCTCTTTGCCGATGACATGATACTCTACATAGAAAACCCAAAAGCCTCCACCCCAAGATTGCTAGAACTCATACAGCAATTTTGGTAGCATGGCAGGATTCAAAATCAATGCCCAGAAATCAGTGGCCTTTCTATACACTAACAATGAGACTGAAGAAAGAGAAATTAAGGAGTCAATCCCATTTACAATTGCACCCAAAAGCATAAGATACCTGGGAATAAACCTAACCAAAGAGGTAAGAGATCTATACCCTAAAAACTATAGAACACTTCTGAAAGAAATTGAGGAAGACATGAAGAGATAGAAAAATATTCCATGCTCATGGATTGGCAGAATTAATATTGTGAAAATGTCAGTTACCCAGGGCAATGTACACGTTTAATGCAATCTCTATCAAAATACCATTGACTTTCTTCAGAGAATTAGAACAAATTATTTTAAGATTTGTGTGGAATCAGAAAAGACCCCGAATAGCCAGGGGAATTTTAAAAAAGAAACCATATCTGGGGGCATCACAATGCCAGATTTCAGGTTGTACTACAAAGCTGTGGTCATCAAGACAGTGTGGTACTGGCACAAAAACAGACGCATAGATCAATGGAACAGAATAGAGAACCCAGAAGTGGACCCTGAACTTTATGGTCAACTAATATTCGATAAAGGAGGAAAGACTATCCATTGGAAGAAAGACAGTCTCTTCAATAAATGGTGCTGGGAAAATTGGACATCCACATGCAGAAGAATGAAACTAGACCACTCTCTTGCACCAGACACAAAGATAAACTCAAAATGGATGAAAGATCTAAATGTGAGACAAGATTCCATCAAAATCCTAGAGGAGAACACAGACAACACTCTTTTTGAACTTGGCCACAGTAACTTCTTGCAAGATACATCCACGAAGGCAAAAGAAACAAAAGCAAAAATGAACTATTGGGACTTCATCAAGATAAGAAGCTTCTGCACAGCAAAGGATACAGTCAACAAAACTCAAAGACAACCTACAGAATGGGAGAAGATATTTGCAAATGACCTACCAGATAAAGGGCTATTTTCCAAGATCTATAAAGAACTTCTTAAACTCAACAGCAAAGAAACAAACAATCCAATCATGAAATGGGCAAAAGACATGAACAGAAATCTCACAGAGGAAGACATAGACATGGCCAACATGCACATGAGAAAATGCTCTGCATCACTTGCCATCAGGGAAATACAAATCAAAACCACAATGAGATCCCACCTCACACCAGTGAGAATGGGGAAAATGAACAAGGCAGGAAACCACAAATGTTGGAGAGGATGCGGAGAAAAGGGAACCCTCTTACACTGTTGGTGGGAATGTGACCTGGTGCAGCCACTCTGGAAAACTGTGTGGAGGTTCCTCAAAGAGTTAAAAATAGACCTGCCCTACGACCCAGCAATTGTACTGTTGGGGATTTACCCCAAAGATACAGATGCAGGGAAACACCGGGACACCTGCACCCCGATGTTTCTAGCAGCAATGTCCACAATAGCCAAACTGTGGAAGGAGCCTCGGTGTCCATCGAAAGATGAATAGATAAAGAAGATGTGGTTTATGTATACAATGGAATATTCCTCAGCCATTGGAAATGACAAATACGCACCATTTGCTTCAACGTGGATGGAACTGGAGGGTATTATGCTGAGTGAAGTAAGTCAATCGGAGAAGGACAAACAGTGTATGTTCTCATTCATTTGGGGAATATAAATAATAGTGAAAGGGAATATAAGGGAAGGGAGAAGAAATGTGTGGGAAATATCAGAAAGGGAGACAGAACATGAGAGACTCCTAACTTTGGGAAACGAACTAGGGGTGGTGGAAGGGGAGGTGGGCAGGGGGTGGGGGTGACTGGGTGACGGGCACTGAGGGGGACACTTGACGGGATGATCACTGGGTATTATTCTGTATGTTGGTAAATTGAACACCAATAAAAAATTAATTTATTAAAAAAAAGAAAGAAAATTCACCCTCATAAGCACTTCAAAAATATACCTTCAAAGGAATTGAGTATTTTCTCTCCTGTGTAGCAGGTTTTAGCTGAGTGTAAAAATGCATTTCTAAGTCTTCCTGTATTCTGGTGTGTTGCCATCTCCTTGGGTTTGTCTTATATGTTGTTTGACCTTCTAACACTCAACAAAGCATATAATAGTTGACTGAATGGCAGCTATGCTGGAAGGCTCTGTTGTCTAGATGACATCTCACAAGTTGAGAATACTATTTTAAAAATTCACAATAGAAATGAAAACAAATGTAAAGCAATCTTCAGTAGATAAGGACTTGTATCAGTATCTCTATCTTTCCTAGAAAGTCTTTTTTTTTAGATGAAATTTCAAATGAGTTTAATATAATAGGTGTGGCTGCCAATATTAGAGTATTCATCATTATGTTGGTATTACATTATTTATCAATTTATTGTTAATTATTATACACTCAATGACCATTTTGCCTTAGCATAAGTAAAACACAAATCTATAATGAAGGAATGTACAGATAAATAAATGCAGTTTGTGTGTATTTGACATGTTTCAGATATGAGAATAAAACAAGTGTGCAAGTTCTTTTTTTTTTAAGATTTTGTTTATTTATTCAAGACAGAGCATAAGCAGAGAGGAGGATCCAAGGCAGAGGGGGAGGGAGAAGTATACTCCCCTCTGAGCAGGGAGCCAGATGCTGGGCTCAATTCCAGGACTTTGAGATCGTGACCTAAGCCCAAGGTGGATGCTTAATTGACTGAGCCACCTAGGAGCCCCTACGTGGGCAAGTTCTTAAGCTACAAAGCAGAACACACTTTATATAGTAATGGTGTTTCAGAGCCACAAGAGCTCAAAAGAAAATAGTTGGGTCAAAATAGAATTATAAAGGAGGTGGTGGTTGATGTAGGTCTTCAGTAATAGGTAGTGTTTAGCTAGGAAAAGATTTAAGTATCCAGAAATTTTCTAGTTATAGCAAATATATGAGAAAAGGCATAAATAAAAACACAAGCCAATTAGGACCAAGACAATGGAGTAACATACTGCAGGTACATAAAGCCTGTAGGTGACTGATGATTGGGAGAAATAGATTCTGTACATACCGTACATGGTATTGAATCCTCCACTGAGTTTTTGTTTTTGATTTTGTTTTTTAAATTCATGCTTGATGCAATAAATGCCAAAATGCCAGTGAAGGCTTTTGAATATTTACATAAAGTATTTTAAAATATTTTATATGACCTATTTTAGTATATTTTCTGTTGTCCTATGGACTTCACTGAAGTAGTGTGAACATGGAGTTTGAATGCCTAATTAGGATGAATTAGTAACACAGTAGAGAGGTAATGGTGTTGAAAGGGTCTGGTCTGGAATGATAGATGTGGGCAAAGTGTGCCTTGACCTTTCTTATTAACTCTTCTATTAGAGCACTGTACATCTTACAAAACCACTGATTTAGGTTTCCTTGATATATGGAGCTCTCATTTATTTGAGTTGACCCATTTAAAGCTGGCATCTGGAGCCAAGTCTGGTCCGCTGCCTTGTGCATGCTTACCAGTGTGTTTGCTGTGGTTATTCAGGTGTGCCAGGTATGCCTGGGCCCCAGGTTTGAGGGGAAATACAGACCCAAGGGACAGTCCAGTACAACTGTCTTCCTTTCAATAACCCAGGAATGTTATATCATCAATGCCAAGTTTGTTAAACAATTAAAATAATTTGTGACTGTGCCAGGTGAAACCTAGCTTCAGAAGAAGTCAGCTGAATATCTTTTTACCTCACTATATGGTGGGGGGAGACACACGTCAGTCAGAGAATGCTGATATTGGGTGACAAAGAGGGTGGTTCCATGTTTAGATATATCAGTACAATAATACATTTCATATTAACACTGTGCATTGTTCTGTGATTTTAAAAACAGTCTGTGACTCTGTCTAGTACCCCGAGTATATAGATGCCAAGATTTGACAAAAATCCTAAAATGATTATGTGATTATATGATAACTCATTCAATATCAGTGAGCATCCAGAAGTTCTAGAACCTAATCTGTTGTCCTTATAATCAAACGTATCCTTTTGTTGTTGTTTTTAATTGCACATTCTGTAAAGACATTTAAAAGAGATGAGTAAGGGCCTCCTGGGTGGCTTAGTGAAGTGTCTGCCTTCGGCTCAGGTCATGATCCCCGGCCCGGGTCCTGGGATGGAGTCCCACGTTGGGCTCCCTGCTCAGTGAGGAGTCTACTGCTCCCTCTAACTCATCCCTTCTCTCTGCTCATACTCTCTCTCTCTTTATCAAATAAATAAATATTTTTAAAAAGAGAGTAAATTTTCAAATATTAATGCTCATATAGTTTTTTTGTTACTATTGTTGTTGTTTTAGCCATTTTTTTGTATGGCATGTTTTTCCAGACCACTATAATCCTGACAGCTGTTGTTTTCCTTGGCATGCATCTTTTTTTATTTCTAATACTTATTGATAATTCATTCTAAAGTCAAAGTAGTACTGTTGTGCAGCTCGCTTCCCTTTTGAACATGAGATAACTCAGTGAACCGGGGGCAGGAAAAACCTCATGGCTTTTCCAACTCCACAAAAACATACCTGTTTTTCTTCCTACTGGTTTAATTAACTTTTGAAATTCAATTAAGGTATTTATACTTATATTTACCCAATAATGATCTTGTTATACTTTGCTTCTCTTTGTCTTTTTTTTTTAACCTTCAAATATTGCCTTAGGCATATAAGATTTTGTTACTCCCCAATGCTGTATATACTCCTTGAAAAGTTGATACCAGTATCTTATTTGCCTTCATTAAGCATAGATGAATTTTTGACCTATAGAAGGTTCAGGAAAAACTCCTCAGCAGAGTTGACACTGATGTATTAATGGATACATTTTGAGTATGGCTTGTGCAATCCTGTTTTCTCTTCCTGTTTCTCTTTATGTTTTTGTACTTAGATGAATATTTTAAAATCCCCTTATTCATTTGTGGAAGATTCTATATTCTTGACCATTTCAGCTACCCTCTCTAACCTTCCAGAGTTCTGTTATTTCTCTGTTAAAGTTTGGTGACCAGAATTACAAATAGAATCCCATAGAAATACTATCTTTGACTACGGGGGATAAAGCTTCCCATTCTCTTTCCTGGTCTGGGTTATGGTGAGAGGTCAATGAGTTATCGCTTGCCAGGAATAATCCACAGTGACTGCTAGATCTACCCTCTGTTGTTACAAGCCCACTATTCCAGAAATACAAGTTTGGACATTCTGCTCTCCCTTAGAAAGTCACCATAAATTGATCATGTTAAAGTCCACTTTCCAGTTCTCCATTTCCATATTTTATTGCAGAATTTTCTTGCTGGTCTAGGCTTTCACTTTGTACAAGTGTTGAGGATCATCTACAAACACACGTTATAAATAGTACATTCTATTTCTTTATTATCATAAATATCTTATGAAATCTTTGGAGGATTCTTTTGTTAACATATTTTCATCAGTGAAACAGAAAATAAACTTTTATCCATAACAAAATTTTTACAATAATCATATTGTGATCTGAATATAATTTTTATGGAATTTTGCTAAAATTGCTTTTTTTTCCTTCAAATTGGAAAACATTTAGATAGAGGACTCTTTCTGAGACTTATGCTTATTTTTCTAATCAAAGAACTTTATTATATTCATCAGACATTATAGTGATGGTCATTTTGCATGTTAGTAATTAATAATTGATGTACGTATTTGATGTTCAGCGATTCTACTTTTTATAACAGAATCTACCAATTTTTATCTAGGAGATTGAGACCTAATCATTACAACTTATAGTGTTCTGTAGAGATAGTTTAAACAAACTTTATCAGATACCTGACTGTTGTTCAGGTCACTGGGTTCCATGCCTTATGATAAACTTTTGCATAAAGGAATGGAGTATTCAGATATTTATCATTTTTAAATTTATTTTATTTATTTTAAATGTTTTTTAGATTTTATTTTAGTTTTTATTTGACAGAAGAGAGAGCGTGCGCATAAGTAGGTAGAGCAGAGGGCAGAGGGAGAGAGAGAAGCAGGCTCCCTGAGCAGAGACCCAGATGTGGGGGTCACACCTGAGCCAAAGTCAGAGGCTTAACCAATTGAACCACCCAGGCACCCTTTTTATTTTATTTATTTTAAAATAAATTGATATTAATATGGGAGAAGGCGTCTGATACTTTCGACCTCTGCAGAGGGAGCTTACAGTTCTGTATTTGTTTTTCTCCCTTGACATATGTGAACGTTTGCTTAGAAATTTTACATTGTTTTGAGGCAAAGAATAAATCCACTGTAAGATGCAAATTCTGGTGGTTCATGGGGATACTTAGGACATGTAGCATCTACTCTTTTAAAAAACTCTCATTTCAAGATATTTATAGATCCATTTGCATGTGTGAGAAATAGTAAATGGAGAGATTCCATGTCCCCTTCTTACCCAGTTTCTGCCAATGGTGACATCTCGCAATTTGTAGTCCAATATTAGAACCAGAATATTGACATTGGTACAGTAAGGATACAGAATAGTTCCATCAGAACAAGGATCCATCCTGTTGTCCTTGTATAGTCACATCTACTTCCAGCCAGATTTCACCCCAGAAACCGCTAACCTTTCATATTCATAAACTGGAGGGAGCATATGCTCCTCACAGAGTCTGTTTTGCTTGGAGCTGCCACTCCTCTCTGTGATTGCTAGTCACCCGCTAAGACTTCAAGGCTTCTGCCCTCTGTGGACGTCATTCACCCCCAGGTACCTTCTGAATACCTTCCTCCCCACTAGAGATGTAATTGGATCTTCCTGGGGCCCAAGCTGTTTGGGTTTCACAGTAAAGTGGCAAAAGAGCTCATTGCTCCCATTAAGCAAGCGTTCTCCCCCCCCATACTTGGCCTTCTAATTTGCATGTACAATCAATGAGGCTCAGCTGGAGAGAAGTTACTTTGGTGGCTCCTCTCTTTATTTCCCTTAATCTCCTATCCTGATCCAGTTGAAACTCAGTTGGGAACACTTTGTCTCATCTAGAACTCAATCTCATGTTTAGATACAGTCTCAATTGTTTTCTTTGTACTTTATTATTAACACTTACTGTCCAGTATCTAATCCAATGACAGTCACAAAATAGTCCATCAGTGGCAAGAAATAAAATAATGTACACTGCACCGAGGACCAAATTCAAAAATGAAAGCAAAAGTGGATTTTCTAAGCCTAGTTTACTGATTTGTTAAGTTTGCAATGGAAGAGAAAACTGCTTTTGTAGGATGGGAGTGTTGTACATCACAGTTAGTAGAGGTTACACAGATCTGTACAGGTGGTCTCGTCTCCTTCAAAACACCAGAACAGCGTATAAATTTAGTTAAATCAGAATAAAATCTGTAGTTAATAATGTACTAGAGTCAGTTTTTTGTTTTGTTTTGATGATTGTAGTATGATTATGTGAGATATTATCATTGGAGGAGGCAGAGAAAGAGTACAGAGGAGCTTTATGCCATTTTAGCAACCACATGTGAGTCTGAGATTATTTCAAAATTAAAACAAAAAGGAAAAAAAAATGTCAAACTTGTAGGCTGCCATGTGGTTTAAAGTTCCTATCTTTCACATTTCACATGTATATATACATGTATCTATCTCCAAGTAGATCAATGTATATGCTTATTGGACATCATCAATTTTTTATAGCTAGAAAGCCTAAATGTGTCTATAGTGCTTGGAGATTCTTGATGGATATAAAATGGAAGATCGAGACCTGAAAGGCACCATTTTATTCTCAAAGTAACCTAAAAGTTAATAAGGCTTGTTTTGTTTGTTTTGGTACTTATTCCAAAGGGCAGAATCAAAACCAGCTCTCCGTGTTTTTTTTTTTTTTTTTTTAATCTATTTCCCAGAACCTCTGGTGCTGTATAATTGGCTAACACCACCCATTGCTTATTAGCTTTGTCTCAGTGAGTAAAAAAAAATCCATAACGTTAGTGCAAAGCTGCATCTGACACCTGAATGTGCTGGGGAAGGGAAAAAAAAAAGAACTTGCTCTGGATCACATCTTGCTCTTGCACATCTTTAAACCACAGGAATGGCTTATCTTCAGTGTGCCCTATATTCTACATCCTCCCCCTCCATCCCCTTATTTGACAAAAATGTGTTCAGAAGTTGAAGTGGTGGTCTTCTCTTTGAATTTTTAAATTATTCAGTTCAGAAAGCAAATGAAATTTTCGCATGCACAAGGGAGTATCATGAGTCCCCAGAAACTGTCATCACAGTACACAAGCAATGGATCATCTTTAATTAGAAAAGAGAGCATTAAAGGTGGAAACTGCAGTATAGATTTTCTCTAAATCAGGAGCTATAATTGGCTATTTGGTTTAGGTGCTAACTAAAAAGAATCCTGTGATTGTATATGCATGACACACCAATATAACAAACATTCGTTCAGCGAAGTCAATTCTGTTAATTTGTTGAAAAGTATCTGTTAAGTGATTCATTTAGCATCCTATAAATAAAACAAAGGGTGATAATTGTACAAATTATTCTTTTCAATGTATTGAGTTGGCATTGTGTGAACAAAGGCAACCTGTGTCTATACTTTGGGTTAAGTAATTAGGTTCTCACAAGATGAGTTTTTAATTTAGAAAGATCCCCCTTCGGGTAGTATATAAAGTAAAGTGAAGAAGGAGACTGGAATCAGGGAGATTATTCAGAGGGCTATGAGGGGAGGATGAGGGTTTGAGTAAGAACAATGGCCACATGAGTGAAAAAGCCATCACTGGAGAGATAGGACATTGTGGATGTCAGTAAGGAGGAGGGAAAGTCACATACAGATGGAACAGAAGATTTTGGGCTGGGAGATTAGGACGATGGCATTGTCAGCAAACAGTAAGAGGAAAAATAAGAAATGGAACAAAGACTTTTTCAATTAGAAACATTTTCCAGCTATTCAAATAAAGATATAAGATAGACACCTGGAAGTTCTAGGCTAGATTTCAAAACCCAATTTAGGACTGGCAGTATGGGTGTGAAAATCATTCTCTAATGTGTTTGGATTAGAATGTGTCCTTCCAGAAAGGGAGAATTGAGAGGAAGAAGTCAGAGACATAGGATAATAGAAGTGACTCCTGTTCCAAAATAGATCACAGTCTTGAAGAGTAAAAAAGACAGTGTAAGGATATCAAAAGCAGTTTGCTCCAAAGCAGTTGCAGAGAGTCAGAACTGAGAAAACAGCCTTGGATTTCATTTGTATTAGCCCAGGAAACTGTTGTCTGTCTAGGAGGGGAAAAAAAAAAAAATGGGTTATGAGACTTAAATCCTTGGAAGACTGGTTATCAAGTTGTCCCTTCAAGAAGTTTGGGTGGTGAGTAAAAAAAAAGGATACGGTATTTTAGAAGTGAGTAGGATTAAAAGCTTCTTTTCCATGATTTATTTTCCCTTTTAAATCAAGACGTGATTTGTTTCCTTTAAAGCTGAGGCAGAGACAATTTTTAGGAAAGAATCAGAACACAAGAGCATTATGGAATCATGGCTAGTGGAAAGCAGGGTGGATGGAGAAAAAAAGAAAAGAGTCTGAGGAGAACTTGCCCCTTGATGGATGATAGGAGGAAGTCAGTAGAGCAGTGGACTGTGGAAGTTCCACACTTTGTTTATCCATTTATCGATTGATCGGGACCTGGGCTGTTTCTGGATTGGGGTGGTTATGAATTAAGCTACCATAAAAACTCACATTCAGACTTTGCTGTGAAGATACATGTTCATTTTCTTGAGTAGTGAGATTGCTGGGTATGCTGAAGAAGCTGCCCAACTGTTTTACCAACTGGCTATATACCATTTTACATCTCTACCAGCAATGGATTAGAGTTCCCCTTCACAGCACTGTCAATAGCACTTGGTATTTCCAGAGCTTGGTTTTGCTCTGTGTTTTTTTTTTTTTTTTTTTTTTTTTTATTTATGAGTTTCATATTCACATAAGTTCCCTTTGCCCCATGAAATCCAAAGAAATGATGCAGACTGGCCTATGTGGACGCTGCACATGCAGATTTGGAACACAGCTCAGGAAATCCAAGCTTCAGAGATTTCATTCCATTAGTAGTTGCAAGCAAGCCCACCTGACCTTTGTCCCAAAGTTGTTATCTCTATTGTACTGGATTGGAAACAAACCTGCCCACTTCTCCAGAGGGGACACTAGATCCACCTCCCTCCACAGCTGCTTGCTATACAACCACCCATGAAAAGATAGTGAAGCACAAAAGCTCTGCTTATAGGATGTGCAGAAACATGAGCAATCCGTGAGAAACTTTCTCCCAGCAGTGGGAAGGCACTTGAATTGTCAACTTTTAAAAATGATTTATATGGCTCCTTAGGTCATTTTGTTAGGTTATATTTTGTGACATAGTGACTGTTTCACTTTAATTTTAATCGCATAATGGCACATTCATGGTTTTTTTCATTGTATGATGGTTTTATTTCTACTCTGCCTATAGTTATGTTCTCTCTCCATTTCTGATATCGATAATTTTTTTCTTGTTTTGGGAGATTAGTGTCACTAGAGATTTTCCAGTCTTATTTTCTAGAGAAACTTTTGGCCTCAAATCTTCTTTTACTCCTACTCTTCTAATTTTCTTATACATTCTTTGAACTTATTTTGGTCTTTTCCGTAACATCTGAAGTTGTGTGATTGAGTCATTAGTTTTCACTCTTTTTTCCTTTTTTATTATAGATAATCTTAAAATTCTTCCTCAAATAATACTTTACCTTCATGCCACAAGTTTTGATATCTAGTACGTTTTTATAACCAATTTGTACTCAGTAGTTTTAGACTACCATCACCTCCTTTTTAACCACAATGGTGTTGGTTCCCATGTAGCTCTGTTCAGGGTCAAGTTGCCACAGCTAGGTGCTGACAGAATTAAGATGAAAATTTTCTTTATTTCAGAGCTTATCTTTTTGTTTTGATTACTATTTAGTGCAATACTTCTGAGAATGTCGTCTGTAGGACACCAATTTTTAGACATCTACCATGACTTTTGCTTCAAGGCCTAAAATATATATTTTTTCCATATAGTGGTCAGTCCATCCTTTGAAAAGTATATGCAGGGTTTTCAAAATTCATAACCTCAAGTTTCTGAATTATTTTGTCTAAATTTTTCTGTCTTGGGACGCTGGGTGGCTCAGTGGTTGAGCATCTGCCTTTGGCCCAGGGCGTGATCCTGGAGTCCTGGGATTGAGTCCCACATCGGGCTCCCTACATGCAGTCTGCTTCTCCCTCTGCCTCTCTCTCTGCCTCTCTCATGAATAAATAAATAAAATCTTTTTAAAAAAATAAATAAATTTTTCTGTCTTTAGTAATTTGTCTAATAGTATCTGTGAGTAAAAGATGAGTGCTTAAATGTTTTCTTACTATGGTAGTTTTATTAATACATTCTGATTAAACTTATCAGTAGGAATGGCTATTCAAATGAATGTTTTCTATCTGCAGTTATTTAAAATAGGAAATATAGAACATATTCCCTTTTAGTCACTTCCTATTAAGGTGGTGAAGGATAAAACATTTTTAGAGTAGGGGAGCATGATGAGTAGGGACTCTTCAAAGAGGATTCAGAATTTAATTAAACCATTCAAAGAAAAAAATAAATAAAAAGGACACTAAACCTAGTATAAATGAACTATTTCTTAGATACCTATAGCAGAGTAGACATTCTCATGATCTCTAAGATTGTTTGGCCAACATGAGAAACAGCCAGATTGACATCAGTTGTGGTTAGCCTATCTGCATGTCAGTGTGATTTCTACAAAGTCCATCTTTTCATCTTACCCCTTTATAAGCATATTACTTTTAATTGCTAACAGTAAATAGGCTTCTCTGAAAATAATTGTCATCCCAGTATATAGGTACTTAAGTTCTGTCTAAAATTCTGACTTTAATTGGTCTTTTGTTTCTTTCTCATCTAAAATAAAATTAATAAATTTATCAGGTGGTTAGTCTACTCACAGATCAGATACTACTATCTGATCAACCTCCTTAGGCTTCTCTGATTAAAAATTTTCTTTAAATTACAGATATTTTTATTAGATGTGGTCATTAGCTATAGAATATGACGTTCTGAAAAAAAGGCACATAGGAGACAAAGTAAGCAGTTTTGGGCAGTTTACATGATCATTGGCACCCTATACTAAAAGTCCCATCAATCTTCTTTTTTGGGGGTTATTACTGAATAAAAATATTTTCACATCAAATTACTATTATCTTAATTATTGTCATGATAAGACAGAAAAAGTAATAGTCTGAGTTACCTTGCAAGTTTTATAGCTGCATGACTTTTACTTTAATATTCTATATCTACATTAGTGCAAGAGGATGTTTTGCACGTGCTGAGGAAATATAGTTGAATTATTAGTGATGAGCATATTTTAAGGTGTGCATGTTAAGATTGCATATCTACGTTTTACCAAAAAACTCTGTTTCTATAGCATAATGTTGTAGTGACATCCTTTAGGACACAGCTTTGCTTGAATGAATAAGTAGCTTTAAGTATACTGTGTGCTTATAGCAAGATAGTTTTTAATAGCACGCTCCAGTGCTCACTTCGGCGGCACATATACTAATAATAGCACATTCCAGTAAATAATTTGGATTTTATTTATTACAAGATAGGGATTCCTTGAAATTTCTGCCTTGTAGGCTTTGCAATGATCAAGCACATAGTTTGTACTGTAAGGAATAAGACTGAAAGCAGGAGGGCAAATTAGGAAAGTCTACAATATCTGACGTATGAAACAATTAAGAGGGCCTAATCCCTGGGATGAACCTAAAAATGAAAAGGAAATGAAAATAGATAAGGAACTGTAACTAATATCTGATAAAGAAAAGCAGAAGTGAAGGAAAAGTTAGTAAAGGCCCAAGGTTTTAGGAAAACTAGGATATTGGAAAATTAGAATTCTAGACCGATATCAGGAAGAAAGACCTTCCTCTGATGTATGGTCCTTCTAGCTGGACTTAGAATCAAATTGATATGAGACAGATTAACAGGAGAAAATCAAATTTAATAGGTGTATCTACAGGAAATCCAAACTTGAAATTTCAGATACAATGAGGCAGCATGAAAATTATGAGCTAAGGAGAGGGTTAGAGTCTGAGCATAGAAAGGGGAATGTCTGCTTATAGCTTTCTTTCTGGTGCAAGCTCCTTTCCAAAGTAATTGTAGGCAGTTGGCACAGAGGCAGAGAGCTTTTCCTGAATCTGCTGGGTTTTGATTACTTTGAACTCAAAATAATCTTTATGCCAAAGTGACCCACATTGGGGCAACCTGCCTGTGGCCGCTATAGTTCCTTCCTCTGAAGCTTCCCTCGGGTGCTACACATTATTGGTTGAGTTGGTAAATTGTTCTCTCTTATTGAACCAGTCTTAGTTCTGACAGTAGGTCAGTTAAACTTATTTTGGGAGGTGGTGATGCAGATGTGTTTTTACAGTTGGGCCTGTGGTTCAAGAAATCAGGTATTAAACAAAAGGTGTTTCTATGGGAACAAAAGCAAAACAGTGGTTAATGATTAGATCAAAATATAAATCAATTTCTGAGTTCTGAGGATAACCAGTGGGGATTTTTAGAGGTCAAGCCTGAAGCACCAGGTAGTGGGAGAACAGGCAATCTCAGTCTGACAGATTTTTTTTTTTCCTAGTTTGTAGTTCAAATGTCTCTGGAGATCTTTGAAAGACCCAGAGAGCAATAGGCATGAAAATTGTCTATACGTGAGCTGTTGCGGTGATCTATCTTTTTATTTTTTTTATATTTATTTATTTATTTATTTATTTATTATTTATTTATTATTATTATTATTTTTTGTGGTGATCTATCTTAAGGTAACATCAAGTTGTTCACATTTAGCTTGAAGAGATTCAGGAAAAAGGTCAGTTTTAGTTTTCAAAAGCATCCAACTCAGCAAGGTGGAAGAAAAGAAACCAACACAGTGCTTTGGACAGTTGTAGTCACGCACTAGAAGAAATCAAGATCTAGTCTAGTTTATAATAAACAGTATTAGAATCTAAGATTTACTCAAGCATGTTACTGAAACTTTTTTTCTCTGTAATCACCACTATTTTTACCAAAGAGAGCCAAATTAACATTTGTTGCAAAATAAGTTTAGCTTTAACAACCTGGCCTAATTATTTGCATGAGCACAGCAAGAATAGTGATTGGCCATATATGTTCTTTTCATTGTGCTCTGCTGGGACTTTTTAAAAGGAATTTCTAGATTTGCCTGTAGTACCTGTAGGTTTGGATGGATTCTTCTCTTGCCAAAATATCCTGAGGCTCTTGTGCTTGCCAGTGACATTCTTTACTCACCTGGTAAGGCTATTGGAAATGATAAGCAAGGTGTCAGGCCAGCATCTCTGAGAGGCTCCATAAAGTTGACCTTAGCTCCTTAAAGCTATTTGGTCTTTTCTCAGTCTGTGCATGTCTCAAATAGGACATTCAGTCAAAGCCTTGCTGACATAACCAGTATTTTCAGTTGTGTCCTGTTAATAAAAGAACAGATTCTTACTGAACTTATGCAAATAAATATATTGCCATAAAAATACAAGAATACTCACTGAGTTTTTTTTTTTTTAATTGTGGAGGGTTGAGGTAAGAAAAGATACGTGTTTTACTCTTGTTTCTAATGGTATAATTTATCAAACTGCTGTAGGTCAGTTAGCTTAAGAGAAGAGATTTCCTTAGATCTGGAAAAACAAAAAGCATTTTTAAAAAGTCAGCTATGTTTTAAACAAAAATCCCTGAAAATTATAATTATCTTCCTCAGCTCATTCAGTCCCATGTTATTAATTTTTGTTTTGCTTGATCCACTTTTTCCACTAGTTTCGGAAATTCTTACCTAATTCGTTTTTATAATCTTAAGGTTATGAGAAACCTGTACTGAAAAGTTCTTCTTATGAGTCTCACTGATGAAGAAATACCACATCTGTGGTAGCATGAAACAGTAACTATAGACAAGACTTAAAAATGGCTATGGTTAAAGATTTGATTAGGGTTCATTATGATGGACATGGCAAGGAAATTTGGTTATTTCTGTGACCTACTATGCCTCAAAATAACATACCAGGATATCAGATTTCTAGGGGGTCTTATACAATTTTAGAACACTTATTTTTGTTATCTACACAAAAACAATCTACAAGGTTTAGTACCATTTATTTGACAATGCTTATCATTCCATTTAACATACCTAGTAAGTCTCACAAAATCTTTGAAATGTTCCAGGAGCAGTCTGGAATATCTCAGGTAGAAGGTGGTCAAAAGATTTCATTTTAGAATTTAATTTTGGGAAGTAGGTAAAAAAAAAAAATATATATATATATATCAAAAGGCTAGAATATTGTAAGTAGGATCACAGATCATGTTAAAATAATATTTAATTATCTGTGTAATCAAAGGGACAAAATATTTCAAAAGAAAATATATAAAGTTATACAGCTGTGAATAAAATTTAGCTTTTTTTTATAATAAATTTATTTTTTATTGGTGTTCAATTTGCCAACATACAGAATAACACTAAAATTTAGCTTTTTAAAAAATATTAAGACTCAGAGTTTTTTTTTGTTTTGTTATGTTTTATTTTTTTAAAGTAAACAAAAGACCTAATAAATATAGGAAATTATTTTGGTAAAACAGAATCCTTATTTTCTAGTCAGATAACCTTAAAGATAAAAACATTTACAATTTCTTTTTTTGTTAAAAAAAGATTGTATTTACTTACTTGAGAGAGACAGAGCAAGAGCAAGGGGGGAGGGGGAGGGGGAGAGGGAGAGGGAGAAGCAGGCTCCCTGCTAAGCAGGGAGCCACATATGGAACTGGATCCCAGAATCCTGGGATCATGACCTGGGCCTAAGGCAGACGAGCCACCCAGGCTCCCCATACAATTTCTTATTGTAATATCTTATTAAGAGCCAACCATAGTTCAAGAAAACTTTGTTGTTTTACAAGGAAAAAACAAAAGTTTTAATTTTGGACCAGTGTATTCTTGATAATAAAACTCATTGATTTAATGGAATGTATACTAATCTTAACCAGTACTGACGATACACAAAATTCTCTTCTAAAGATTCCTTCTCCATAAGCCTTTTGTAACTTTCCTGTTTACATTCAGAGTTTGTCCTGAGTTTTCCTTCTTTAAATAACCAGTCTTACTTTAGTGATGTAGGCAGGCCGGGTCTAAGGACCCAGAGGCATTCCATAGGAGGACCAGCCAAGAGGGCACTTGGCTTCATGCAGAATACAAATCAAATGTGAGTCAAGAAGACGTGAAAACAGAATTTAATGAATAGTGTAAAGGATAGAGTATAGCCGTGTCTGGGAGACTTGAAAAGGAGAGGAGAGGGAGTTACTTGGTGTCTCTCTGTTACTTGGTGTTTAGGGATATATATTGGAAAGGGGTCCAAGGTCCATGTTCTTTGACAAATTCAGGGTAGGGTCTGATCAAAGGCAAGTGTCAGGTGAGTAATAGTTGTTATTTCATAAATCATTGAAGGTATGCTGGCATTGGCCAAAGTTTGTTTGAAAGGGACGTTCTGGAATATGTTTAGGATCCAGTTCTCAGTCATCAGGTGTTTGGTGGGTAGGGCCTAGAATGAAATTCAGAGAAATGATTAACTTTCTTGCTTTCCACTTGGAATGAGAACATAGCTTTTTTGGTTTATTCAGATGGAAGATGAAAATACAGAACATGGGAAAAGGAACCTAACAAAAGAAAAGCAGAAATGGAGCCTTTCTGAAAATGGAGTTTCCTTTAGTTTCCTTATCTCATCTCCTTCCTATGGGAGTTTTACCCTCCTCATTCTTCAGGGGTGTTGAAAGATGAAGGTCTTCTCTTCTGGAGCTTCTTCAAGCTGAAAGGAATTGTAGATCCTGTCTATTGGGAGACATAAAAATCTTGAGCTACCTGATTAAATGAAGGCCTACTCTTCTTAGATTGTCTGACTCAGAGGCATCTTTGAAGTGCCTTTCTAGAAAGCATCCATTCAGATAATTTGTCCAATATGTTTATTTAAAATATGTAGCAACTATAGCCCCCAAAGTGAAGAAGACCTCGCATAATTGCTGTAGGTATTGGTAAAAAAAAAAGTTTTCTCTACCAAGACCATTCATTTCTACTAGACCAGGAAGAAATCCAGGCATTGAGGGAACTGAAGAATCAGACATTGCCTTAATTTGAATATTCAGGTCTGCTCAAACTTTAGGTATATTAGCAGAGTTATCTGGGATATACATGTAACATTCAGTCTCTATAATAGCACAAGTTCCTCCTTGAGCTGCTGCTATTATATCCAAATCCATCCTATTTTGTAATACAGCTTTTCTCATTAATTCAGCTTCAGAGTTTAACAAGGAAAGCCCATGCATCATATAATTAATGGCTTGTGTGATATAGTTGGTTAGGGCCTCCGTATGCCAGATAATGTCTTCTATTCCCATTTGGGGCAAAAAAAAAAAAAAAACAAAAATGCTTAACTGGTGATCATACCAGTGAAAGCCTGATTGTGTCCAGTGGTGGAGTAAGTGGGGATAATTTGCAGGTGTAAGGTATTTCTTTACACCATTTCCCTTGTATCCAGGGAAAGCCTAGGGTACAGACCCTATCATCTAGTAGGTAGCCATGGCCTCAAATTGGTGCCACATAGTGATTGAGTTCCATTGGATGCTAGCCATCTGATGCCAGGTCATCTCACCCAATGAGTTGCAAACCATTTGGTTGATAATAGAACAATAGTATGCACACAAGCTTCTGGGGAGAGGCATCGTAGTTTGCATGTGGCATTAGACCATACATTACAGATACGCTTTCTTTGCTTCCCACAAAAGAGGGCCTTTTGGTTTGATTTGCTTATAATAGGAGTAAACTACAAACATTCATCTAATATTTGTAAATAACCATCTTTAGTATATCTCATATTATTAGGTTTAACTGTTATCCATAGAACTTTCTCATCTGCAGTTTTGGAATTGGAATATTCAGTCATGATTTTGATAGTCTGAGGGTAGGAAAAGGGTTGTTCACGGCCTGGAGAATTTCACATAGTAATTACCATTAGGCCAAAGAACATTTTTGTTAGTAATAGAGATGTACCTATACATGCTTGTATTTCGTTGGTATATCATATCTTTTCTATTGGTGTAAATAATGCCAGTTTTTTGGTATTAGTAATGGAAAAACCCACCAAAGGAGACCTGAAGTGTCCTGAAGGGAGGAGGCCACAAATCCAGGAAGGACTTTTCTGTAAGCTATCTGCATAATGTTGAACCTACTGCAAAAGTCAATTGGGGCTGTTTGATTTTGCTGAGATTAAGTGTGTAGGGAGAAAACTCAGAAAAATAATAAATAATAAATAAATAAAAATAAATGACTTTAAAAGTTTCATTGAGCTTTATTCATCAGTCCTTTGAAACAGCACCTTAGATCTTCCATAGGTTTGCAGGTATAGATGGGTATTCCCTCTATGGGATCCTGTGGGGACTCACCAGAAATAAATTTATTTTTTTTTAAAGATTTTATTTATTCATTACACAGAGAGAGAGAGAGACAGAGACAGAGACAGAGACAGGCAGAGGGGGAAGCAGGCTCCATGCAAGGAACCCAAAGTGGGACTTGATCCGGGGTCTCCAGGATCATGCCCTGGGCTGAAGGCAGCGCTAAACTGCTAAGCCACCGAGGCTGCCCTAAATTTATTTTTTTTTTAATATTTTTACTCATTTATTTGGGAGAGAGAGAGAGAGAGAGAGAGAGAGAGAGAACTTGAGTGGGAGGGGCAGAGGGAGAGAGAATCTCAAGCAGGCTCTGCCCTGAGCACAGAGCCTGATGTGGAACTCAATCCCATGACCCAAGTTCACAACCTGAGCTGAAACCAAGATTGGATGCTTAACTGACTGAGCTACCCAGGCCAGGCACCCCAACAAGTTTAATTCTTGATAAGTGTACCTGGCTTGTTATGCCCCTTAGTTTTACAGCTGTAGGGGTATTAAGTAAAACTTGATAGGGTCTTTCCATTTGGGGCTAGGCTGTTCCTTTGGAGACCCTCACTTCCATGTTTTAGTAATACCATACTCTGTCTCTACTGTTTGAGAACAGCTATTGATGAGGGAGCAGGACTAGCTGAGGACAAAGCACAGCTGATGCCCCACAAACAACCACCACCAGGGTGAGATATGTGTGACATTCTTCAAGAAGCTTCCAGTTGTCTTAATGTTAATGCCTTACTAGAGGGAAAAGCAATCTTTAACTTGGCAATGGCAAGGCCTCTAGTATCTTGTAGGTCCTCCTTAGCATATGAAAATCCTTTTGAAATCTCCTTTTTTTGCTTACCTCCCCCAACTCTGCAAGTATATAATCAGTTACCCCTCACAGGCCCAGAGCAGCTGCTCTTCCTGCCCATGGGTTCTGTCCCTCTGCTTTAATAAAACCACCATTTTGCACCAAAGACATCTCAAGAATTTTTTCTTGGTTCTTGGCTCCGGACCTCACCTATATTCCAAAACTTCATCAGCTGTCATTCTTTGGAGACAGAAGTATATTATTTCCATATTCCTGAAACATATTACTTTCTTCCCTTTAGCAAAAATGTATTCCCATTCCTCATGTGCTTTTTCCTCAGAAAACATTATCTTACTTTGCTTGGATAAAAGTTGTTTCCTTTATTTCTGATAATCTTAATTACATTTATGAGAATTTTTAACTTCTAGAAACCTTAGTTTCTAGTGAAAACTAAGTAGTAAGCAATTGTGAGCAGTTTGTTATACCAGCACTTTTTTTTTAGATTAGCAAAGTTTTGTAATACATTTCATAATTCTAGAAACATGTTTTGCATAGTACCAATTTAAAAAATAAAGCACAAACCTGGGGTGCCTGGCTGACTCAGTTGGTAGAGTAAGTGACTCTTTATCTCAGGGCTATGAGTTGGAGCCCCACAGTAGGTATAGAGATTCCTTAAAAATAAAATCTTAGGGGCAGCCCACGTGGCTCAGCAGTTTAGTTCCGCCTTCAGCCTGGGGCATGATCCTAGAGACCTGGGATCGAGTCCCATGTCCGGCTCCTTGCCTGGAGCCTGCTTCTCCCTCTGACTGTGTCTCTGCCTCTCTCTCTCTCTTTGTGTGGCTCTCATGAATAAATAAATAAAATCTTAAAAAAAAATAAAATCTTAAAAAATAATAATAAATCACAAACCAGGTTTAAGACCCATATTTATCTTTAGTTTCTCTGCAATAAGACAAGCGTAGATAAACATATGTTTAGTGCTTAATGTTTTCTTATTTTATCTTATTTGGAAATTATATTTAAGAAATTTAGCTAATCATCTAACTTAATAAAACTCCAAAATTCAGATTATCAAACATTTTCCAAGCCATTCATAAATTCATCTATGAATCTTTGAATCTTATTTTTAACTGTTTAATCTTTTTCTTAACAGTTATGCTTAATTACCCACAAAACTTCATGAGGCAATAGACAATGTCAACCATTCTAATTTTTAATTTTTTTCTACCAACTTGCAACAGAAACAACTCACTGGACCTTCATTAAACACAGGTAAAATTAAAGTCTTGCATTTAATGCTTAACTGTAAAGACAATTTTATTTTAATTAAATCAACAACCTTAAATTTAGCTTTAATATCAAATATTTTCCCAGATTTTGTGAACTTGAGAAAACATTTTGGTTAGTTTTTAGCTTTTTCAGAATTCAGAATTTTTCAAAATTTCAGAATTTTGAAATGCCCAGTTCCCATAAGCAGTTGCTTTTAAACCAGCTAAATAGAGCGCTTTTACAAATGAATTTTAGCAATACCATCTAGAGGTAGAAAAATATCTCACATTTATGACATGAATGGATACACATACACAGACAAGATGCAAACAATCTTATAGCTTTTGTTCTATTTGTAGAAATGATGTTACAGGCTGAATTCCCAAATATCTCCCTAATTTGTGTGTGTGTGTGTGTGTGTGTGTGTGTGTGTGCAGTATGCACGTATGAAAAACTTCTCCCTCAAGTTCTCCACAATTCTGTTTTGAAGAACTGTTCTTAGGTTCTAAGGAAGATGAAGGTAGAAATTTATATCACAAAGATAGAGAGAAGTCATCTACATTTTTTTCATGGTGAAGATTTGATGCTTATCTGTCTGTTCTGAAAAGTGATGGAGTCTGGGCACAGAAGTCATTCTAGCAATTTGTATTTTTTTTAAGTCTTTTCCTATTTTATTTCTTCAGTTTCAGGCAATTGTGTGCTGTGTTTACATTTTAAAGGCATAAGATTTATAATTTCAGGGTACAGAAAGAATTAAAAAAATATTTTCTCCCAGAGTTTCAGGATAATTTCAATTTAAAATTCACCTTCCTTTCTCCTCAGTATAGTTTTGTTCCAATAGCTTGATCTTTTACAATATACAGAAACAATGTAAGAGGAATAGGCAGGGTTTGGGGATCGGTAAAGATAGGTGGGAGGGCTTTGAATGGTTTTAGGGTTGCATTTCTGGTTTCATAGATTTGTAAAACAGATTTATTTTTAACTCTCCAAATAACAAGATTATAGTTTGAATAGCAGGTGATTGTCCTGCCTTCTTAACTAAATTTGCTTCTTTATATTAAGGAGATTTTTAAATTAAAATTGAAATTAAAATATTTTTATTTTTGTAAAACCTGTATAAAGCATTTTAATAAAAGCTTTCTTTTGGGTACATAGTTCAACCTTGGTTTCTGATGTGGAAATGTTGGTGTTTGTAGCTGATGGCTAAGAAAGAATTCTTGATACATCTTTGGTACAATAAGGTGTTTTATTATAGCACAAGGACTGGACCTTTGGGCAGAAAGGGCTGCCCTGGAGTGTGAGGAGCAACTGATTATATACTGTAGTGTTGAGGGAGGTAAAGACATTGGAAGTCTTCAAAAGGACTTTTATATGCTAAAGAAGACTCACAGGATCCTGGAGACCTAGCTGTTGTCAAGCTAGGGTTATTTTTCCCTCTTGCAAAGCATTAACATTAAGACTGTTGGGAGCTTCCAGGAGGAAGGTTATGTTCTGTCTGCCTCAAGTATTTGTCAGCGGGCTGCAGGTCATAAGGAAATTGAATTTTATCTACATTTCCTTCTGCTTTTGTTCCCCATATCGGCTTCTATTAGTCCTTGAATATTGGCCCTTCACAGATCATTTGTGGGAGAGTCTAGAAGAAAATTTTGATCCTCTTTCTTGTGACAGCGTTTTGTGAATGGTCATTGATCTTTTTAATCTCTAAAATTGGTAGGATGTTTTCAAAGTGGAGGTAAAATGTCTTAGTAATATAAAAGATGTTGCTTCTATCGAGGAGACACAAATTCTTTTGCAGTGGGGAGTCTAGGATAACACTTGCAAAGGACATCACATAAGAACCTGAAGCTGGTATTATCAATCCCTTGAAGGTAGGAGCAAAGCAAGCCTGTAGCCATTCTCAGGTGCTTTAGTTAAATTTAGTTCCTGTCTTTCAACATTTACACTTTGAACCTAGAGGTTAGGCCTAGGTAAATCTAATAGGGAAGGCTAAATTAAAACAGGCAAATGAGACCAGATTTTAAAGGGAATTTACATTGGATGTGGACATTTATTTCAATTTAAGTCTAATTTCTGTGATTTTATTTTGTCAAGGGAGTCCCTAAGACTGGCCATTATACTAATAAGACAATTGAGAGCTCTTTGTGAGGTTTATTTTTCTTTCAAGCATAGCTAATTTATGTCTGGCCATAGACAAGTAGGTCTAATAGTGACTCAGACCAGTAAGCCTTAATGGCCTAACCAAGGGTACAAGGTATCCAAAGAGGGCATAGGTGTTATAGCCCCATGATTCTAAAGTTTACTCCCAAAATTAGTCTAAGAAAGCAAAGGCCTTCCCTGCACAGGCAGTAAAGATGGTGTGGTTAAAATGGTGATTTTGGTCTCCCACAAAATTATGAGATGTCTCCAGTTACCAGGAGGAGATAATCTGTGCCATGGGGCAGGTGACACTGGAATGACTCCCCATCACTAGCAAGCAACAAATGTTAGGATGGCAATGGTTCTTATGATGTAGGAAATGTTGGAGTTCAGAGCTGAAAGTCAAGAAAGCATTCTTGAGACAGTTTCAGTACAAAAAGGTGTTTTTATTGAAGCACGGGGACAGAACCCTTGAGCAATAAGAGCTGCAATGAGGTTGTGACAGGTGACTGATTATATGCTTTCATGTTGGGAGGGGGTCAGCAATAGCCTAAGTCTCCAAGGAATTTTGGAAGCAAGGTTTCCAGGACCTTGAGGGCGGTAACCATTGTTGGGAAGGGCCATTTATTACTGTCTAATAAAACGTTAGTCATGAGACCCTTCAGATGTAAATCAGTGGGCCAAGTGTTTAGAGGATGATTCCTAGCATGTATCTTGGGGGGTGGAGATAGAGGAAATTTCCAAAGGAATCTTTATACATTAAAGAAGATTTACAGGAACCTGGAGGGGGGGTGCGGTGGGTCGCAATAGTGTTAAGATTGCCTTTTGCCCTTAGCAAAGTGTCATCATCAAGGCAGCTGTGCTCCCAGAGGAAGGTTACTCTGCCTGTTTCAGGGACTTGTCAATAGGCTGTAGGCAGTAAGGAAATTAAATTTTTTTCTTTTGCCTTTGTTTTCTACATTATTTATGCACTGGAATCTCTCATGACAAATACCCCTGAAAGTTGACTTGGCTGAACAGAGAGAGAAGGCAAGAGAGATGGATCCAGAGGGAGATCTAGAGAGAGAGGTGGGGTTGGAGATCAGACTTGGATTCCCAGCCTGTTCAGCTGGCCACCACAGTGTACCCCAGTAAGTGCACCCTCAGTATGGCGAGACCAAAGAGAATATTCTCACCGGTCACAAAACCAAGCTCTTAGGTCATAGAGCAAGGAAAAGGGAAAATATGTATACATTAGCCATTTTGATTAAGTTTGGGTCTTTTGGAGTCATGTTAATTCCCAAGAGGGATGTGGCGCATGGTTGGAGGCTGTGATGTTTGAGTGTACCTCAATGCACAGAAGACGTCCCTTAGCAACAGATGACAAACAACATGAAAGACACAGACAAAGGGAAATGAAGACCATCAATGGGAGGAGATGGGCCAGAGTTGCTAGGCCCAAAGAACTAGTTCAACAGATATTTTCTCCTACTAATCTAAATTTAGAAAGAGAGAAAAAGGACTCTTACCATTCTCACTCCATAGACTCTGCAGATAGAGATTCCAGGAGGCTGGTATGGTAAGAAATATTAGCTTCCACTGGCTGTTTGTCAGATGCCCCAAGGATTTCTCAGCTGCAGCAGTGTCCAGGAGGAGCAGTGTCCCATAAGTTAAAGCAACCTGCCAACCACACCAGCCGTCAGGGAGGAAAATCTTCCGCTGCCCTGTGGTTCTTCTAGCTAGACTTAGAATTGTATCAATATGGGAGAGATTAAAAGGAGAAAATCAAATTTAATAGGTGTACCGAGAGGGAATCCTCAGGGACTTGAAATCCCAAAGATGTCGAGCAATATGAAGTTTACATGAGATAAGGATTGGGGTAGGTTCTGAGGATACAATGGGAAAATAAACCATTAGGAAGGTGAAAAAGATGTTTGGGGAAAGAAAGGTTTCTCTATTATGCACGTGAGTTTCTTAAGGAAAGGACAGTCTCTCTTAATAACTCTCTTCCTGCTATAGGGTGGCTCCTTTCCAATGGAAATGTAGGGAGTTGAGGGGGAGGCAGAGAGTTCCTGCATCTGGTGGGTTTTGATTACTTTAACTTGAAATAATCTTGGTGTGAGAAGGCCCATCTTGGGGCAGCCTGACCTTGGCCCCAGCACTGACATCTCCAACTGGATTTACTCCAATGACGTTTGCCAATAAAGTTACGGAGACTATAGTAGGGATTCTGTACGTATACCTACCAGTGTTCTGACGAGAAGCAGATGGTAAAGTCAAAAGTGTTTACCTAAAAATAATGTAGTCAAGAGACAGTTAACAGAAGTATGGCCAGGTTTAAGAGAACAAACAAGGGATGCTGAGACACTAGTAGACTTGAAATCCAGGGAAGACAGTACCATTCCTGGGGCTACAGAGCAAAGGGGAGAAACAGTATATGCAAAGACTAGTGAGAGTTGGAGCCACAGAAGATAGGCTGCCTGAGGATAGCCACAGAAGATAGCTGGCCGTGTGTTGGCATGCCTCGCTGGAAGAACGAAATCTGTTGCCAGAGGGCATGGCTCCCAGGAGTCAAAAAATAAATCTGGGTAGTAGAGGACACAGACCAAAAGCAAAGTATGCTCCTGGAATTTATGATTCAAGGCTCACTGATATTTAATAATCCACAGAAAAATTAAGAATATCCAATGAGGAGGTGGAAAAGTGATTTGAGATAAAATGTGCAAAATAGAAACATTCTTGAAAAAGAGAGATTCAAGGAGAATGTGACCAGCTATGAAGGATGTTGAAGAAAATCCGGATGACCAAAAAAAAAAAAAAAAAAAAAAAAAACAGAGTTTATTGAATAATCCTCAGTGGTCTTCTTAATTTCTCTTTCAAAGGAAAGGATCATAGTGAGCAAATGCTGAAGCTTAGAGCATGGAGAAAGAGAAATGCAGAGCACAATCCATTTATTTGTGAAATTTTGTAGTGGAAGGGGATAGAAAAGTAAAATTAATCAAATGGAGGAATATATATATATATATTTTTTTTTTTTTTTCTCCATGAAGGGTGAGCTTTAAATATACTGGGGAAAAAATTTGTTTCTAGACCCAGGAAATATCAGCTATTTCTACTCTTTCTCTGTCTGTTAAAGAGACATCCTTGCATATGAATCTCACTATAGTATATATAAATGGTAGGAAGTATGTTAAATTGAGAAAGATTAAAGACATTGTTAATGTTTAAATAAGAGAAGGCATTTAGCGTCAAAACTATTAATATCTCATGGCATAAAGCTATATTAATGAGAAATTTTATGTTTTTAAATACACAACTTAACAATTTAACAATGATAATTTACTTTGCTAATACCAATCTTCACCCTGACTAATACTTGATCTTATGTTTATGGAAGCATTGGTTCCACATTTAGAAAGAGATATACTTCCAAGTAAATTCTCAAATTCATTGCCATTGAAACATCAAATACTTGGGAAAAGCAATGTTTACAGAGGATAATCTGAAGGCAATGAAATCCATTCATTCCTCTAGATACTCTGAAACTATTTCTAGATTAAACCAGTCAGCAGAGAGCGGAATACCTGCATTGAAAGCCTTGATTACCATTGTAAAATTTTGTTTACTGAATTGTGTTTTGGCATTTTTCCACGGGACTACATTGAAGGAAACTGTAAGAAACCTCCTATGAGATTTGTTGTTATCTTCTTATACAGATGTCATTGAACACTTTGTTTATTGTGTATCACGGTTCCTTTTACGAGGGGACTCGTTTGAGAAATCTCTTTCTGGGCTCAGTACCAGGAGTCTTATGGTTCTTTAAGCAGCTGGTTAGATTTTATTTTTACAGACAAGATGAACCTCACACCTGATTGTGTCTCCATCTGTGTAGTATTGATGTAGGAAAAGATGTTAGCATTCGAAGCCAGTGGCCAATAAAGAATTCCTGAGACGTCTTTGGTGCAAAAAGGTGGTGTTATGAAAGCATGGGGACAGGATCCATGGGCAGAAAGAGCTGCACTAGGGTCATGAAGAGTGGTCCATTATAGACCTTCAAGTTGGGTGGGGGTTAACGATAGCCTAAGTCTCTAAGGAATTTTGGAACCAAGGTTTCCAGGACCTTGATGAAGCTAGCCATTGTTGGGAAAAGGTCTAATATTTATTACTGTCTAATAAAACCTTAGTCATGAGAGCCTTCACATGTGTCTCGGTGGGTCATATGCTTGGGGAATGGTCACCAACATGTATCTTGGGGGGTTTAGAGATAAACTCCTAAAGGAATTTTATTTATTTATTTATTTGTTTATTTATTTATTTATTTATTTATTTATTTATTTATTTTTAAGGAATTTTTATATGATAAAATAGAACTCCAGGATCCTGAGGTCGGGGTGAGGAATATCAGGCTAGGATTACCTTTTACCCTTAGCAAAGTGTCAGCATCTAGGCAGTTGAGGTTCCAGAGGAATGTCACTCTGCCTGTTTCAAGGACTTGTCCATTGGCTGTAGGTAGTAAGGAAATTTAATAATTTCTCTTCCGCCTTTGTTTCCCACATCAATATGCCAGGAATCTTAAAGCCAAAGTTTTAGATACAATTCCGAAAAAAAAAAATGTGGTTTGTCTTTATCAAAGTAGTATATAGATGAATATTTTTAAGCCAATATTACAAAAAGAATTTCATTTAAATAACAAAACTTCCCATCCCAATATCTTCTCTGGTTCCACTCTCCCTATATAGTCACATTGCATTTTGTTTATGTCTCTACTTAGAAATTACCTACTGACTACTGACTTCTAGCTAGATCAATTTGTAGTTAGCTAACTTTTCCCCACATCCAGCCTGCTTTTAGAAATGATAGCAAATATTTTAAACCATTTCTTTGTTAATTTTGTTCCTTCTAGTACTAGTAAGTGGGTTTGCTGTTCTATTGAGTTTTGGAAATGTCTCCTGACTCATGTGAAGGACATGGATTTTATCCATTGTGTTCTTTCTTCTACATTCTTTCAAACATTTCCATCTCCAGACTTCTGTCAGTTATGGTCTATTTGAACATTTGCTACATTTGATAACATTGCCTTTGCTTTTCTTACTCTATGTTCATTTCAAATATTAACCAAAAAACGACAATGGATAGCATTTATCTAATTATTTTCACTCTTTCTTATGGCTTGACATGTAGGGAAGTTTGGAGAGAAAAATAATATAGATGCATAAAATAATGAAGTTATATAGAATATACAGTAGAGAGGAGAAAAAAGAATATACAGCAGAGATTTTTCTGATGCAATTATAACTACATGCCTGATATAACCACTAAGAAAGAGTTCAGTAATTTCTTGGAAATTTAAGCATGTATCTACTCTGTGAGGCAGAAATTCTCTCCCTATGCATTTATACAATGCTCACAGCAATTTTATTCATAATAGTAAAAAAATAAAATAAAATAAAAAAACCCGGAAACTGCCCTAGAGTCTCTTAAAAGAAACATGGCTAAATAAGCTGTGGTATATTGATACAATAAAATACTACTCAGCGATAAAAAGAAATAAACCATGAATACACACAAAAGCGTAGCAGAATCTTAATGTTATTCTGAGTGAAGGTGAGTTTGATCACTTTAATGAGAAGTTCAAGAAAAGGCAAATTTAATCTCTGGTGTTGGAAATTGGAAAAGTGTTTCCACTAGGGTTGAGAGTGCTACTAACTAAGGTGGGTGATGATGGTGGATGCTGACAAGGGAGGTTTCTGGGTTAATAAGAAATGTTTTGTATCTTGATGGGGAGGGGATTGCATGGGCAAACGCATTTCTCAAAACTGATCAAACTCTTCACTTAAGATCTTTGCAATTTACCTTTGTAAATTATATCTCAATTAAGAAAAAGCCTTAAAAAATAAAAAAAAGAAAAAGCCTTATCAATGCCTACATAGTCTGTAGTTTATTAGGAGACCAACAAGTGATTATATGCATTTTTACTATTTAGTATAATAAGTGCTGTTATATAGGTAGGTGTAAAATTTCAGAAGTGCATAGACGTCATATAACCCCTATGCAGTGAGACAATGTTACACATTTATCAAAGCTGTCCCCCTTTTGTATTATATTTCCTAGTCTCTTCCACCCTAAGATTAAGTAAAGCCAGTAGGAAACATGACCAGTGGAATGTGTGAAGTGATATCCTCTATATATATATATATATATATATATATATATATATATATATATATATATATCTTCTACTTCTAAACCTGGTCCTACCCTGACCTGTACCTTCCTGTCTGCTTTTTCTTCTGTTTCTGTGGTGGCCTTGACAACCAGATGTTGTCCCTGAAAGATGAGGTGGAGCTGAGCCCTCCACTCCCTTCCTTCTATACTGAATTGCAACGTGAATAAGAAAGAATCATGTGTTCCCTGAAACCCCTGGAGGGAAGGAAAGAAGAAGTGGAGGAGGAGAGGAGGAAGGAAGGAAAGACAGGACAAGAGGGGAAGAGGGATCTTAGGAATAAACTATGGAGGATGATTAAGCCATCAAAAAGATGGAATCTTTTGGATAGGCTGAGAGCAGTTGAGCCAAAGCATAAAACCTATAAAACACCATCATCATGTGATCCCTGTAAGAAATAAAGTGATAGAAATTTAAGAATTAGATTTTAAAACATTTTACCTTATTATTTTTCTAAGTAAAATTACCATTCTTACCTCATAATCCTTAATTATTTAATGGTTCTTCTGATAAAATACTTCTAAACCTTGTAACTGCAAAATGAAAAAGATAAGACCTCTCTCATTGAGTCAAGAGCAGAAGTGCTCAGAGAAGGTGGTACTTCTTTTATGTGGATAGAATGTTTTGGCATTTGCTACACGACATGTTGCCATGGCTTTATAACCCCCAATTTATAGCAGAGCTCAAGTGAATTACCTGTGTGAACATCTGATTTGCATTTCTTTTTTGTTTTTTTGTAAATTTATTTTTTATTGGTGTTCAATTTGCCAACATATAGGATAACACCCAGTGCTCATCCCATCAAGTGCCCCCCTCAGTGCCCTTCACCCATTCACCCCCACCCCCCGCCCACCTCCCCTTCCACCACCCCTAGTTTGTTTCCCAGAGTTAGGAGCCTTTCATGTTCTGTCTCCCTTTCTGATATTTCCCACTCATTTTTTTCTCCTTTTCCCTTTATTCCATGTCATTATTTTTTATATTCCCCAAATGATGAATGGATAAAGAAGATGTGGTCTATGTATACAATGGAATATGACTCAGCCATTAGAAATGACAAATACCCACCATTGGCTTCGATGTGGATGGAACTGGAGGGTATTATGCTGAGTGAAATAAGTCAATCGGAGAAGGACATCTGGGATTGAATGTGTATGTGTGTGTTAATTTTCACATTTCTCCCAGCATTTATCTGCTGATTTTGACATGATTTTTGCCTGACCATTTTCTTTTTGCTGCATGATCTCTGTGATTCCTGGCCACTTATAATGATATCCCCATGCCTCTGGGAAAATTATTTTGATGTGCCTAGGGTCTTCATTCAGACTAGAATGCTTTTTTTTTTTTTTTCTCCTTCTGTAGGATATGACAAAACGTGGTTTATTTACTGTGAATGGTTGCTCAACTGGCTTTGGTGCATTCAGAAATAATGAGAGCTATGAAATGTAAACAGGTGGGAGTTAAGGAATGCTCTTTTTTTTTTTTTTTCATTCATTTAATCAGGCACTAAACGGATACTCATTGAACAGCAACCATTGTGTAGGGACATCAGATATAGTGATGGACCAGAGGTTTGAGCACAAACTCCAAAGCTGGCTTACTACCAAAATAGTCGTTAGGTGGATAATTAAGTACACAATGAAGTAATTTCATTTGAGTGAGGAGAATGAGTATGGGGTGTTAATGAGGACCCCCAGCAGAACATGGGAATTGAGGAGTGAGGGTCTGGGAATATCCTTACCTTCAGGAAGTGCTATCTGAGCTGGGTCCTTCCAGACATGTTTGTGCAGCCGCATAAAGATGATGACAAGAGAGCTGAGGTGACAAAGCCAGATCTGGAGAGTAACAGATGCAGCATTTTTTGAAAGTACTTCTTTTCTTCTTGCCTCAGCACGGAGTGGAACCTGGCCTGGAGACACACATCAAGGCAGCAAAATGGAAAGTCCATTACTATATTTTGGTATAAATTGTTAGCATGGGGAAAATAAAATTTAAAATCCAGTAAGACATAAAATTCTACTTTAAAAAAAGTGATTATAACGATCACAGGTTTAAGACATCAACTGAAGGAAGAATCAATATGTGTTTCTGTTGCAGCAGAGATATTTTATATTTTAAAAAAATGAGGTCTCTCACACATGGGAAAATATTCATGTGTTGTTTTTCTCACATAATTTCCCACCCAGGAGACTTGTCTGTAGCTGAGAGCTCCTTCTGGGCTTATGCACACAGTAGCCGTGTGTTTCAGACACACACAATTTTTTTTCAGTTTTTTAAGCAAAACCTTTGCCCTAAGATATACACTCTCATTCTTTTGCTGTAGAAGCTTGTGATCCCTTATTTTAGGTTTCTTGAAAGGTGAGGTTTTAGGGAGGACCAAATATATTTATTCTCTTCATAAAATACTTCATAAGTTACACTTCAGACCCCATAATAGTGAATTTGAGAGAAATGTTAGTTCATGCATCACTCACAGCATACTTCTAAATCCCTATATATTTTCCTCCAGTCTGATAAATTATATGCTTCAAAGGATGACAAAATGCTTTCCCAAAGTTTATTGGTTTTTAAATGCCAAGTGGCTGAAAAGTTTTTCAATGATTTTAGACTTCTGCATCCTATTGGAGTTGAGGGGAGGATTTATCAATTTGAAAGATTCTCTCAGACCCAGGGTTGGCAAGCTCTAGCCTGTGGGTTAAGTCTGGTCCCTGTTCTTTTAAAGACTATGAGTATGATGGTTTTTACATTTTTCAAGTGTTGTTAAAATAAAAAGGAAGAATGAATTGAACACCAATAAAAAATAAATTTATTATTAAAAAAATAATAATTACAAAAAAATAAAAATAAATAAAAAGGAAGAAGAAAGAATACGGGACTGAGAGGTGTGCAGCCTGCTAAGCCTAAAATATTAACTGTTTGGTGCTTTATAGAAAAAGTGTGCCTCTTCCTATCTTAGGCCATCTGAACTCTTGTTCCAGTTAGAATAAATGTTTAGTACCCCATGGTGGGAAAATTTTAGTTATTAAAACTTTAGCAATGTTTAGATTATAAAATTAGCATTCTGAACAACTCAAATATATATATATATATATATATATATATATATATATATATATATAAATTCTAACTCTTTGCTCTATATTTAAGTTTTTCTTTTAATTCCAGTTAGCTAATGCACAATGTTCTATTAGTTTAAGGTGTTGTATAATATAGTGATTCAGTAATTCCATACATCACATGGTGCTTGTCATGACAAGTGCCCTCCTTCATCCCCGTCACCTGTTTCACCCACTCCCCACACCCCTTTCTGCTGTAAAGTTTAGCAATTTTTAGGGGAGTTACTCTCAAGTACCAGCACAGCTTTAACGTGGTATTGCTCCCTTAGCTTTACTAAGCTTAAAGCTTTATTAGTTACATAAATGCTTTGTTAGTTAAAAACAAACAAAAACAAGCAAAAAAACCTCCCAAACCCTATTCTTCTAAGCATATATGCAAGTCACAGCCAGTAGAGGAGATTTCATAGCAATGGCATATAATTCACAAGCTCCTGTAAATTGATTTTTCAGTCTTAACAATGATGAATTTGTTGGTTGTTTTCATGTCTCCACAAAACCTGTATTATTGTGTGACATTTGTTTAAATGAAGGTTGAATATTTTTTAAAGATTTTATTTATTTATTCATGAGAGACAGAGAGAGAGGCAGAGACACAGGCAGAGGGAGAAGCAGGCCCCATGCAGGGAGCCCGACGTGGGACTCGATCCAAGGTCTCCAGGATCACGACCTGGGCCAAAGGCAATGCTAAACTGCTGAGCCACCTGGGCTGCCCATGAAGGTTGAATTTTAAAGCCTGTTGTTTTATTCTGGAAAGATTAAAATACCTTTTAATTCTTTTGATTTTTCATGCAGATTTCCAGTTCTTAAATATTTTGTAAGTATCAGCTGAGTGTTTTACCGTGTTTATTCTTTCTTTTCATGTCTGTCTGTAAAATCGCAAAGAGATGTGAAAGAGTCAAGTTATGTGAAAGGAAATGCTTCTTTTCAAGACCTATGGCCTTGTACTCATTGCTACTAAAGTGAGATATTCACTAGAGTAGACCAGCCTTTCTTTCCTTTTAGTAAACAGTGTCATTCAAACCTTTTAATTATTTCTATTAAAAGCTGCAGAGGAGCTTTGGCTTAATGACCACGATGGGAGCATGTTTTGGGGGAAAATGTGTAAGAAAAGAAAATACTAATTTTGTCAAAGTTTGTGGAAATAAAATTGAAGAGAGAAGGAGAGTGTGCAGGCAAATATGCTTTGTAATAAATGAGCCAGAAATCAAATATACATCCAAAATGTGGTATGATAAAAATTATCAAACTTTAAATTTGGATCCAAATATGCAGTATCAAATATCAAAAATAAAATATGTTGTGCCTAAATAGAAAAACCTTTATTCCTAACTGAAAATTTTATTTTCAAACAAAAGTCAGTGTGGAGATGCCTCCTAAGCTTGGTGCTTTGCCCTGGGTTGACCTTACTCAGCTATTTGACATCCAGTAAGTTCTCTGAACTGAGTTTCCTGATTTGAAAAAAGAGCATCCCTAACAAACTTAAGATTTTTCTAGGAGGCACAAACGATACAGCATGTACTAGGACTCTTTAAATAATAAAGCGATATATAAATATTAGATGTTGTTTTTATTAAATCAGTGCTTGCTTTTCTCCGTATTTCTTAACTTTTCCAAATACTGCTGTATAAAAGGAGACATTTCATATATATATTCATGCCTTTATATTCAAGGCAGTGATCGGTGACACCTACACTCTTCTTCTGAAATGTTTTAAACTTCAATTAAAATAATGTCTTAAATCTATGTCTGCTCGGAAATGAAAAGAAGTGCAAAACACACAACTTACTGATGCTGAGAATGCTGAAGAAAATACCATATGACATGCATTTGTTCATAAATTATACATGTGCCCTCTCTGCGAAGCCCAACTTCAATGAAACGCAACTACTTTAAGCATCTCAAATTCTCGATGTGACCTTTCAAAGTGATGGTGAAATCTCAAATACAATATACCTGAATCTTCACTAATTATCTTTCCATTCAGATATCTTTGTAAGTATTTATTCAGTTGCTTTAAAAAAAAATCAGAAAAAAAACAAGGAAACAAGACAAAAAATCAAAAGCCCAGAGGTATTCTCAGCATGTTCTGGGTTTAGATGCTGGAATGATGTGTCTACAGATTTTCCTACTTTGTCTTTTCTGATATTCATCCCTTTATAATAGCATAAGGACCAGCAGGAGCTTAGTGGAAGGAGAGCCTGGTTGCCAGTAGGTCCGGGCTCTGTTTTGTTTTCTCTCCTCACATGTGATGCATTTGGGATCCAGCTTGTACTAAGTTTCCCCTCTCTTCTCCTCAGGGCTCATCTCTGTGCCACTGCTCTTCTTCCCTTCTCCCTTAACCCCCCCGCCCCCCCACCGCCCCCCACTCAGAAGTACTCGGTACAAGTCCCGCAATTCTGTATTTTATATTATGTTGTTGACTTCTGTTTTCCTGGGAACTTCACCATATTCAGGGAGCGGGTGGCAGTGGGTGGGGGTGAGTAGCCCAGGTCTTAACAATGATGAGTTGTGTAATTACTCTGCTTAAAACTCTCTAATGGATTTCCTTCCGGTATGCTTAAAATGCAATCCACAGCAGGCTCATGGTTTGCAGGCCCTCCTTGCTCTGCCTTCACCTCGCCCAACATCTTCTACCATGTTCTTCCTTTCTTCACTGTATTCCAGAAGCACTGGCTTCCTTACCATCCTGGAACATGCAAAGTATGCTCAGTATGTGCATGCTGTATATGTAATTTAATATGTACCAACATAACACATATTATGCAACTTAGTGTAATATACATATATTATATATATTGTATTATTTATATATTTGTATGATTTATTTATTTATTATTTATTTATTTATATTTATTTATTATTTCTTAGCTGCCTCACTATGCATGTGAATACATAAATGCCAGGAGAACAGAAACTCTGTCTTATTTACTCCTGTAACCCCAGTGACTTGAGCAATATACTGTACATAGAGGCTCTTAGCTATCTCCTGAGTCAATGAATAAATAAGTGATTGGATCAGTGAATGAACGCATATATGAATGAATCATCCCACCACAAGGGCTGAAATTGAGTCTCATCAAGTTAGGTGCCCACCCCTGCGGCTACTGTGTGGCATCTACCTCTCCTGATTCTGGTGGACGGTGGGTAACGTGTTAAAGAAAACCTAGGGGCAGCCCAGGTGGCCCAGAGGTTTAGCACTGCCTTTGGCCCAGGGTGTGATCCTGGAGACCCGGGATCGAGTCCCATGTCAGGCTCCCTGCGTGGACCCTGCTTCTCCCTCTGTCTGTGTCTCTGCCTCTCTCTCTCTCTCTGTCCCTCATGAATAAATAAATAAAGTCTTAAAAAAAAAAAAGAGACAGAAAATCTAGCTGCTGTTACTCAAAGAAAGAGAAGTTGCTCAGGAGGAGAAGAATAGATACCTCCCTTTTTGCCACACCCCCTTTTTTTTCTGCCATTAATACCTTGGAATAGGTTGTCCTATACTATTTTCTCCTATTCCCTTCTCTCAAAATCTTATTAATTCTTCTTTTGAAATATAATATCTGTCTTTTTTTTCACTTTAACAGTAAATAGGTTATATTCTCAAGTTTTATTAAATTGCTTATACAAATTTAAAGTCATGAGCCATGACTTCAGGATCTGCACTTTTTATGTCAAGTCTTTAAAAAGCAGTTTAAAGCCTCCTGTATTTTTCCACACCATTTCAGTTCTTTTCCATGAATTTGAAGAGCCTCATAGTCATTCACAGCCTCCACTGCCTCATCCTGGGGAGAATCAACCAACTGTCTGCCCAACAAAAGCTCAGGGTCACCAGGAGAGGCCTCTTGAGCTAAAGCCCCAGGCTCACATGTAGTTAACCAGCTGGACTTCTGTTCTGTTTTTTTTGTTTTGTTTTGTTTTTTAATTCTATTTTTATTTTTTTATTTCTCTTTTAGTGTTGTTCCTCTGGTCAGATGATTACACTTTCTTTTTTTAAACTTTTTTTTTAATTGGAGTTCAATTTGCCAACATATAGCATAACACCCAGTGCTCATCCTGCCAAGTGCCCCACTCAGTGCCCATCACCCAGTCACCCCCACCCCCGCCCACCTCCCCTTCCACTACCCCTTGTTCATTTCCCAGAGTTAGGAGTCTCCCATGTTTTGTCACCCTCACTGATATTTTCACTTACTTTCTCTCCTTTCCATTTATTCCCTTTCACTATTTTTTATATTCCCCAAATGAATGAGAACATATAAGGTTCGTCCTTTTCTGACTGACTTATTTCACTCAAATAATAACCTCCAATTCTATCCACGTCGAAGGAAATGGAGGTAATTCGTCATTTCTAATGGCTGAGGAATATCCCATTGTATACAGAGACCACATCTTCTTTATCCATTCATCTTTTGATGGACACAGGCTCCTTCCACAGTTTGGCTATTGTGGACATTGCTGCTAGAAACATCGGGGTGCAGGTGTCCCGGCGTTTCCCTGCATCTGTATCTTTGGGGTAAATCCCCAACACTGCAATTGCTGGGTCGTAGGGCAGGTCTATTTTTAACTCTTTGAGGAAGCTCCACACAGTTTTCCAGAGTGGCTGCACCAGTTCACATTCCCACCAACAGTGCCAGAGGGTTCCCCTTTCGCCGCATCCTCTCCAACATTTGTGGTTTCCTGCCTTGTTAATGTTCCCCATTCTCACTGGTGTGAGGTGGTATCTCATTGTGGTTTTGATCTGTATTTCCCTGATGGCCAGTGATGCGGAGCATGTTCTCATGTGCTTGTTGGCCACGTCTGTGTCTTCCTCTGTGACATTTCTGTTCATGTCTTTTGCCCATTTCATGATTAGATTGTTTGTTTCTTTGCTGTTGAGTTTAATAAATTCCTTATAAATCTTGGATACTAGCCCTTTATCTGATACGTCATTTGCAAATATCTTCTCCCATTCTGGAGGTTGTCTTTTAGTTTTGTTGACTGTATCCTTTGCTGTGCAAAAGCTTCTCATCTTGATGAAGTCCCAATAGTTCATTTTTGCTTTTGTTTCTTTTGCCTTCGTGGATGTATCTTGCAAGAATTTGCTGTGGCCAAGTTCAAAGAGGGTGTTGCTTGTGTTCTCCAGGATTTTGATGGAATCTTGTCTCACATTTAGATCTTTCATCCATTTTGAGTTTATCTTTGTGTATGGTGCAAGAGAGTGGTCTAGTTTCATTCTTCTGCATGTGGATGTCCAATTTTCCCAGCACCATTTATTGAAGAGACTGTCTTTCTTCCAGTGGATAGTCTTTCCTCCATTATCGAATATTAGTTGACCATAAAGTTCAGGGTTCACTTCTGGGTTCTCTATTCTGTTCCACTGATCTATGTGTCTGTTTTTGTGCCAGTACCACACTGTCTTGATGACCACAGCTTTGTAGTACAACCTGAAATCTGGCATTGTGATGCCCCCAGCTATGTTTTTTTTTTTTTTTTTTAATATTCCCCTGGCTATTCGGGGTCTTTCCTGATTCCACACAAATCTTAAGATGATTTGTTCCAACTCTCTGAAGAAAGTCCATGGTATTTTGAAAGGGATTGCATTGAATGTGTAAATTGCCCTGGGTAACATGGACATTTTCACAATATTAATTCTTCCAACCCATGAGCATGGAGTGTTTTTCCATCTCTTTGTGTCTTCCTCAATTTCTTTCAGAAGTGTTCTGTAGTTTTTAGGGTATAGATCCTTTACCTCTTTGGTTAGGTTTATTCCTAGGTATCTTATGCTTTTGGGTGCAATTGTAAATGGGATTGACTCCTTAATTTCTCTTTCTTCAGTCTCATTGTTAGTGTAGAGAAATGGCACTGATTTCTGGGCATTGATTTTGTATCCTGCCACACTGCCGAAGTGCTGTTTGAGTTCTAGCAATCTTGGGGTGGAGGCTTTTGGGTTTTCTAGGTACAGTATCATGTCATCGGCAAAGAGGGAGAGTTTGACTTCTTCTTTGCCGATTTAAATGCCATTTATTTCTTTTTGTTGCCTGATTCCTGAGGCTAGGACTTCTAGGACTATGTTGAATAGCAGGGGTGAGAGTGGACATCCTGTCTCATTCCTGATCTTCGGGGAAAGGTTCCCCGTGCTTCCCCCTTGAGTATGATATTTGCTGTGGGCTTTTTGTAGATGGCTTTTAAGATGTTGAGGAATGTTCCCTCTATCCCTACACTCAAGAGTTTTGATCAGGAATGGATGCTGTATTTTGTCAAATGCTTTGTCTGCATCTATAGAGAGGATCATCTGGTTCTTGGTTTTTCTCTTGCTGATATGATCAATCACATTGATGGCTTTACCAGTGTTGAAGCAGCCTTGCATCCTAGGGATAAATCCCACTTGGTCATTGTGAATAATATTCTTAATGTATTGTTGGATCCTGTTGGCTAGTATCTTGGTGAGAATTTTTGCATCCATGTTCATCAGGGATATTGGTCTATAATTCTCCTTTTTGGTGGGGTCTTTGTCTGGTTTTGGAATTAAGGTGATGCTGGCCTCATAGAACGAGTTTGGAGGTACTCCATCTCTTTCTATATTTCCAAATAGCCTTAGTAGAATAGGTATGGTTTCTTCTTTAAACGTTTGATAGAATTCCCCTGGGAAGCCATCTGGGCCTGGACTCTTGTGTCTTGGGAGGTTTTTGATGACTGCTTCAATTTCCTCCTTGGTTATTGGCCTGTTCAGGTTTTCTATTTCTTCCTGTTCCAGTTTTGGCAATTTGTGGTTTTCCAGGAATGTGTCCATTTCTTCTAGATTGCCTAATTTATTGGTGTATAGCTGCTCATAATAAGTTTTTTAAATCGTTTGTATTTCCTTGGTATTGGTGGTGATCTCTCCTTTCTCATTCACGATTTTATTAATTTGAGTCTTTTCTCTCTTCTTTTTAATAAGGCTGGCTCATGGTTTATCTATCTTATTAATTCTTTCAAAGAACCAACTCGTTTTGCTGATCTGTTCCACAGTTCTTCTGGTCTTGATTTCCTTGAGTTCTGCTCGAATCTTTATTAACTCTTTTCTTCTGCTGTGTGTAGGAGCTATTTGCTGTTTTTTCTCCAGCTCCTTTTGATGCAACGTTAGCTTTTGTATTTGAGTTCTTTCTAGTTTTTGGATGGATGCTTGTAGTGCGATGTATTTCCCCCTCAAGACTGCTTTTGCTGTATCCCAAAGATTTTGAACGGTTGTATCTTCATTCTCATTAGTTTCCATCAATCTTTTTAATTCTTCTCTAATTTCCTGGTTGACCCTTTCATCTTTTAGCAGTATGGTCCTTAACCTCCATGTGTTTGAAATCCTTTCAAACTTCTTCTTGTGCTTTAGTTCTAATTTCAAAGCATTATGGTCTGAAAATATGCATGGTATTATCCCAGTCTTTTGGCATCAGACCTAATAAGTGACCCAGTATGTGGTCTATTCTGGAGAAAGTTCCATGTGCACTTGAGAAGAATGTGTATTCAGTTGCGTTTGGATGTAAAGTTCTGTAAATATCTGTGAGATCCATCTGGTTTAGTGTATCATTTAAAGCTCTTATTTCTTTGGAGATGTTCTGCTTTGAAGATCTGTCAATTGTAGAAAGCGCTGTGTTCAAATCACCAAGTTTAAGTATATTATTATCTAAGTATGTCTTAACTTCGGTTATTAATTGCTTGATATTCTTGGCAGCTCCCACATTCGGGGCATAAATATTCATGATTGTTAGGTCCTCTTGTTGGATAGTCCCTATGAGTGTAATATAGTGTCCCTCTTCATCTCTTACTACAGTCTTTGGGATAAACTTTAATTTATCTGATGAGGATGGCTACCCCTGCTTTCTTTTGAGGACCATTTGAATGGTAAATGGTTCTCCAACCTTTTATTTTCAGGCTGTAGGTGTCCTTCTGTCTAAAATGAGCCTCTTGTAGACAGCAAATAGATGGGTCTTGCTTTTTTATCCAGTCTGAAACCCTGCGCCTTTTGATGGGGTCACGTTCAGAGTTACTACTGAAAGATATCAATTTAGTGTCATCATGATACCTATTCAGTCCCTGTTTTTGTGGATTGTTTCATTGGACTTCCTCTTTCTTTTACAGAGTCCCCCTTAATATTTCTTGCAGAGCTGGTTTGGAGGTCACATATTCTTTCAGTTCCTGCCTGTCTTGGAAGTTCTTTATCTCTCCTTCTATTCTGAATGAGAGCCTTGCTGGAGAAAGTATTGTTGGCTGCAGGTTCTTCTCATTTAGGACACTGTATATGCCATGCCATCCCTGTCTGGCCTTCTAGGTCTCTGTGGAGAGGTCTGCTGTTAACCTAATACTCCTTCCCATAAAGTTAGGGATCTCTTGTCTCTTGCTGCTTTAAGGATTTTGTCTTTATCTTTGGAATTTGCAAGTTTTACTATTAAATGTCGAGGTTTTGAGCAGTTTTTATTGATTTTGGGAGGGGAGAGGAATCTCTCTATCTCCTGGATCTGAATGCCTGTTTCCCTTCCCAAGTTAGGGAAGTTCTCAGCTATGATTTGTTCAAATACACTTTCTGGTCCTCCATCTCTTTTGGTGCCCTCTGGAACCCCAATTAAATGTAGATTTTTCCTTCTGAGGCTGTCATTTTTTTCCCTTAACCTATCCTCATGATCTTTTAATTGTTTTTCTCTTTTTTCCTCAGCTTCCTTCCTTGCCATCAACTTGTCTTCTATGTCACTCACTCATTCTTCTAACTTGTTAACCTTCGTCGTTAGGACCTCCAGTTTGCATTGCATCTCATTTAATTGATTTTTCATTTCAGCCTGATTAAATCTAAATTCTGCAGTCATGAAGTCTCTTGAATCCTTTATGCTTTTTTCTAGAACAACCAATAGCTTTATAATTGTGCTTCTGAATTGGCTTTCTGGCATTGAATTGTAGTCCAAATTTGTAACTCTGTGGGAGAAAAGACTGATTCTTTCTTTTGTGGTGAGTTTTCCTTTCTAGTCATTTTGTTCAGTGCAGGGTGGCCAAAAACAACTTGTACTTGATAGAAGCACAAAGTCTTCTCACTGTAGCATTCTAGCTGTTTTCTGTTTAAATCTAAGGCTGAATTCATAGGTTTTCAGGATGATTTGAAAGTTATCTAGGTAAGTTGGTGGGGACAGGTGACTTAGGGACCCTACTCCTCCACCATCTGGACTTATGTTCTGAAGGCAGCATTTGGTCAGGAGGATCTTTGGTGTACTCTGAGCCTTTGCCATTCCTTTCCTCAGCTCCTTCCTCCAGATAATCTTCAGCAACTTCTGCTTTGCTGCTGTTGTCAAGTCCTTCCTCCATATCCTCCATGTGGTCTAAAACCACATTAACAAGAGACCTCCTAGTTGGGCACTAATCGCATTTTTTATTTCCCCTTACCAGCACATTGGCATTGATCCTTAATTGCTGGTTCCTAGTCTTTTTTGCCCCCAATATGATCTTCCACCACCCAGGAACTCCTAAAAATGTGGCTCTTATTCTATCATTTCTTTCAGAAAATGCATGCTAGATTATTTTGTCCATAATTAGAACTTGCTAAAACAACCATGATTTTCCACTATGCACACTTCCTTCCAATTAGACATATCTTTTAATACCTATTTTTGAATATGCTTAATTCATGTTTTTAGGGCATGCACAATTTTAGATCTAAAACGGATTGTGCAAATAAGCCAGCCAAGTCTTTTTTTTTTTTTTTTTTTTTTTTTTTGAGAGAGAGACATAGGGAGAAGGAATGGAAAAAAAAAATTGAGGCCTAGAAGAGTACTCATTCAGAACAAAATGTCAGCATGACTACGTCTAGGCCCCAAGTGTCTTAAGGCCTGGACCCGAGTTCCTTCTCTAAGCCAGGAATAATCTGTTCTTTGCTGTGTCCTACTCTGCTTGCCTCTATCTCCCTAACATCGTTCTGCCCTCCTGTCCAGCTAGTCTCTCTCTTTTTTTTTATGTTTGCATAGTTTTCATAGAACTCCAAATATTACAGAAATTACTACCTATATTGTGCACTTTTGTAGTTTCTTTCAATCTTGCCTTTTGCATTTTTTTCACATATTATTTTAGGCCTATGTTAATGTGTCTTATAATAAGAAATATACTTTTTGGTCTTTGTCCATCATTCCTGGCACATACCTCCTAAAGCCCTTACACTTTCTTAAGTGATAAGTGCAATAAATGTGAAATGGGTATTTATTTTATTGTTATTTATAATAAAATCCTTTGAACCACAGTGTAGTTTGTGCTTGAGGTGATTTTTGGAAAGCCTGTAGATACTCACAAGAAGGGAGTCTGGTTAGCAATGGAACCATCCAGACTTCTGGAGAGTTTAATCATCAATGGCCAATGATTTAATGCTTTCACCTCCATAAAACTCTCTGAAGTTGGCGTTTGGAGATATCTTGGACTGGTCAATATGTAGGTGATCTGGGGGGGTGGCACCCCTTGGAGAAGGTTTTTAAGCCCTTCCCACGTATCTTGCTCTGTGTATCTCTTCTCTCTGATCATTGCTGAGTTGTATCCTTTTATGATAAAGCAGTAATTTAGTAAGTAAACTGATTTTCTTAGTTCTGTGAGCTATTCTAGAAAATAATCAGAACTGAGGAGATCATGGGAACCTATCTATAGCTGGTCTGTCAGAAGCAGATGTGAAAAATTAGACTTGAGATTGGCATCTGAAGTGAGGTGGTCTTGTGGGACTCCTCCCCTCACCTGTGGGATTGACTCTATCTTCAAGTAGATAGTGGTCAGAATTGAGTTAAATTATAGGACCTCTAGCTGGTGTTCATGGAGAATTGGAGCATTTCTTGATGTGTGGGAAACCCCATGCATCTGGTGTCAGTGAAGTTTTGGACTAGAGGAGACACATAGGAGACTTTTTTGCTTTGCTTTCTTTCAGGCCTCAAAAGACTATAAATGTCTCAGAGATAGAGGCCCAAAGGAGTAACTTGGTGGTAGTGGTATAAATATTTATATACCATCACCTGGCACTACAGCAAGTATATCCTCAAATGGAATAAATGGGAGTGACTCAGTCAGTTAAGCATTTACCTTGGGCCCGGGTCTTGGTTTTGAGCCCCATGTTAGGCTCCCTGCTCAGTGGGGAGCCTGCTTCTCCCTCTCCCTCTGCCAGCTGCTCCCCCTATTTGTGCTCTGTCAAATAAATAAGTAACATCTTAAAAAAGCTTTAAAATGGAACAAACATGTAATTTTCATTTATTTGCCTTAAATCTTCTAAATTATGATTGTCAATTGCTTTCAATCTTCCTTGAATTATAATTTTATTACTGACATTTTCCCTATTATTAGATTGTGATCATTTTGAGTGTAGTGTCTATGGCTTTAGACAGCTTATGCCCCCCATATTATCTTGCTTGATACTTACTATGGAATTGATGTTTTACTAATGTTTCCTGAATGAATGATAGCCATGCCCGAAGAAAATCCATTTGTTCTCTGCTGAAAAAACATAAACAGTGTAAACTTATCAATGTAAAGAAGGTTTATGGGAAGTCACTCTTTCGACAGAATCTTGTGTAAATGAAAAATATGGAAGAGACACATTTCTGATTGACTCCTAAACTCTGTAAATGTGTTTATGCAAATAAAAAGGTAGAAAACCCTGGCCACTTGCACAATATATTTGATTGTTCTTTTTATTGAACTGATGTTCGAAAAAAATTCAAAGTATGATGGCATGGGAAGGTAACATAGAGAAGATTTTGAAAAAAGCAAGAAAAATAGTTGGAGTCTGAAAAATTGTAATTTAAATACAAAATATTAGAACTCATAGTTTAAATATTTACTGGATATACCCACTGCAGTGGGTACCATATAGTGTTTCATTCTTCTAATTTATGTGCATTTTCACCTTTGAAAGGACCCGTAGAAATTTTGGCCTAGTTTAAAACCAGACTCGCTTTCAAAAAAAGGAAGTATAGTAGCTTTGTTCAAATTGTTTATAGTAGAAAATATAAAACACTGCCATTGGTAAGAAAATTTAGTTGTATTTTACCACACAGAGAATGTGATTGTTTCCAAAGTACATTTTTCTTGAATTTTTTATTTTATTTATTTATTTATTTTTTTTATTTTTTTTATTTTTTTTTTTTTCTTGAATTTTTTAAATCCCCCTTTTTTTTTTTTTTGCAGGCATTTCCTGGAAACATCAACTCTGACAGTGTGGTTCGGCATGATTTACAGCATCCGGTTATTGCCCGCTATGTGCGCATAGTACCTCTGGACTGGAATGGAGAAGGCCGCATTGGGCTCAGAATTGAAGTCTATGGCTGTTCTTATTGTGAGTATCTGTTGAAATTTGTGGGGGATCTTGTCATCTTCATTTAGTCAGTAACTTGTTTAATTGTGATTATTTAACATTACTTGCTTTCTCTGACAGTAAACTACCTTGTTGTTATATATAGATAATATGTAAGTTTATTTGTATGTTATAAATACATTTTTACATCTTTACACAAACACACATATACAAATACCTTAAGCGAAGGATTTGGAAAGTGATTTTTGGTCAGTAGACTAAAATGACAAAGCTTATTAATTAGGTTGCCCAAAGTCTTATGCAATATTTAAAAAGCAGAAACTTACAGTATTATCCATCATTTTGACTCTTTGTGATAGATTTTGAATGCATTCTTGAGACCTGCCTTCCAATTCTCATCAGTTTCATATTTTACTGTTTCAAAGCTAACCACTAAGTTTTAATGTCAGTGATATTTTATGTCTGTGAGTTTTATTTGCTCCTTTTAATAATTGACTTGGTCACCTAAGACAATTCTTTTCTTTTAATCATGTTTTAAACTCTTTTTTTCTGTATTTCTCAAATGCACTTTATATATATATATATAATGTCTAATGACTCTAATATATGGATTTTTGGGGATCTTAGCTCTGCTGTCTTGCTTCTACAAATTTTTACCAGTAGTGTTCCCCTCCTCTTCTGTCTTTCTCTCTTCTTTACAGCCCTCTTATATGCCTATCCTTTTCTTCTCCATCTTCTTGACTTTGACTTTAGTTTCTTCAAACTTCATCTGCAGAATATCTTTCAGGCCAAAATTGATGATGGATTCATCTACCAAAGATTTATCCTTGCTTATTTGCTTCTGTGATGGCAGTGCCAACACAGAATTAGATTGTTTGAGCTATTTTGAGGCCCTGGTTAGTACAGATTCAATCAGCAAATACATGATTTGCAAATACTGGTTTTAGAACATGAATTCTTTGGTAAAATATTTCCCTCCTCCTAGGAGTCTGCTATTAGTCTATCCCCTACCCTTCCTATAGACCCGTAAAAATAATAGCTCACTATAACCAGAAGATGGCAGATGACGTACTGGCAAGCTTTTTAAAATTAACCAAACATTTGGTAGTTTATAATAAAAATATTTCTAAAGCTGTCATCTCTGTACAAATTAGTTAGAGAGATTAGTGAAAATAGTAGCTGTCACGATAACCAAATCATATTTATTTATTCATGGGCAACAGTACAGACCGAATTGGTTACTTACTACAAAGAAGCCATGGGGATCATTTAAAAATTCTAGAGTTGCTTATTTTATTTGGTTATCAGTTTATTATAGCAAAGACAATGAATAGAGAGGCATAGAGATTTGGTTCTTTGGGACAATGTAGATCTTCAGGAGGAAGATTTAACCTGTTAGGAGAAGCCTAAGATGAGCCTTGACATAAATTTGGATTCTCGCCATGTGGTCTGAGCATTATGGATACAGAACTCTGTATTCACACATATTCTAACTGTCAGCACATTGGGAAGACCAAGACAAAATGTGGTATTTTTTCTCTGCATGATGGATTTTCTAAGGAGCATGTTCAGCTTTCAGTAAATGAAAAAATATGTAATACTCTTCATGGAAGCCATGATGTGTATAATTTATTTTATTAATAATTACTTACTGAGAACTTTTTATGTGTCATGAAATATGCTGAATGTTAGTAATACCACAGTGAATAAGGAAAAGATGCTAATGGGAGACAAGGTGGGACAATTAATATAGCAATATTTATTAGGATAAAAATAGTGAAAGTTAAAAATTCACCCAGAGACACATCACCTGAGTGATAGAACCGAAAACAAAAACCAGTGAGTCTGGTACAAAGCCAGAGCTCACAACCATTGTTCTACTTTCCTACTCCTTAATTCCAACAAAATGAAAAATGATGTGAGCATCACTTAAGTCAATAAAAGAATCACCTTAGATTCTTGACACCTTAGAAGCACCCATCAGGACCCCCCCCCCCAGTTACTACTGCTTTTTTTAAAGGTAAAATAAACCTGATTTTTATCCTCATAGATTAGTTTTACATTTTTTTTTGTTTTGTAAAAATGGAATCCTAAAATATATATTTTTTCCCATCTGACCTCTTCTCTTCAAACTAATAATTGTAAGGCTTATTCACACTGTTATTGAAGGTACTTGATTATTTTCATTGACACTCTTATTCTACTGTATGAATAGTCTAAAATTATTCATTTTATATTAATGAACATTTGAATTGTTCAGTTTTTGGTTATTTTGATAGAAGTGCTATAAACATTCCTTGGGGGTGTTGGCTTAGAGTAGGGTAATACTAAGTTAGGTTAGGATATATGTATATTTAACTTTTGTCAATGATGATAAAATTTTTTCCAAAGTGGTTGTATCAACTTAGACTTCCACAGCTGGAATTCCTGCTTCTTCACAAATTCAGGCACTTAATATTGATTTGAAGGTTTTAGCCATTCTGGTAGGTGTTCATTATCTCATTTTAATTTTAGTGAACGATTTCCTGATTTTTACAGAGGTTATTCTTGTTCGTTTGCATGCCCTCTTTTTTTGAAGTGTTTGTTGAAGACCCTTGCCTATTTTTTTTAATTGGGTTGTCTTTTATTTATCTATTTCCTAATTGTTTTTGAGTAGTTTTTATAGACAATTCTCTCTCTTTTATTTTATTCTTGTTACAATATCCAGACATGTTGTCTTATTTTTGAGATGGCTTTCTTTAAAAATAATAATTTTAAAGCCAACGCTACCAATGGAGTTATTTTTTTTAAGATTTTATTTATTTATGCATGAGAGACATAGAGAGAAAGAGGCAGAGACACAGGCAAAGGGAGAAGCAGGCTCCATGCAGGGAGCCCGACGTGGGACTCGATCCCAGCTCTCCAGGGTCAGGCCCTGGGCTGAAGGCGGCGCTAAACCACTGAGCCACCTGGGCTGCCCCAATGGAGTTACTTTAGAACTCAACATAAGGGCAGATGCAGTTTGCCCAAAGGCCAATTGTGTGGGGTGAGTCAGGCATGGGTTAACACAGGACAGCACAGTCAATAGTCATTGCGAGTGGATTTGTTACATTGTGAGCTAGTGCTATTGTGGCCTTCCCCATCTAGCCTGTGCTTTGGCAATCACAAGATGGAATGGAAAAAATATATATATATATGAATATATATATGAATATGAATATATATATATATATATATATATATATATATATATATATGAAGCTAAATAGGAAGCTAGGCTTTTCTAGTGTAGAAGCCTCTCTGGGTGGTGGTGGGAGGGAATCTTACACTTTAAGAAAAGGTTATTAACATTATACCAGTAGGTGCCAATGGAGTAAATGATGAGTTGGTAATATAAAATAAAATGGAAAAAAAATAAATAAAATAAAATAAAATAAAATGGAGTACAATGGAAGTTAAAAAATACCACTGTGGTTGGTTGTAGTAAGTTGGATAATGGCCCCTGGAACTGTACCTGTTACTTAATTAGGCAGATTATTTGCAGATAGGATTAAGTTAATGATCGTGACCTTGAGAGATGATCCCAAATTTTCCAAGGGCGTTCTAAGTACAGTGGGTTCTATTTCTCTGAGAGGTGGGCACAGAGAGACTTCACAGGCAGGAAAATGCAAGCTCTGTGACTGTGGAACAGAAATAGTGATATGTTTATAAGTCAAGGAATGTCAACAGCCACCAAAAGCTGGAAGAGGAGAAGGGCAGATTCTCCCTGGAGCCTCCAGAGGAACTGAGGTCCTGCTGACACATTGATTTGAACACAGTGAAAGTAATTTGGGACTTCTGGCCTCCAAAACTATGAGAGAACAGAGCTGTTGTTTTAAGCCACCAAGTTTGGGGCAATTTGTATAGCAGGGACAGGAAACTATGCAAGTATCAATATCATTTTAGGGGGGGAAAGATACAAAAATAGCTCTAGAGCAGTGCTCTTCAGTTGAATTTTAACCAATGATGTAAATGCCCTTGCCCTGCTGTAGTCAACTAGTCACGTTTGGCTGTTGAGCACTTGAAATGTAGCTGAGACAACTGAGGAACCAAATTTTAAATTGTGTTTAATTTTAATTCACTTGAATTTGTACTTAAATAGTATGGCTTAAAAAAATAAATAAAATAAAAATAAAATAAAAAATCAAAAATATAAATATAAATATAAATAAATAAATAAATAAATAAATAAATAAATAAATAAATAGTATGGCTGCTGGGCTACCTTGTTGGTTGGCGCTTCTTATTTTTCTTCCATGTTCTTTTATAGTTTAAAGAACCTACAGCATTTATTTTTTTAAACGGCATTCTCAGATTTTTTTCCCCCTTCATTTGGAGAATGATGATTTAATCATCCTGCACACAATCTTTATTGTCAAAAAGAGTTGACAACTAGTCATTTCTTTAAGCAGATGCCTAACTGGCCCATTTTCTTAACTAATGTCCAGTTTAGATTATTTTTATTTATCTGTTTTTGAAGAATGCCAATTGTGTTTATATATTTTCCAAGAAAAATACACATTTATAAATAAAAAAATATATACATTAAACATATTTGTGACGGACAACTTTCCTAAAGATACTGTGGTTTAAATTTACCTGTACTGGAATTCAGACTAGAGTGCACCCTTAGAAGATGGCCACCTGTTTGTTTGTTTATTTGTTTTCCTTTTACCTTCGTGAACTACTGTGTCAAGAACTTTGATTTTTCAATAAGAAAGAGAACTGTGTATATTTGAGGTTGAAAAGTCAGAAACACCCTTCCATTTTATCCTCTAAAGAGTTAGCACTGTGTACACTAGGGTCCCAGCAAGGAGAAACTAGGCTTCAATCACTCCTGTGAGAGAGAGAAATGAACTCTCATCTTTCTTGAAACCCCTTAGAGGATTTATCTGAGGTCTGTCTTGAAGTTCCAGGTTCGGGAATGGGGCTGAACTTCTTTTACTTCAAATTTTGCTGGAAGAACTTAGGGAGACATCTCAGCATGAGCACTGCTTTTGTTGGAATGTGTGGCTCCTGTAATTCCCCTTGTGTTTCTCATCTTTCCTCTGTGCAGTTCTTCTGTGATCCCTTTGTCACCTGAGGAATTTGGTACTTCTCAAGATTGCAAATAAAAAGTTCACTTTATTCCAGGTGGAGAAGGTTAGTTCCAGGCCACTACTTTGAAGCCTTTAGGGCTTCTACTGCTTGTTTCCTGACTTGTCTTGATAGTATGAGTTCCCATTTCAATGAATCTAAACTCATTTTAAATTATTCTGCTCCCTCTACATTTGGTTTTCCCTCAAGTTTAGTTGAATCAAGTGCACGCTGTTATTTTTAAAACTTAGAGATATTCCCCACGTCTTCTGACTCGGTAAACCTCCCAAAACACCAATGCTAATCTTCTTACTCCGTATCAGAGGGACTACATGAAGCCGAAGGGAGAAGCCTCAGTCTAATAATTTCTTAAAATCATTTATGGCTGCAGTACTCAAACATTCATTTTACAGAAGCCCTGCACAGTGTACTGATGGAAACAGTAGCATTGTTGACGACAAATACTATATTAGCTTTTAATCAGTCTTCATAAGCGTAAGGACAGTGCTTTGGGAAAAACCAAGGTACATACAACTAAACTAATTTTTGTATATGCCTTCAGTTTGGATGGATAATCAATAAGGCCTAGATATATCACCCAGTGCAAATCATGGTGGAAAGTAAACACCAGACTAGGGCAGGAAAAAGTGTCAAGAGAAGCCAAGGACAAATAGGAGGACAGCGTTTTGTCCTTTCCATGCTGTGCAGGTGAGATTATCCTCTAACAGGGACCACAGAATGGAATGCCGTGCGCTGTTCCCATGCTGCCTGGGCCAGAGGTCGTGACCTGTATATATGTATTGGTTTCTTAGGGTGTCTTAGCAAAGCACCGCAGACTGTGTGGTGTCAGACAACAGGATTTGTTCAGCTACAGTTCTGGAGGTCAGGAGTCTGAAATCAAGGTGTTAGGAGAATTGGTTCCTTCTGCAAGTCCAGAGGGAGAAATTGTTTCATTTGTCTCCCTGAGTTCTGGCGGTTGCTGGCAACCGTGCTCTGTGACATGTTTGTGCATCTTTCTGGTGTTTGTCTTCACTTTTACATGGCCTTTTTCCCCTCTGTGTGTCAGGGTCTGTGTCTTCATGTGGCCTTCTTTTCTCTGTTTTTTAGAGTCTGTATCTTCACATGGCCCTCTTATAAGGATACCACTCATTGGATTTAATATCCACCCTAATCCATTATGACCTAATTTTTTTTTCTTTCAAGATTTTATTTAAATTGTAGTTAGTTAAAAATAAATAAATAAATAAATAAATAAATAAATAAATAAATAAATAAAATAAAATAAAATAAAAATTAATTGTAGTTAGTTAACACATAGCGTAGTATTAGTTCCAGGGGTAGAATTATTGTGAGTCATCAGTTGCATATCACATCCAGTGCTCTTAACATCAACTGCCTTCCTTAATGCCCGTCATCCATTTACTCCATCCTCCCACCCACCTCCCTTCCAACAACCCTCAGTTTGTTCTCTATTGTTAAGAGTGTCTTATGCTTTTCCTCCCTCTCTGGTTTTATCTTGCTTTATTTTTTCTTTCCTTTCCCCTGTGTTCAACTGTTTTGTTTCTTAAATTCCACATACAAGGGGAATCCCTGGGTGGCTCAATGGTTTCCCGCCTGCTTTCGGCCCAGGGCGTGATCCTGGAGTCCCGGGATCGAGTTCCACATCAGGCTCCCTGCATGGAGCCTGCTTTTCCCTCTGCCTATGTCTCTGTCTCTCTCTCTCCCTGTGTCTTTCATGAATAAATAAATAAAATCTTTAAAAGATTCCATATATAAGTAAGATCATATGGTATTTGTCTTTCTCTGACTTGTCACTTAACATAATACCCTCAAGTTCTATTCATGTGGTTGCAAATGGTAAGATTTCTTTTCGATGATTGAATAGCATCCCATTGTATATATATCCCACATCTTTATCCATTCATCAGTCCATGGACATTTGGGCTCTTTCCATATTTTGCCTATTTTGGATAGTGCTGCTATAAACATTGGGTGCATGTGCCCTTTCAAGTCACTGTTTTTGTATCCTTCAGATAAATATCTAGTAGGGAGATAGAGCAAAAAGTCCCACTTTTTGAGGAAACTCCAGACTGTTTTCCAAAGTGGCTGTACCAGTTTGCCTTCCCACCAACAGTGTACAAGAATTCCCCTTTCTCCACATCCTTACCACCATCTGCTGTTCCCTGGGTTGTTAATTTTAGCCATTCTGACCATTATGAGATAGTATCTCATTGTGGTTTTGATTTGTCTTTTCCCTGTTGCTGAATGATACTGAACATTTTTTCATGTGTCTTTGTTAGCCATTTGTATGTTTTCTTTGGAGAAATATCTATTCATTTCTTCTGCACATTTCTTAACTGGATTTTTTATTTTTTGAGTGTTGAGTTTGATAAGTTCTTTATAGATTTTGGACACTAGCCCTTTATCTGATATATCATTTGCAGATATATTATTTCATTCTGTCAGTTGCCTTTTAGTTTTGTTGATTGTTTCCTTTGCTGTGCAGAAGCTTTTTATCTTGATGAAATCCCAGTAGTTCATTTTTGCTTTTGTTTCCCTTGCCTCTGGAGATGTGTCTAGTAAGAAGTTGCTGTGGTCAAGATCAAAGAGGTTGTTGCCTGTGTTCTCCTCTAGGATTTTGATGGATTCCTGTCTCACATTTAAGTCTTTCATCTATTTTGAGTTTGTTTTTGTGTGTGGTGTAAAACAGTGGTCTAGTTTTATTCTTCTACATGTGGCTGTCCAGTTTTTCCAACACCGTTTGTTGAAGAGACTGTTTTTTTTCCACTGGATATCCGTTCCTGCTTTGTTGAAGATTAGTTGACCATAGAGTTGAGGGTCCATTTCTGGATTCTCTATTCTGTTCCATTGATCTTTGTGTCTGTTTTCGTGCCAGTACCACCCTGTCTTGATGACCACAGCTTTGTATTAGAACTTGAAGTCCAGAATTCTGATGCCTCTAGCTTTGGTTGACCTAATCTTAAAGTAACTAATTATATCTGAAAAGATATAATAAATATCCAAATAAGGTCATGTTTAGAGTTTCTGGGTGGATATTAATTTTGGAAAACACCTGAAGTCACTAAAATTACTAAGAATTTCTGTTTAGATAAATTTAGCTGGGCAGAGAAATAGGTGGTTTTGGAAGTCTACTCAAGTTTTCTTATTTAAATTACATATTTAACTTTGTGTAATATAAAAGAGTCCCAGTTACTTGTATTTTGTGTTCTACACATGCATGCGTGCACACACACACACGAAGTAAAAGATTTATTGTTTGGCTTGGGGATCAATATATTGTGACACTGACTCACCAATACCATTAGCATTTATTGAATTCTATTTGTGAAGAAGCATTTTGCTAATTTTAAATCTAAAGTGCAAATCTGACCATATCATACCCGTGGCTAAGACATTTTAATGGTGCTACATTGCCTAAAGTCCAAGGTGTTAGCTTGAAATATAGTGCCCTTCTTGTTACCTCTGCAGTCTTACATCCTCTCATTTCCATGTTGCACTCCGTGCTCCAATAATACAAATTATTCCTATTTCCCAGGACATGCTCTGCGTATTTGACATGCTTTTGTCCAGGATATTCTCTCCAACCACAATATCCTCTCTACTCTTCACCTCCTTAGTCTCTTATCTCTAGGATTCAGTTAAGATGCAACTTTCAACAAGAAGACTTCTCTGAATTTCCAGAATGAACCACATTTTTTAACACCCGTTACACTGTGTGAATATTTCCAATGAAGTCTTTATCATAGTATTCCAAAATATAGCAGAGTGTGAGATGCTGGGGGAGAGGGCAGACACAGTTACCGTATTTGTTATTGGCATCCTGTCAATGATCAGATTGTACGCAAGTAATATTTGCTGAACTGAGCTAATATCAGATGTAAACGATGCAGGCCTAATTTACTCCTCCCATGAAAATTGATTACTCTTTGATGCTAGATAGATTCTTTTCTTACTTGAACAGGGTATGATTCTGTTCCATCATATTGAATGGTGCTATAGATGCACTGTGTACAGTGTTGAAAGACTTGCTGAACTGACTGTATTAATAGATGTTCCAAAAGAGTCCTATAAAGCAAAGAATTTAGTATTTGTTTTTGATTTCAGTGTTTCAAGACCTTGTGCTATTTCTATTTAAGATTATTTTCAATCACAATTTCATGAGGCTTCTTCCTGAATTATAAATATGTAAATTGCTTATCATCAGAGCAAAAATATCACTTTTATTAGTTAATTTGAACTTTATACCTAGATTAATGTGAAAATAAAAGCAAATCAATATAAAATAGATTTAATAGCTATCAAAGCCAAGTTTACATGGTAAAGAGATAATTAACATTGTCATGTAGTAAGTTATATATGAAGGACATGCTCTATTCTTATATGCAAGTAGATAAAAAGTAAATTTGATATAACTAGAACTTCTCTTGTCATTAAGAGAAATGGAACTTCAATTGAAGCAGATATATTCTTCACATATACTTCTTTGAAAAGTAGTTTGTATTTCAAACTGGAATTGGAATACTTTGTAATAGAAAGATTATCTCTATATCTAATTGTGGCTCACCTTGATGGTAATAATGCAGCAACTGAAGATTATTGTAGCAGGTCAAAAATATTTTTGAGATGGTGAAAAATAAACTGAATCATTTGTGTTACACTTTTGACTTACTTGGCAATGTAAATTTAAAGGTATAAGTATTATAAGATAATACATTATTGTCATTTTATACAATAAAAAGTCAGATAGATACTTGGTGAGTCTCATTCCGGGATTGACATTTGAAGGTGACATTTGCATTGAAAGGAAATTTACGATACAAAAAACAAAGAATTACATTCTCATTTTTCATGTCTGTGAGATGCATGCTACCAGCATTAAATTATTTTTTTCCAGTGTAATTTATTTTACTTGGAAAGTAGTTACTATTGAGTCTATTCAATGAGAAAACATGGTAAGTATAAGTAAGTTTCTACTTAGATACAAGACAGTCACAAATGACAGCTAGTTCATATTTTGGAGAAATAGTTATTCAGACATTGATTTAGAGTTAGATTTACATTGTATTGCTTACTACAAAAATCTAATTTCAGTGATTACCCTCAAGAATTTTCTAAGTTAACATATAAAATCAACAGTGATGACTTAAAGTAAACCAAAATTATTGATACAGAATAACACGTAATCATACCCGTGTGCAGTTCTGAATTAGGAGGAGCAGTATACTCTGCTGTGGAATGAGAGATGATATATTTTTTATGGTAAATATTAGTTCAGAATTCTTTTCATAAAATAATTTTCCAAGAAAAACATACATTTTAAAGTAAGGCATACACATGTTCTGATAACTGGTTGAAGATTAGAATAAAATAATGAAAAATAACCATGCTTCAGCGTGGTTTACAAATAAGGCATTTTGATTAACACAAAGAGTTGTATGCATACTCTAAAAGAACTTTAAAAAGTTCCCAGGAGGCCTACCAGCACAATCACTTATTTTACTAATGAGGAAACCAAGATCCACGGGGTTATGTGACTTGCATAAGTGAGTTAACTACAGACCTAGAAATCCTTCATCACAATTGGAACCATTGCTCCTTCTCTGTCATTTGATACCTCTCTCCTCTGGCTAATTCTTCTTTTCTTCTCCACCCACAGGGACTTTTTATAATCATAGTGATGGCCTACAGAAAATATTATTTTGTAGATTCTAATGACTATAAAAATTGGCCCACGGTTCTCACTATGAGAACATATAGAAGGGGATATTCAGCAAGAAAAATATATCAACCGTATTGTACATCCCACATGTCCAACAGGAAAATTTAAAGAACTGGTGGTCATAATACACTCATTTAAGGACAGCTTGTAAATGGCATAACTCAAGCTTTCTTGCATTTTGGTATAGAGAGTTTATCAACCTCAGTCAGAGCATTCCCTCTGGGAACCCCAGCTCCTGAGATGTTTTCACTACCTTTTACATATAGGTGAAACCTTATACATGTTAGTTGATTGCAAAGAGTGTGAAAATCAAAATTACAGTTATGGAGTCCATCAACATTTCACTTAAAATCCCTGATTAACGTGAGGAAAGAAGTAAAACTTAAAACACTGCAAATATATACTAAGAGATTCTAGATTCTTTTAATACCTTTTATTCTTGAGTTGTTAGTCTTAATTATCACCTATTTAAATTAGCTTAGCTAGGGAGAAAAGAGCAAATATTTAAGATTGCACTTACCGTCCTCATCAATTAAAAGTAACCATATAATAAAATAATCATTTAGTATGCTCACTTCAACCTTCCAGCAATGCAGATTATTTGGATATATCCCATAAAGATTAAAAATCACTCATTTAAAAACATTTAATAACTTTATTCCTATTAGACTAGTATCAGATTTTTATATCTAGAATTGAAAAAATTATCATTTTTTTAAACTTCTATTGTCATTGGAATATATATGAACATTTTCTTATGCTCCAGAGTATTATATTAGTCTTTTCAGACTTCATGCTTGTTTTGGTGGACGGGAAGAGTTGAAGAACCTTCTGTCTGTTCCATTTCACTTCTAGTTAATGGGAGAATGATCCTAGGGAAGAGGGCAGGTAACTTAGACCTATCTCTTTGTAATAAACATTCTGATACTGATAACTGCACCCCCTCCACTCCCAAATAATTAACTTTTCTAGGAAGAAAGTCCTATGGAATATTTTGGGCATTCCTGTTATGAATCTATTTTATGTTGCTTATGGTAAACATATTTAGCTTCTTTGGATTTATGAACATGACTCCCTGGAGAATAACTCCTAAGCTGGGTGATCATTGAAGTGTTAAATGGAGATTTTTTTCATGACCTGAATGCTCAGGAATAAGTAGAACTATGCCTGATCCTTGAAATAAGGGAAGATTTTTAGCTAGGGGAACTCAACCCTGGGAAAAGAGCTGTAGGGGGAACTTCTAGTTAGGCCACTTGAGACCTGTACTTTTCTCAGATGCCCAGGGTACACATAATACTGGACCTTAATTTTAGGCCCCATACTACAGCCTTGTGATTGCTTTTTTCTTGAAATGATTGACAATATTGGTCTCTGGCTAGGACTGTTATTTGTATAAATCTGATTTACCCATCTGATTGTAATATCACTACATGGCTTGTATTAATTACTAGCCTTAGTGAAATCAACAGCATTGTAAAGCCTCATGCAACATTTTTTTTTCTATCCTGCTATCAACCTACTGTTTATTAGCTATTTATTGGTCTGTACTATTTTAAACCTGCTGTGTCAGCCATATTTGTGCATCATGCAAAATGAATTTAGAGAATGGGCAAGATGGGCCAGTGACTTCTTACACTTAATTTAAAATGTAAATGTTATAGTTGAGGGTGGGGAGAATTTTATTTCCTATGACATTGTGCTTATATCGAAAAGATAATTCCATTTCTTGAATCATTTTAGAAGGTTTTTCCACGTTGTAAAGGACAAGATGAGAATCTGACTGAGATCACTCACCGTGTTTGAGCACAATTGATTTAACAGCCACTCTGTTAAACTCTACTCCAAATTTAGATAAGTTGTGTCCATCTGTTATAGGAATGCTTTTTTGGTGACCAGAAATAAATTGTATTTACCAGTTCTAAAGTCAACAATCAAAAAGCAAGTTCAGTAATGGTACAGAAAACCCCAGTGAGAAGCGAGAAGCATATCTGAGGGGTAGGATAGAATAGGGGGTTTCAATTCATTTTTCAGATGAGCTTTTTTCAACAGTTTCAGGTAAAACACCACACACATTCATTTAGAACTGTTCTACAAAGCATTTCTCTGAATTCAAGATCATAGAATGGCTGGAAAATGCATTATGTTTTTTTTTTTTTTTTTCCTCTGTCAACCAACAATGTAGACTCATTCTGGACTGTCCAACAGCCAGTTAGCATGGCAACAGAATCTCTCACATCTCGCCCATGACCTTCCATAATCACCCGAAATCCCCTCACCTCTTGTTTTTATCATTTGTGCCACTCATTATCCTTTTATTCTCTATTCTTGCTCTTGTTCTTTCCAAAATAAAAGAATTTTTAAAACAAATCATATTTTAGACTTTCACAAGGTCTCTCATCCATGACATGTGATGTTTTTGGCCAGATAGATAATTCATTGCTGAGCACGGGGGCAAGACGACATTCAGTGTAGAATCTTCAGCAGCATCACTGGCCTCTACCCATTAGATGCTAGTCATACATCACTCCTTGTCCAGTTGTGACTACCAAAATAGACACCAGACGTTAAGAAATGTCTCCTGTGGGGGGCAACATTGCCCCTTAGTGGGAACTGCTTGTATGGATCATGCTTGTCATTTGGTCATTGGACTGTTATATTGCTGGGCACTATAAAATAAAGAAAATAGACACATCGTAAGAATTAATGTTTAGTTTTCATTTAATCTATATTTTAGTGCCTGCTATGTGCATGTGGAGATTTCCTAAGACTTCGTATTGATAAGGGTGATAATCATGGTATTATAGTATGCTCATAGTTATAGATCTCTGTGTATATACTGGAAGTAGAAACTCCTGTATCATCTTATTAGCATAAATATTGCGAGAAAAATGACCCCCTGGATTCTTGTATCTTTTATCTTTGCTATTTGTGGAGAATCGTGCAAAAGTTTTTACACATTTTAAAAATATAAGCTGTTTTAAGTTGCCAATTCATTGACACTCTGCCATATTTTATATCGTCTTTTCAATTAGGATCAGCTTGGCTCTCTATTCTTCTTTAGTTAATTTTGCATTTTCTTTAATGTGAATTTATATTTGGGATCAAGATCAGATTGACTAGATCTTCCACACAGTTTAGGCTGAATATTATTTATACGGTTGTTCCTTTGCCTTTTGCATTTGCCAATAGTTAAAAAAAGAAATGTTATAGAATGTGCTTTGCTAATAGAATGCAAATTCATATTGTTTAGCACATTCCATTTAGATTTGAGAAACATTGACCTTTAAGGTATAATGTGAAGGCTGATTTTCTCTAAAAGAGAGGAGATAAATATGTAAAATAAGCTTTGCTACACTTCTCAGCTTCTTTTTCAAAGAACTCTGCCTACTATTAAGGAGAGAAGGAAGGCCTGGTTTTGCATTTTTCATAACACTTCTTTTGGCCATGTAACACCACATGACACCACATGACCCAGTGAATGTGTTCAGTAATCCTCTAGGGTCTTTCTAATCCATATGAAATGCTGTGCATTTTCCCCCTCCCTACCTCATAGGGCTATGGTAGGAAATGGAATGAAAGGATACAAATGAATGAATGCTTTTTGGATTTTGTGGATAAAATCATTGTATCATCTTGGTCATGTTTATTCAGATATATATAAAGTAGAGTATAACTTTTAGACAGTATAAAACTATGCTCTACATAGAAGTTCAAACAATTTCTCTAGTGGGTGCTGTCATTAAATTGGTTTGACTGATTTTTTTATTGCTTTTAATTGAATTGACCAAGTCAGTGCTGTTTGGATATCTTGAGGCAGTTTCCTTCTGGTTCAGATGACTCACTTACTTTGTAGTAATCCTGACCTCAAAATTGATTTGTGTGTGTGTGTTTGTGTGTAGGCTATTTGATCCCTTTTTCGAGGGTAAAGGAAAGAATGGGAATGTCTTTTTTTTTAATCAAGGACTTTTTTTTTCCTTAGACCGATTTATTTATTAATAGATTTTATTTATTTGTTTGGCACAGAGAAAGAGAGAGAACGAGGACAAGCAGGGGTAGCAACGTTTTAGGGTCTTTGTCAGTGTCATCAAATGTGTCCACACGTATTTGTCCCTGAGATTTACTGTCCGCCATCCACGCACCCTTCCTTCCCAAGCTCAGTGTAGTTCTCTACTGCTTTTCAGGTACTCCTGGTCATTTGAATCAATTGGGAACCTGTTGGATGGTCAACCAATAAGTCATTACCTCAAAAGAGAAAACAGTGATTGTATTGGAAAAATATATGAGGCTAGATAGTTAATTTACTTAGTGTTCAAATTTCTTTTTTCTTTTTTTAAAGATTTATTTATTTATTTATGAGAGACACAGATAGAGAGGGAGAGGCAGAGACATAGGCAGAGGGAGAAGCAGGCTCCATGCAGGAAGCCTGATGTGGGACTTGATCCCAGGACTCCAGGATCATACCCTGGGCTGAAGGCAGGCACTGAACTGCTGAGCCACCCAGGGATTCCCAGTGTGCAAATTTCTAATAGTAAAGCTGTGCATTGTGGTATGTATAGAATTAATAATATCGTATTAGATACCCCTAAAAACTATATTGTAAATGATTTATGAAAAGAAACAGTATATTTCTGTATTATTGTGATTTATATTTTAAAATTTATCTCTCTTTGAATATTATATACAATGTACATGTCAGTAATAATATGAAGAATAAATATACTATTTATAAGAAAAACAGAGAAGGCACAGTCTTTAGATCTGAAAGGGTAAAAAGTATATCTTAGGCACGATACCTTTTTTCTACTTTAAATGATAAGCCATTAATTTTCACATAAAATGATTTGTTTTCTTTAGTCTCTAATATTGCATAGAGGCATGGGTGATTTTGTGTCTTTGACATATTTAGCATTTATTTGCAAAAATTTGATTCACAATGTCACTTTTGAGCTTTGAACACAATATGCATATGCAGGGATTATTTGTGTTAACTGTATTTTCAAGGACATTCTCCTTTATGGTAAACAGTATGATATAATGAAAGGAGATGGCTCTTTCAGTGAAATCTAAAGTAAATGCCAAGTTTATTTAATGGGTGATTTGAGGTGGTTGCTTAAGTTTTCCAAATCCCCATTTCTGCCCCCTCAAAATGAGAGTAATAATGCCCACTCCATAGATTTGTCATGGAGATTCAATGAAATAATAAATCTAAAGTGCTTAACACAATGGCTGGTTTAAGGTAAGCAGTCATAAATATATTAGCCATTATTATTATTGTTACTGTTGTTCACACATCCTAGTACTCGATAGCACATAGGATTATTTAGTAACTATTCATTTATTTCTTAGGTTCTTAGCTCTGAGATGAATTTTATTATCCAACATCTGTTCTTTACTTCATAAGGAAACATGCCTTAAACATTAATTAAGCATCAAAAATGAGTCTTAATGTTCATACAGAACATACAGAGTAATAATCATTTTCTAGAAGGACTGGCCTTCATGTCAAAATGTAATTTCCAGGACTCAGACAAGAGATTCTCTGAAATGATTGACATTGAAGAAGAGCAGAAAACAAGAGTCATGCAGCCTGCAAATGTTTAGTCAGCAGACCTCTTGGGTATGACCGAGACCAGATCTTAATTTTACAGTTAAGGAAGTTAGAGCTCTCTGAGAAAGAGAAATGTCTTTTTTGAGACCCCCCCCCCCCCATAAGGAACAAGTAGCAGAACCCTGCTGTATCTTTAGTATTGAGTTCTGTCCTTTTCTCATCTAATACATCAAAGTTAACATGTATGTATTCATTTCTATTAGAATTCAGTCAATAGGTAGGTGTTGGGCTGAACATTCTGCTTTGCGTATAATAGAGACTTTTGAAAGGATGAGTCCCTATTTTATTCATGAAATATGTAGGAAGTTTGGAAGAAATAACTAATTGCTCAGCAGTTTACACTAGAAGATAATTATGCAACCACAGGTATGGGACATACTAGGACTCCTTTACTCCCATGGGAATTTTATTGATACTTAATAAAGGGTGAGGAGTCGATGACATGCTCAATTTTCCTGGAATATGAAAAGGAAACTCAGTGGACCTATGAAGAAGTATATTGAGTCCAGTGAGGTCCAGAATATTCATTCTTTTTTTTTTAATTAATTAATTTCAGAGAGAGAGCATGGGGAATGGACAGGAAGGGACAGAGGGAGAGAAAGGGTGGAAGCAGACTGCAGATCCTCCAACGCAGGGCTTGATCTCAGGACCTTGAGATCATGACCTGAACTGAAACCCGGAGTCTGATGTTCAACTGGCTGAGCCATCCAGGTGCCCCGAGAATATTCCTTTTTAAGCTACCTTTAAGTAGTGAATTAAATCATATGGAAAACAGTAATGGAACGCAAAATATCTGATAATTATGATTCAGTTGGCCATAAATAATTAAAAACTGACATATTTGTAAAGAATACCATAAATTCAGTAGATCATTGCCATCAAAATCATGAAAAATAGTCTTATATCACAATTCTGACTCCTCAGAATATCTGCATGATTATTTTAACTTCATAGGAGAGGAAGGGGGTGTGTAAGTTGAAAATTATAGCAACTGTTGATGGAGAAAGATATGAAGAGTGAAGTGAGAGATGGAAAAAAAAAGAGAAGGGGACATTAAAATTAATATGAAACCTGTTGTATTTGTCTGTTAATATGTCTGTTAATAACACTGCTCTCAATCTTCAACAGATGTCCTTCAGTGGTTTTAAATATAGCACTTGTGCCTTTTGAACATGGACATGTTAAAGTAGCAGTACAGTAGTCCCCCCTTTATCCTCAGTGTCAGGTACCTGATGTCAGCCACCCTCAGAAGCAGATGGCTCCCCAGATATATCCTCAGGTCAGTAGTGGCCTAACACTGTGTCGCCGTGCTATGTCATTCACCACCCTTCACCTTATCACAAAGGCATCTTATCATCTCATATCATCACCAGATTAAGGATATGAGTTCAGTACAATAAAATATTTTGACAGAGACAGACACAGAGAGGTCATATTCATATAACTTTTATTGCAGTTTATAACAATGTATTGTTCAATCAGTCCTATTTTATTATTAATTATTGTTAATCTGTTATTGTGCCTAATCTATACATTAAACTTTATCATGGGTGTGTATATAGAGGAAAAAAAAAAAAGAGTTCATATATAGAGTTCAGCACTATTCGCTATGTCAAGAATCCATCAGGGATATTGAAATGTATCCTCCATGGATAAGGGAGGGGGGCTGCTGAACCAATATTCTCTGTATTAAAATGCTGACTTAACTATCCCATGCCATTTAATGTGTCACTTTAATTTTTAATTTTGGAGGATTGTAGTAATGTTGTTGAGTGAGCATTACACGAGGATTATTAAAATTCAAATGCCATCCAAATTGATATATCAGAATTCTCATGACAAATTGTTCATAAAATTATTCTACCCCTTATGAAAAAGAGAAAAAATACATATATGGACACACACACAGGCACAGTACCCTACTATACGGTATGTACTCTGCCATAGAAACCTCTCCACCTTATAACAAGAGGCTGTTTGTTGTTAAAAGGGTATCAACTGAAGTGCTAAATGATGTGCAAGGATCCTCTGACTGACCTCACTGCTCCGTACGGATTTGACATTTTCCTTGTGCTTTGCGTGGCATTCTTTACAGAAGGTGAATGCTGCTTGGATTCTCTTGGATGCTCACCTGCCACTTTTCTCTCCTCCCCACCCTCTTCCCCATCTGCAGCCAACAGTACTTCTAGTATATTTTTCCATAAATAGTTGCAAAATCTTCTGTAAATCCGAGAAGAAAGAACCTACTAAATGGCAAAACATCAGGGCACCTGCGTGGCTCAGAGGTTGGGCATCTGCCTTTGGCTCAGGTCGTGATCCTGGGGTCCTAAAATCGAGTCCCGCATCAGGCTTCCTGCACGGGGCCTGCTTCTCCTTCTGCCTGTGTCTCTCCCTCTCTCTCTCTTTCTGTGTCTCTCATGAATAAATAAATAAAATCTTTTAAAAAATGGCAAAATATCTCCACATAGAGAAAAAATGAAGAAAGGACTGTAGGGAATGGAAAAGCATTCTCCCCGTCTTCAACATATCTTTATATAACAAATCCTTTCTTAGATATCACTAAAATCTTCACATTTGACTGACTCATCTTAATCTAGAAAAAAAAATTGTAAGTACAACCCTTTAAATCCCATATCAATTTTGTAAAAATTCCAGAACTCAAATTGCTTATAAAGGAAGCCTGTGAGGGTGTTAATTTGCCCAAATGAAAAATAAGATACTGGACCCTTAAGTGTCTCAGTAATTAAGTAAATCTGTCCTGTATAAAATTTTCTTCTGATTTCTCCTTCCTATGGAAAAACTTGTAGATGAGATGGGATTCAAAGGTACAAAAGGAGAGGAAACCTGCTCTTTCAGAGTCTTGTCCAAATCCAGCTGTTGTCTTACTTGCCCTGAAACCTTATTCAAGTCCTTTGTAAAATCACCTTCCTATTGGTAAAGTGACTATGAGAATATCTATTCTTTAATATCATATTAACTGAACAGTTTAATAAAAAATGCCTTGCACATGGTAATTCTTAAATAAATGACAGCCATTGGAGAACTTCACTTAGAGAATTTTGCGTTCCAAGTCAGGAAATAGATTGGATAAGGATATGATCAAATTGACCAAAGACAAATGAGATCTCAATGTGAGCCGGTTAGCTCCAACTATTAAAAGAAATTGAGGAAGTGCAAGTCTTATATACAATTTAAGATGATCTTAAACAACTCTTACATAAATACCTGTTAAGTGAAATCTAGAGTGGCCGTAATTTATTCTTTGCAAACTAGCTAGTTAGTGGCAGATACTGAATTGAACCCATTAGTCTGTCATGTGGGGTACATCACTTTTATGTTTATTTTGTCCCTTATCATCTACTATCGTGAGAAGTTAATTATACCTTATTAGTATATTACCCCAAGTATGTTATAAATTTCTTGAAGACATGAACTTGTTTGTTATAGTCACTCATTTTTAAGTTGATTTTTTTTAAAGGTGAAAATGATTACAATTCACTTAGGTTTTAGTAGATATTAAAGTCGAGAGTCTTCAAGAAAATGGAGAAAGAGATCGTAGTGCTGACTCTGATTTTTTATATCTACTCTCCAAACTCTAAAGCAAAATTAAGGTGGGAAAGGTAGTTTTGCAGGGGAGTACATTACAAGTTAATTCAAGAGGTCTAAGAGCAAAAATCTGACATCTGCAGCTGGAGCTTGATGTACAAGTACTCCAACGCAACAAAGGTCACATTGACCTATTATTTGAGTAGAGGAGAGGAAAAAAAAATCTCAATGATCCGTGACAATTCTTTAAATGGAACTGAAGATGCCTGTAGATTGTTAACTTTTAGCAAATCATTGTCAGGTCTGATACACTCATTCAGTACTGTTACCAGGACAGCTGAGGAGTTAGAGGCTTTAAAATCCCACCCCTGGTTGCTAAAACTGGGTAGAAGACTCCAAGTAAGAGCAGAATGCTGCATCTCTAAGCTCCTGGTTAGCAGAAGTCACCTAATAGATGGGTTTCTCTTATTTTAGAACTGAACATCATATGATGTTGAAATTGTTTTTGCCTTGTAGATGTGTCTGGTAAACAATTTCTGAGCTGTTGGATTTATATTCATTTTATGTAATCATTATGGGAGATTCTGGGTTTCCTACAATTTTTGCTGGGGCCAGTCCCAATTAAAGACTAGTAAGTGCATGTGTTCTCATAGACTCTAACTAGTTTTTCTTAGAAACTGAATTTGAGCAGAGTACGTAACCTCATAATAGTGAGAGAATAACCAGGAAGAAAAATATTGGCAAGTAGGTCAATCAGAGAAAGACAAACATTATATGTTCTCATTCATTTGGGGAATATAAATAATAGTGAAAGGGAATATAAGGGAAGGGAGAAGAAATGTGTGGGAAATATCAGAAAGGGAGACAGAACATGAAGACTCCTAACTCTGGGAAACGAACTAGGGGTGGTGGAAGGGGAGGAGGGCGGGGGGTGGGAGTGAATGGGTGACGGGCACTGAGGGGGCACTTGACGGGATGAGCACTGGGTGTTATTCTGTATGTTGGCAAACTGAACACCAATAAAAAATAAATTAAAAAAAATTAGGCATAAATAATTAAATAGGTTCACTATCTCTAACAGCAAGCATGATGAGTACTTATTTCCTTTTATATTTGGAAGTTTGCATGTTAGACCAGGTCTGCTACAGGCCAAGAACTACATATTACTATAAAGAATAGTATTTTATCATAGTTTTTTCATGACTTTGCTACAATATTTATAATGCAACAGTGGCAATCAAAACACCAGTCCATCCTACATAATTCATGTGTAAAAGAGATAATTTAAATTCTCTTTAGAATACAAGTCTTGGATCCAGAACTTGGGGGGAAATTACCTTAAACTTTAGCTTCCTCATGATTAAAGATGACAAAAAAAATTCTTCACTGGTTAAAAGAGAATAATTGAAATGAGCATTATTTTATTTTATTATCTTTAACTTAACAGCATAAAGTAACATTTATTTTCTCAGTTTTATTGAGGTATAATTGATAAGAAATTGCATATATTCAAGGTATACAATGATTTGATATAGGTATATATGGCAAAATGACCACCACAAGCAAACTAATTAACAAAGAATTCAGATAAGTTATGAAATCTGCTCTGCTAGGTGCCAAGCTCATCCAGTGCCCTCGGGATACTTTAGGCTCTTTTCCCTTTCAGTTTTTAGTGTTCCATGCTGTAAAACAAATGACCACGAGCTTAATGGCTTAAAGAGAGATACGTTTATTATTTCACCGTTTCCAGAGATCAGGTGTCTGGGAATGGCTTAACTGAGTCCTCTCCTTGTGCTCCCACAACACTGCAATCAAAGTGTTAGCTTGGACTGTGGTCTCATGTGAGACTGGTGGGTTGTCTTCCAAGCTCAAGTGATGCTGGCAGAAATCATTTCACTGTAGCTGTAGAACTCTTGGTGGCTTGCTGCTTAAGGAACAACAGCAAAGAGAGAGTCGCTATTGCCTTAACTCTCTAAGCTATAGACCCTTTTTTTAAATTAAAAACATTTTAATTGAAGTGTAGTTGACACACTAGTTTCAGGTGTACACTGTAGCGATTCGACAATTATATGTGATGGAATTCTTATCACAAGTATAGTTACCATCTGCCATCCTACGAAGTTATTACAATATTATTGACTATATTCCCTGTGCTGTACTTTTTATCTCTGTGGTTATTTACTTTATAGCTGCAAGTTCATACCTCTTAATCTCCTTTTCTAGATCCTCTTTTAAAGATCTCACCTGCTCAGATCAGGCCCAGTCAGAATAGTCACCTTTTGGGTAACAGAAAATCAACGGATTTAGGGACCCGTGATGATCAGGTTTGGTGTCTGCTTGACTGGGATTTAATCCTCAGTTGTCCAATCAAACAGTTATCTAGATATTGCTGTGAGCATTTTTATAGACATGATTAATCTCCATGATAAACTGACTTTAAGAAGATTATCTGCAATAATCTGGATGATCCTGATCTAATCAGTTGGGAGTGTCTTAGACTAGAACTGAGATTTCCTTGAGAAAGAAGAAATCCTGCCTGTGGACAGGCCTTCAGGATTTTTGCCCCAGAGTTTTCAGCATGCTGCCCTTTCTGATGCTCTGTCTATGGATGTCATGCTTGCCTAGCCAGACCCCATACCCATAAGACAGTTCCTCAAAATAAATCTCTTAATATGTATATATCTTCCCGGCTCCGTTTCTCTCATGGGTCCTTGACTGATACAGGACCTTCCCTGCATATGCAGAATCCTCTTACTCTGCCATATAGCATGGCCTAACCAGAAGAAAGAACCTATCACCATCACAGACCCTGCACACACTCAAACAATGATATGCATCAGATACAAAGAATCTTGGGGCTTCTCAGAATTCTGATGTCCACAGCTATTTAGTTCATTCTCCAAGTATTTAGTTTTTCTTCTTTTCCAATGAATTCATTCAATGGGGAACAAACAGTGGAGCCTCCTGGAGAGTAAAAAAAAAGAAAGCAGTCTTAGGGAAGGAAGAGATGACAAAAATAATGGAATTAAAATCTGATGCAGCATAGGAGTTAATCAAAAGATATAAAAATTGCCTCCATACTGATAATCATAGATCCAGTCCTCCAAAGCTCTTTATTTGAAAATATAAAAACCGTTTGCTTCCTCTTATTCTCTGTTCTTTATAGCATACAGTGCAAGGTTATCCAATAGAACTTTCTGTGATAGAGGAAACATTCTATATCTGCATTGTCCCAATACAGGAATCGCTAGCTGTGAGTAGCTATTGAACAATTAAAATGTAGCTAGTGTGACTGAGAAACTTATTTTTAAATTTAATTCTAACTAATTTAAATTTAAGTTTAGCTGCATATCGGTAAGATACAGTTTTAGAAGCACTCTAGAGGAATAATTTGCTGTCACATTTGGACTTCTGTAGAAACCTACATAGCTTTGGCTTAAATAAGAGCTGTGCTAGGACTACCATTTTCAGCATTTATTTTATTAATGTGAACTCAACAAATTACCTGAAAATCTCTTTTTAACCTGAAACAAAATAGACTAGTTCAGTACTATTCTCTTCTAATATTGCGATTATGTGTACTTTGTTTTAGCTCTAAAGAAAAATGTTGCACCCAGCTGTAGCCAGAGACAGAAATGAAGTATATAGCATAGTCTCTTTTCACATGGAAATTACAGGTTTGTGAGGAGGACTAGATTTACCTATATCAAATAAAAATGTAAGCAGACATAAATGCAGAAGCAGAAAAAGCACATTGTTGTTGGGGATATGGACATCTCCAATATCAGGTGATTCAGCCTGCCACTTCTTTTGTATCCTAAAATATGCATGGAGAGCCCATCTCAAGGTTAAGATGCTCTGAGATATGTCACCATATTAACCACATCTATCAAGGGGGCACTATTTGGGGAATTCTGAGATTCTCCATCAAGAGTCTAGTCAGATGTTGGGCCCTGTGAGCCCAGAGAGGCTACTGGAACAGTTGAGCTGATATGGAGATCACCCAATGCTCTAGGACTTTTAGCTTTTGATTTCTACATAGCTTATCCGAGGGTCTACCATAAGACGGAGCTCTAGAAAGTTTAAAGGACTTTGCATTTGTCATTAAAATGGAAGTCAAGTAGTCTTGCCTGGGAGTGTAGAATGCAAGGACTCAAGAATGAGAAGGATGATGAGGGCTCCCTGCTTTCATTCTCTTCTTAGAGCCAGGATTACAGGTCAGATGACCTTAACCATCCTGTAACCAGTTCCTCTTGATTGCTTAGTGCTGAAGAGCATGAGGAATGAAGAGAATAATTCTCATTTAGGAAGGATTTATATCAAGCACAACAATTGAAAACTAATAGATACCACTGTTTTCAAAAGAAACTCAACCAAAGGAAATGTATCCCATGGGTGTGCTCCCATGTGCATGTATTTGTGTATTTGTTTATTTTATTTTATTTTATTTTTTTTTATTTTTTTTCGTGCTCAGGCCCTGGGTGTATGGTGTAGCCTCTCCTTTCTCCCAGAGCCTCATTAGATCTCCCTGCATGTCTCCTTCTCTCTGGAACTCTTACTCTGCTTCCTTTAGCCCTTCCACCGAAGCCACATTTCTTTCATTTTTCTGTGTAAGGTAGTTCAATCCAGCCTTCCCACGTATGCTCTGGGGCCTATCATTTCATCTGCAAATGACCCATTAAAATATTCAGTTAAATTTTTTCTGTAAGAGAGAATTTCCCATGGTGTTTAAAATAGTAGATTTTTCTTCTGACAAGTAATTAGGTGATATGGGCAAAATTATGCAACTACTAGGTAGAAAGCAGATTATCCTGAATAAAGAAGGTATAGATTTCATACGAACAACAGCAGGACTCCCCTGTGCATCATTCAACGAACAGGAGGTGCTTCCCTCGATTGTACCATTTATATCATGCTTTAATTATCCCTCTATATGATTATAATCCCCAAATATATAATGAGTTCCTGATGGCAGAATACATTTCATATCAATTTTTGTAACCCCAGGCTCTAGTATGCTGCCTGGCACCTAATTACAGCAATCAATAAATGCTTAATAGGGTCATCATTCATTTAACAAATATTTGCTAGCCATATAGGAGAAAGTAACACCTAAGCTGAGATTTGACAAATGAGTATGACTGGGATGTGTGAAAAAAAGAGGGCAGAGGTAGTTAGGGGTAAGGGAACTGACATGAAAGGAATGAAGTAGTAAGTTAATGAGTGTATTTGCATTAGAGGACTGGCAATACTTTGTTTCAGGTCATTCTTAGAGTTCTGGCCATTTGTGTCAATAACTTTTATTTGATCATAATAATATGCGCGTATTCAATAAAAATCACCAGAACCAATCATGTGGTAGGGGCTGAGAATATGCCCAGGGTAGGAGGAAAACCATTCCCAGTTTTATGGGGAACACTGGCATTGAAGAACAATGCCATGGAGCACGGTTACAGCAGTGCTCATCATGGAGGGTGGTGGTGCTGTGAGGCTCATAGATGCCAATGGAGTTGCAACTTCATTAGGAAGCTAAGGGAAAACTCTCTTGAGAAATGATGGCTGGGTTGAGCTTTGGAGGCAGCTGTGGGTAGGAAAAGGATGATGTTCCAGGTAGACGAAAGAACATACACAGTATTGGGGGGCAGAAAGGGAAGGCTGGTGTGGCTGTAGCACAGAAAGTGAAAGGTTGTTGGGTTTGAAATGAGGCTGGAGGAGGGATCCTGACACATGACTTTATGGGTTGTGTTTCTGGGGGAGGGAGAGGGGCAGAGGAAGAGGGAGAAGGAGAGAAGCAGACTCCCTGCTGAGGGAAGAGTCCATCCTGGGGCTCAGTCTCACCACCCGAGATCATGACCCCAGCTGAAATAAAGTTTCCAGGTTTAACAGACTGAGCCACCCAGGCACTCCTGTTTGTTTTTCTATTAGTAACTCAAAGGGATTCTGTTGAAGTACCTTAAGCTGAAGGTTTGTATGTATCAGGAGTGGGGATAGGGGGATATCATCACACCTGTTTTGTATAAGTGGAGGGATTTAAGGGATATCAGAAGGTAAAATCTGCAGGACTTGGTGATGGCTTGAGTCTGAGCTGTGGTGGGAAGAAGTGCTGAGAATGGCTCCCTGACATGTGTCTGACTGGCCTTACCAGCTTTCAGGCCCTGCCATGCACAGCAGTAGGAACTGAAATATCATGAGTTTGTTGTTGTTGTTGTTGTTGTTTTTAAATGTAGAAATTGAAGTACATTTACAACATCTATAAAGCATCTAGTGGACAACTTAATAATAAAGGACTCAATTGACTTTTAAGTCAGTCGGAGAAGGACAAACTTTATATGGTCTCATTCATTTGGGGAATATAAATAATAGTGAAAGGGAATATAAGGTGAAGGGAGAAGAAATGTGTGGGAAATATCAGAAAGGGAGACAGAACACAAAGACTCCTAATTCTGGGAAACGAACTAGGAGTGGTGGATGGGGAGGTGGGCAGGGGTTGGGGGTGACTGGGTGGCGGGCACTGAGGGGGGCACTTGACGGGATGAGCACTGGGTGTTGTATGTTGGCAAATTGAACACCAATAAAAAATAAATTTATTATTAAAAAAAATAATAAAGGACTCAAGAACTTGGTGTCTGTAGGGCCAGAGACAGGTTTTTGTGGTTAAGCTAAGCATAGAGAAGGTAATTGAAGCCATCTTTGGATGATGTTACCTAGGGTGTGAATATAATGTGAGAAGAGCAGAGAGCATCCAGGATTGTTCTTTGAGAACTCCAAAATCTAATGGCTGAGTAAAGGAGCATAAGCTCCAAAAGGAGATAGGGAATGAGTGGCAGATAAATCAGGGGAAATCCAGAAGACGGGTGTGACATGCCAGGAAGGGAGCACGCCAGGAAGATAGAAATGTGCACCGGTGTTGAATGCTGCTAAGAGATTGTGTAAGAAGAGGACTCTAAAACTATCCATTAAATTAGTGAAGTTAAAGTTGCTGGTGCCCCCTGCATGGTGGTTATTGACGTGATGGGAATTGAAACTAGAATGCCAGGAATTAAGGAGTGTGCGAGGGTCCTGGAGATTGAGTCAGAAAGCCTGGAGTGACATTGCCCAATTAAACTTAGCATCATGTCATAGAATAAGCACCAGGCAGCTAATTTTTTCCCTTAGACAAGTTTGCTTTTGGAATCAAGGTGGTTAATGGAATTAACCTTTATATTATGTCTTAGTATATAACAATTTAGTAGCTGTTTCCGCCATCCCGTAGAATGTACTCATTCTGTTCTCTGGATGAAAAATCTAAGATAGGATCCAAAACTTTCAGTGGCATCCCCCCAAAACCAACATGTTTCCCTGAAAACCATTCTGCTTCCATTCTTTCGTTGTTTCTGGAGATGTCCATCTGCTCCTTTATTTATGATCTGCGTGATACTCTTGGATGGTGTACTTGGTTAGGCTGAACTGTGATTGTAAATCGGCAAATAAAAACATTCCCTTTTCCTGTTTACAGATGATATGTTTCGTTTGGCCACAAACACTATTTGCTCATTTCTTCCAGTCTGTGTATGGCACTGCTTTCAGCCCATCTTCCTCATCCCCATTAAGTGCTTGTGTGTTAATATGATTGGCCAGTCGACATTTTTAAAAAATATCAATAGCAGTTTCATTCATTAATTAGAATTTCTTCTTGTTCATAATTTAAAAGCCCCTTCAGATGTAGGAAATTTGCTTTTTTATCCTTCTCTCCAGACACTTTGTATGGTAATTTGTATCAGTAAAATGATATAAATAGAAATATGCCAATGAAACTAGATAGCTCAAAATACGAATCAAAAAGCAGAATTGGGGGATCCCTGTGTGGCGCAGCGGTTTGGCGCCTGCCTTTAGCCCAGGGCGCGATCCTGGAGACCCAGGATCGAATCCCACATCGGGCTCCTGGTGCATGGAGCCTGCCTCTCTCTCTACCTATGTCTCTGCCTCTCTCTCTCTCTCTCTGTGTGTGACTATCATATATAAATTAAAAAAAAAAACAAAAAGCAGAATTGTTTTTTATAATGATATTATTATGGTTCCTTGAAATGAAATTACATCATAGATCAGGAGGTTTGTGTTTTGTTATATTTTTTTGTGGATAGATTTTTTTTTTTTAGATTTATTTACCCATTTGAGATATATAGAGAGAGCACATGCAAATGGAGGGGAGGCAGAGGGAGAGGGAGACAAGCAGACTCCCTGCTGAAGGGGGAGCTTGACATGCAACTTAACATGGGACTTGATCCCAGGACCTTGAGACCATGACTTGAGCCAAAATCAAGAGTTGGATGCCCTACTGACTGAGCCACCCAGGTGTCTCTGTGAATAGATTTATTTTGAGAGTGAGATTATAGTCAAGAATTCTTAAACCTGCAGATGTGAGATTTCCAAGCTTGGCTTATTCTAAAAGCCATGCTTGGCACATCTAAAGATGTTTTGTGCCTTCTGTAGCATTTTTTTTTTCCTGTTGTATAAGAAGACACTACATTTATAATCAAGCTCTTTGGGGGTACACATTGCAGATGAGCACTGACTTGAGATTGAGGTATACATTCCTGGTCTGCTTTAGGAAGTTGTCAAATGTCCAACATTTTGTATTCTCTGATGTTGTATATAGACAGATTTAAAATTTACTCTTTAGCTTTATGAAATTTCAGAGCTAACTATGGAGGAAATAGTAATAACGTGGGAATAAAAAAATCTACTCATAAATCTTATTTTAAATGTAAATATTCCCTTTAGGTAAATGGGTATGTATTTTATATGGATAAATATTTGATTGCACAATTGGCTGAAATTACTGGCTGAGAGGTCTTCTCATCCTACTCTTCTATCATGTATCAATTTACCCTAAGGTCTGGGTTCTCTCGATTGTCGCATTGCTTGAACTCCCTTTGCTTTTATATACCTATTTACCTAAAACGTTAAAAAATCCCTGTAGCAAATGGTAGCATGAGGAGCAGACTAGATTAGAAAGCACTTCACCCTGTGGCTCTACCCAGTAACAAAAGCTTTATCGCTAAGAATTCGGGCGCTTCTTGTCCTTTTGGGTGATATTTTGAGAATTAGTAAGGTCATGTCTTTAAAGCATTCTAGACTAACAATAATAGTAGTACCTGAATGTATGAGATTGGATCAAGTTTTTAATGTGACCATGTTAAGTGAATACATTTATAAGTGAAGTCAAAATTTTTTGAATTTGTTGCATACCCAATGATGAAAAAAATGTGATTTTTAATAATGAAAAAAAGCAATTAAAATTCAACTAAACTTTTGGATTTTATTCTTTGTTACCTCTTTCTTGTCAGTTTAAATTTCATTAATATTTTGGAGGATGTCAGTGAATAATAATATACAGTATTTAGGCTGCTTATATTTTTCACTTTAATAGAAGTTCTGACTTTACTACAGAAAGGAAGGCAGGATTTATAAACAAAATAAGAAAACCAGCTCTGTCAAGGTCAAATTAACGATTTGCATTTTAAAATAGCTAGTTTTCTTCTAATGGCAGATACTGCAAATGTATAGCAATAACCCGTCAGCTGGCAAATAAGCAATGTCCTATTAGTCTCCTGAGTTTCTTTAAAACACAATTGCTTCTTTTACTTCCAGTGATACTTCTGGCATTAGATGTTTTAATTGAATTACTTAGAAAATATTTTATCATTCAGTTTCTTAAAATAGCTACTTTCAATTTGAGAAAATAGAGTATTTAATTTTTTCATTGTTTTTTCAACTTAGCCCTATTATTTCTATAGCTCAGATTTTAATTTCTCTCCTTTTTTCAAATGAAACAAACTGATTGTTTCAAAGATTAATTTTTCTCCTTTGTTTCCTTATACTGGTAACCTGCATTTGCATCTTGGGTTGTATAATGACAGGTGGTTGTAATTTCTTTCCCTTTAGTGTTTAAAGAAAGCGAATGCACTTGTGATTAATTTACGTGTTCTTTTTTTAATTTGCACATTTTGTTCAGTGAAAACAAAAGATGGGCTTATGATTATTTTCCCCTGATGTCACAAAAGACAAAGGCTCAAAGCAACAGTGGTGATGGGTAATTTCCTACTCATAGGGTGAAACAAAATCTTCATATTCCCTGAAACGTAATCTAATGGCAAAACATTTTCTGACCCTTTTTAATCTGTTGTGATTATTGCCAGTGGATACATATCAGATGCATCTATGTCTGCAGTTTCTGTTTTAGCTACTATCTAGATAGGCGCCTCAATGTAGTGGTACTCTGGAACATACTAGTTTCAGGTTCCAACCCTGCCATTTTGTAGCGGCCGAGGGCAAATTAATTAACCTCTCTGTGCCTCAGTTCTCTCACCTGAAAAACAGGAATAATACTAGCACCTATATTATAGGATTATATAAATTAATATCTATAAAGGTCTTGGAACATAAAGCAAGTCCTAAATAAATGTAAAATATATACAATTAAAATATGGCTATAATATAAACAGACAGATAGAGAAGTAGGCTTCTTGTTACCTAATAACAGAGGACATCAAGTACCTATTCCTCTTGTCCATGACATCTGGTTTACCTTCTTCCTTTGATCAAGGTATGTTAAACATTTTAAATGATACTTACATTTTTTTTAAAATTTTTATTTATTTTATGATAGTCACACAGAGAGAGAGAGAGGCAGAGACACAGGCAGAGGGAGAAGCAGGCTCCATGCACCAGGAGCCCGATGTGGGATTCGATCCCGGGTCTCCAGGATCACGCCCTGGGCCAAAGGCAGGCGCCAAACCGCTGCGCCACCCAGGGATCCCTACTTACATTCTTCTTACATTCTTTTTGTTTGTTTGTTTTTGTTTTCTTCTTATATTCTTGTAGCGTAGTCTATGCAGTTAGGTAAATCAACATATATTTTATCATCATTGCAGAGTACATAGATTTCAGTGCATCTGAGATTTCACCCCTGCTGCAGAATATACTCTGAATGAATCCCATTGATAAGGAAAATATTACTGCCATTGCCAACTTTATCTGCCAAATGACCAGTAGTTGACTTTCTATGAAAGAGTTAAGCTTGTTGCTGTATCAAATATTCAGTTAGTCATTAATTAAAGTAGAACAAATTCAATATTTTTTTTATTCAGCAGATTAACCAAAAAACCACCATGTTTGCAATTTATATTCATCCTGTAAACGGCATATGCATTAAACATTTCCATCTGGAGTCCCGATGATTGTTTTTCTCCCATCTCATGCTTGATAAGCTGTTACTGATTAGACAGGGAATTCTGAAGCTGTTGAAAGCACAGATTTTTTTTTTTTTTTAAGCTTCTATCACCTTGGTGTTCGGTACTTCTTAACAGATCTTACTTGATGTCTGCAGGTTCCATTTTAGCTGTAGTCCAGATAGAAGCCTTAGGTGCCCTGGCCAGAGTGATTTAACACAGACAACCTTATTCTATGCCTCCCTCACTTTTCTTTCGTTTAAAGAAAATGTTTTGCTATCAGTCAAATTTATATTTTCTTTCTTCTTTCTTGGTTTGATCCTTAAACCTTAATTTACCCTGTGCTATCCTCTGTAAAACATAACTGGCATATTTTTATGCATTGTATTTTCTAAGCATTGTTATAAAGACTTCATGTGTTTTGACTCATTTAACCCTCACTGTGTTAGGAGGTAGGTGTTACTATACCCAATTAAGAGATGATGATACTGAGACCATAGGGAGGTTGAGTAACATCCTTAAGATCAAACAGCTAGAAAGTAGTAGAGCTCAGCATGAACCCAAACACACTAACTCTAGGGTCCAGGCATTCAGCTACCATACTATGGGATTTAAAAGAGCTGACTCCTCATCCCTTAGGTAGTAGGACATGCACTTTGAGATGGAGCTCCTGTGATAAACATTCAGAAGAGCTGTACCCTTCATCTTCCTACATAATGTACATCCTGACTTTTTTAAGTTATCTGATGGGAATCATTTAATGAACAAAAAAAATGGAGTACAGTCTGTGTGGTGTTCATGACAAAAATCATAACATCAAATACCAATCATATGTAGCTTCTATTTTTCAAGAATCACCATCTGTTTATCTTTTCCCATTCAGTGTGTATAACCCCTGATGATTGCTCTCATGTGTCATAAATAACATATGTATTTTACATATTTTTTAAACTAGGGCTCAGAAAAGTGATATTTCATTTTTTTTTAGGTGGGCTCAACATACAGGGCTTGACCTCATAACTCTGTAATCAAAACCTGGCCTGAGATCAAGAGTTGGACACTTAACTGACTGAGCCATCTAGGTGCTCCAAAAAGTGATATTTCTTATAAAAGACCACAATGTTAGTGAATAGTAGACTCAGAATTCAAATTATAGTTTTTTTCCCTCCAGAGTTATATGTTTTCTTTTCTATTAATTGGCTATTAGTCTACCAAGGTCTGATGAACGTGAGATGCACCCAGTTAGGTCACATGTATGCCTTGATCAGAAGGTGACTAATATTATAACCAGATATCTCCTTAGCTTCTTCTTGTATGTTCTGAACACGATCCTTTGGATTTGTATATATTGCCAACAGCATCCTGTCATTACGTGTGGAGGTATATAAGAGAATGGATGTTTCAAGGTAATCCCCCCACTGTGAAAACAGTGGAATGATGATGATTTAAAGTAAAAACTTTTTAATTGTTCCAAAGGTACAGAGATTTATTTTTTGCACTTTATATCTGGTTTATGCATGCATCATATAAATCTTTGTGCCCCCAGTATTTTGCCTGCTGTAGAGGAGGAACTTAATAAATGTTGATTAAATGAATAAATTAATTAATTTAATTAATGTACATGTGAAAAATAGAAAAAAACACCTTTGTGTCTACAGTGGGTTTCCATTTGGTCAACAAATGAAATTAGGACACGAGTATCTATACAAACATTTATTTTTCAACTAATATCCTAAATTTGTATAGTTTTATGATAGCATACATAGCAGGGTATATTTTTGTGCCATTCAAGTCTGGATCATTTCTTATCTTTCTGCCTCTTGTCAGTTAGTGATCACAGCCTTGCTACATGTGTTTTCAATTCAAGCACCTTCCTTTTCTCTAGCTTCCCCTAGCCTGTTCACACATCCACAGGCAAGTGGCAAGTGATGAGCTAAGGTATGCTAAAAGGTGAGAGAGATTGAAATGGTGCAAATGAAAATAGAAAGAACTTGAAAGATTACCTACAGCATTTTTAACTTCCCTTCACATACTAAACAAATTTTGTTTCATATGAAATCAATGTAGTGTATACTCAACAAAATGAAATTTCCAAATTCCTGCATTCAAAGAATATGCAATCTAGTGGAGGAGACAGATATTGAACACACTATCATGCTAAGATCCAAGAGCCATAAAGTATGATTTTCACAAAGAAATAGTCTTCCTGATTCCAGATGGTGCTCCATAGTCAGGTACTGTGCACTGAACAATAGATTAAGAATGTATGAGAAAATATACCCACAAGCGGGTAGTCGAGAGGTCTTTTTTCAACAACACAAGCCATTGTCTCATTGTTCCTCCTCAGCTGCTATAGGATTTACTCCATATTCTAATACTGAATCTGTCTTTTCCCATAAAGAAATGCAATTTGGATTTTTCTCCTTCGAGTCCCATGCCAAAACCAAAAAGAACGATCTTAACTGCTTATCACTTAAAAAAACAACTAATCCTAATTTATTCAAGGAAACTTGTTAACACAGGAATATTATAAGTTCCTGTTTAGATGAAGCCCTACCTTATGCTGTGTTCTGTTGATTCAACTTGGCCACAGCTGTCGTTGTCTGTGCTAAGCTTGTGTCACCAGAAGGAAACCAAATAAGATGATTCATATGCTGGTGCTCTAAGAAGAAGGGAACTAGGGTATCAACAGCCTCTGGCTAATGGTTTTAGAATAATAATGCTTCAAAATACAATTCAAAATCACCCTTGATCATTATTCACAGGTCTATTCAAGTAGGAAAGACAATCATTTCATTGAAATATATGTGTGTATATTTATATGTAATATATACATATATATTCATACACATACATATGTTTAATCCTATATGTGTATAAATATATGCACATGTATATGTATTTATATGTATTTATGGTGTTGAAGTCAAGCATGGGCTGAACTTGGAGCAATAGAGAGCAGGCTACCTCATTTTAGGATTAAAAGTAAAGATTATTAGACAGTTTTTTTGTGTGTGAATATGGGGTTGTAGGCTAACCAAACTGTAGCCGTACCATTTAATATTTCAAGTCAACATTGATCAGTTACTGATAATGTAATTCTCTGATGCCCATTAACTCAACAGTTTGAATATTTATAAACAGTATTACTTATAAAATCCAGCTTATTTTTTCTCAAAGTTAAGAAAAGATAGATTTTTGTTTTTAGTAAGCAAATTAGATAATTTCAAGTTGGTGTCATTTGATTTAAGAAAAATAAGGGGCACCTGGGTAACTCAGTTGGTTAATTGACTCTTAAGTTACGGTCAGGTCATGATCTCAGAGTCCTGGGATTGAGCCCTGCATCAGATTCCCCACTCATCTGAGATTTTCTTTTTCCCTCTTTCTCTCCTCCTGTTCTCGAGTAAGCGTCCTCTCTCTCTTTCTCTCTCCCTCATGCTTTCTCTCTCTCTCTAAAATAAATAAATCTTAAGAAAGACAAGTAATTTGCTTAAGAATAATGCATTGAAATACTAGCATATTTAATGATTCTGTTATTCATCTTCTATTTGTCTGTATCCCTTTTGTCTGGGCTAGAAAACAATACTATGGATGATACCTCTCCTAAAACTATACACTTTCTGTTTGTAAGAGCTAGAAATACATAGACTCTTTGCGTAAATGTAAGAGTTTTATTATATGTCATCTGTCCAGTCCTTCATAGCTGATTATATATTTTTAAATTCTTTTTATGCCTAATCATTTTATAAGCGTGTTGCTTCCCATTATGTCCTTCAAAAACTCTTGCATATCATCTTCTGATGTAGTGACCTGGAGACCTAGATGATCAATAGCAGTGAGCAGATCGTTTGCATCTGCAATCCAAATGACCAGTGTGTTTCTATAGGAATTATATAGCTGTTACATACACACAGAAGTCCTGTAAGTCCAACAGTAGTCAAAATAAATTTGCCTTTAAACCCTTGGAATGATAGGAACACAACTTGGAATGATAGGAAATCCAATGAGGCATGTCACCAAAAGCACTTTCCTACAGGAAGTTCTAAGAAAATTCATTATAATGTTTTCAATGTTAATACTGATCAATGGTATAAACTCTAACACATTTAACACGGATATTATTAAAGGGGCATTTTAATGGAAATAAAATGAAAATAGTGAATCACATTGTTTAAGTAGCAAAAAAAAAAGACTATCTCTTGGCTTAATGAGTTTTTAAAGAGGAAGGGTTTAAAGAATGAGTTAAAGGAATAAGGGTATGAAAAAAAAAGAGAAGAAAATAGATACAAAGAAGCAAAACAGTGATGCTGATAAGACAAAATAACAAGGTAATCTAGTGTTTTTTGCCCTTAATAATAGAATCACATCTTTTGACTGTGCTCTTTTTGACATACCCACAGAAAATATTTAATCTCTACATCATCCTTCCTGTAACTCTGTCAAATAATTTTTGTCTAAGAAAGAATGGATTTTATCCTTAGTAGAGTAAAAAAAAATGTCAAAGTATAGGCTAAATCTCTGCAAAGTGTACATAGAAATTTTAAAAAGTACAAATAGGGTTAATTGTTGCCTCTCTTATCCCTATCTATGGGGATGATTTTGTTCTTGCCTCTGTTGTTATTGGGAGGATGCTGTCATTGAGTAGAAGGAGTAGAAGGAGGCACCAGGAAGTATGATTCTGTCAGAGGCTCTCCCTATTACCATTGCTGGTGGTTGCCATCATCATGGTGGAATTCAGAGACTCCAGGAGCTTTGTTTCCAGGCAAGTTATCATTTTCTTAACCAGTCTCTGGGGCCTCAAGCTCCTTCTGTAGGATTTCTTTGAGTTAAGTGCTGTTGCCATTAAAGTCTTTAAAACTTTAAGCATCATTAGATACTTATGTCTTAATGTGAATTCTTTTATCAGATACTTTGCAGTTATGACTATTTTTGTGCAGAATGGGTGAGGGGGGTGTGGACAGCCACTGAAACGGAAGGACACCCAAGAGAAACATACATTTTTATTGTTTTGGGATTTTGAAATCAATGTCCCGCCCTAGCACGAGATGCAAGTGGTGTCAGAACTATTTTTGTATATACATTATATACCGGTATCTAATGCCACCCTTTGTGCTTTGCTGTCTCTGCCTGTTGATGTCTATAAATGCTCTCCTTACAAGTCTTCACATGCTATGTATAAAACCTTTATAAATAGCACCCACCAGCACTTACCACAGAGCCATTGGGAAAAACATTTTTGTCTGGCTGTTCTCACAAATGTCTGAAACTTTGCACTTTTTGTTTGATTTTAACTTGATTTAGCTAATATATTCTTAACCACAGCATTGTGATTTAGCAATTGAGACATTTTCTTCATCTTGAACTCTTTAGAATCTCATCAAATTTAGTCATAAAATACAAAAATTGAAAGCAAGTCTGCTTTGTTATACATCTAGATTAAATTTGGTAAATTTAAATGTATAAAAAAGAGGTTACACTTTATGCATGCATTCAGCCAGAAGTTATGATAGTGAATTCTTTTATTCAATAAATATTAGTTGGGGGGCACCTGGGTGGCTCAGTGGTTGAGCATCGATCGGCCTTCAGCTTGAGTGGTGATCCCAGGGTCCCTGGATTGAGTCCCACATTGGGCTCCCTGCAAGGAGCCTGCTTTTCCCTCTGCCTGTGTCTCTGTGTCTCTCTGTGTCTCTCATAAATAAATAAATACAATATTTTTTTAAAAAAATAAATATTAGTTGGTTTCTGGATAGCAAATCCAGGAGCTATACAAAAATTCTGGTTTATGTTATGCTGCCATAGACACAAGCTACCATGGATGAGGGCCTTGAGTTCAAGTATTAGTTTGGAAATTTTTATCTGAAGTTGTTTGGATAAGACACCTGCCCTGACTCTATACCTCATAGTGAGAGGGCTCTGCCAGGCTTCCAAAATGCTTGTTTGCCCTGAAACGTTATTTAGGACATCAAGGAGAGGACACAGAATAAGGTGAATCACTTGTTATTTCCCTTTCACTTTATTTCTCTATATTTTGCTGCCTTCCTCACTGGGGAACAAAATAAGCTACATTAGTGAAAGCAGCAAAACAGTAAGTAGGGAGAGTCCTGCAGTCACCAAGCATGACACCTAAATTTGTCCTAAATCACTAATGCTGTTGTAATAACATAAGCCTGTTCTTCCAGGCCTGAATCAATGGTGCCACGTGGGTGGATTAGAATATTCATTATTTCAAATCAATTAAACAACTCGATATATGACAGTAATGAAAGCTAATGTTTATTAGCAGCTTACAACGTACCAGGTAGTGTCTTAAATGTTTTACATGTATTAACCCATCCAGTTTTCACAATTCTATAAAGCATACTATGTCATTGTCTTCACCTTTTGACAATCGAAGAAACTGAGGCTTTAGAGAAATTTTGGAAATTACTGAAGGTCCCGTAGTTATCAGGCCATAAAGCAGGAATTAAAACCTCTAGTAAATCTGGCTGTTGACCCAGGGTTCGTGACACTAAAGATACAAAGTCCCTACTTCGATTCACTAGGAAAGATAGATATGAAAAAGTGTGTATGTTACAAATCTTTACTATTTATAACAAGAGCTGTGCAGAGGTGTTATTGCTACATATTGGCAGAAAAGGAGGAAACAAAAAAAAAAAAAAGAAAAGGAGGAAACATGACACAGTTAGCTGAATACGACTAAGGCTTTCATTCTATACCTGCTCAAGGTCATACATTCATTCTCACTGGCAGCAAGCATTTGTTAGCCGTGGACATGTTTTCCTTAATTTATTGAGATAAGTAATTTGGTTCCCATGTTCTAGAATTAAAATAATTCAGTTTTCTAATTATGTGTGTCTTTAAACATTATGAAGGCAATAAGAATATAAATTAATCACTCATCTATCATCATAAATTATTTTGTTAGATTACAATTCTGGAAGATTCTATATAATAAACAACATTGTTTTCTTTGTAAAATTGACAATATGGACAATTATAGATAGTATTTATTATATTACTAATATATATTATATTATATTATATTATATTATATTATATTATAATTTATTAGTATTATAAAAAGTAGCAGTTTTACTCCAATCTGTATATTTTGACACTATGTAAATAAATTTTAACTGGTTGTTCAAAGTAGTCACTCAGGAAAAAGTTTCAGTGTCTCTGGAATTTATGTTTTATTCATTTTTATTTATTTTTGATTTTTAGGGGGTATTTTATGTTTTAAAATTGTCTTTGGGAATGTCTAATTGTTAAAGTAACTGAAGTCATTAGGAAATGTGAATATCCTCTAAAATTCGGAACTCTGCCATTCTAGAATCTGATTTAAAAAAAATAATAATAAAATAAAATAAAATCCAAATTAAAAGGATCCCTGGGTGGCTCAGCAGTTGGGTGTCTGCCTTTGGCTCAGGTCGTGATCCCAGCATCCTGGGATCGAGTCCCACCTTGGGCTCCCTGCATGGAGCCTGCTTCTCCCTCTGCCTGTGTCTCTGCCTCTCTCTCTCTCTCATGAATAAATAAATAAAATCTTTAAATATATATTTAAAAAATAATAATAGAATAAAATAAAATAAAGCCCAAATTAAAAATACGTGAATAAACCTTTGTAAACTTGTTGCCCAGAATAAAGGATGCTTAATTTTGGAGTTGAAGGGAATCTGACAAATTATCTGTTCCTCCTTTTCACTGAATAGGCCCTGCGAGTGAATCAATTTTCCCAAGTGTTAGGTCTGAGATCTCTGGGTTCAAGTCCAGTGCTTTCCTGAAACCTGATGGGATGGTCACAATATTGTTGCTTCAACTACATCTTAGGTCATGAGAAAATTTGTATCACTTGAATTTTCTAATAAATTTCCTACCTCAGCATGTCATTTATTCCCCCCCCCCCCCCCCCGAATGAAGATATGTGCTTTGCTCTTAGGTCTACGTTAAAAGAAACTCAACCATTGACGTTTAAGGACTTAACCACCCTACTATACTATAAATAGTACTTATAACAGTGATATGTCTGTCATGCTTTGGGAAGTGCATAAATTGTTAGGATTGACCTAAACCATAAAAAAATATCAAATGCAGAATGTTGAAAATAGGATGTATAGGCACTGGTTCAAAATGTATTATATTTCCAAATTCAGTTCTTCTCTTTCTTTTTTTTTTTCAGTTATTTTCTTAATAGCACACCTCCCCTGAAGAAAAACTTTTCTGAAATTAATATGAATTGGTGTTATTTGTCTGCTCTTATATTTTCTGAATTCAGAATGATTCCCTTCTCACAGTTACAAAATTCCGCAATTTCATCAATAGGTTTCTAACATTTTCAGTAGCATAAGCTGTTATTCAAAAGAAAATGCCAGATCTCTTGAAGAGAAATCCTTGATTTATGTTAGGAAGAAAAATTCAAAGTATAAATTATACAAAAGTATATCTAAAATTCTTAAAATATAAGAAGTCAACTCCAAGTTTATTTATAGCCTTGAAGTAATTTTAGGGTTTAGAGGGTAGACAGACTAATATTCCCATTATGATAGACTCAATAAAATTTGTATTTTTAGGCTGTAAATATCAAGAAGATTACTTCCTATAAGGTCAGAAAAAACAGGCAGTATTCAGATGGCTAAATAAGAAAGAAAATTCTGAGCCTTATTTCATAGGAAATGTGAATGAGACTGTGGTTTGGATTCTGTGACTCTCCAGGAATCTAAGATTCTACCCAGTGTAGGGGAGGCCTGTGGCTGGCCTAAGAGTTAAACTGACATAAGACAAATTAACGGGAAAAACATACAAATTTTATTTAATATTTTTTATGTTTACATGGAAGTCTTCAGAAGAAAAACAAAGATCCAGAGAAGCTTTAGGCCCCCAAAATATTGATTGATTGATTGATTCATTTATTCATTCATTCATTCATGAGAGACACACAGAGAGAGGGGCAGAGACACAGGCAAAGAGAAAAGCAGGCTGTCCGCAGAAGCCCAATGTGAGACTCAATCCTGGACCCCAGGATCACACCCTGAGCCGAAGACCAGACACTGAACTGCTGAGCCACCCAGGCATCCCCCCAAAAGTATTTTAAACAAAAAATAATAATAATAAATTGTAGGGATGTGACAAGACAAAGGGGCTTGGGCTAAGGGCAGAAAATTGAGGGGCAGTGATCAGGAAGTATTGGAGGGAGGTTGCTCTAGGTGGTGTAGCCCTTTTATCAATCTTTGTTCTTCTATTCCATGATCTTGGAACACTTTTCCATTTCCTTGTGTCTTCCTTAATTTCCTTCATGAGTGTTTTGTAGTTTTTGGAGTACAGATCCTTTGCCTCTTTGGTTAGGTTTATTCCTAGGTATCTTATGGTTTTGAGTACAATGGTAAATGGGATTGACTCTTTTATTTCTCTTTCTTCTGTCTCAATGTTAGTGCAAAAAAATGCAACTGATTTTTGTGCATTGACTCTATATCCTGCCACATTGCTGAATTCCTGTATGAGTTCTAGAAATTTGGGGTTGAGTCTTTTGTGTGTTCCATGTAGAGCATCATGTCATGTGCAATGAATGAGAGTTTGACTTCTTTGCCAATTCAGATGCCTTTAATTTTCTTTTGTTGTCTAATTACTGAGGCTAACACAGTGGTGCTGTGTTTCTGATATCAGGGGAAAAGCTCTCAGTTTTTCCCCATTGAGAATGATATTTGCTGTGGGCTTTTCATATATATGGCTTTCCTAGAGCAATCTATACCTTCAGTGTAATCCCTATCAAAATACCATCACCTTATTTCACAGCATTGGAACAAATAATCCTAAATTTTGTATGGAACCAGAAAAGACCCTGAATAACCAAAGGCATATTGAAAAAGAAAACCAAAACTAGTCACAAGTCCGGACTTCAAACTTTATTATGAAGCTGTGATCAAGACAGTATGGTAGTGGCACAAAAACAGACACATAGACCAATGGAACAGAATAGAGAATGCAGAAATGGACCCTCTCAAGTCTATGGTGAACTAATCTTTGACAAAGTAGGAAAGAATATCCAATGGAAAGAAGACAGTCTCTTCGACAAATGGTGTTGGGAAAACTGGACAGTCACACGTAGAAGAATGAAACTAGACCATTTCCTCACACCATACACAAAAGTAGACTCAACATGGATGAAACACTTAAATGTGAGACAGGAATCCATTATAATCCTAGAGAACACAGGTAGCCACCTCTTTGACCTTGGCCACAACTTACTAGACACGTCTCCAAAGGCAAAGGAAACAGAGACAAAAATGAACTATTGGGACTTCATCAAGAAAAAAGCTTTTGCAAAGCAAAGGAAATAGTCAACAAAACCAAAGGGCAACCTACAGAATGGGAAGAGATATTTGCAAATGATATATCATATAAAGGGCCAGTATCCAAAATCTATAAAGAATATATCAAACTCAACACCTAAGGAATAAATAATCCAATCAAGAAATGGGCAAAAGACATGAATAGACATTCTTCAAAGAAGACATACAGATGGCCAACAGACACATGAAAAAATACTCCACATCACTCGGCACTAGGGAAATACAAATCAAAACCACAATGAGTTACCACCATATACCAGTCAGAATGGCTAAAATTAACAAGTCAGGAAATGACAGATATTGGCGAAGATTTAGAGAATGGGGGAACCCTCGTACACTGTTGGGAATGCAAGCTGGTGCAGCCACTCTGGAAAACTGTGATTTGAGGTTCCTCAAAAAGTTGAAAATAGATCTACCCTATAACCTAGCAATTGCACTACTTGGTATTTACTCCAAAGATACAAATGTAGTGATCCAAAGAGGCACCTGCACCCCAATGTTTAGAGCAGCAATATCCAAAATAGCTAAACTATGAAAAGAACCCAAATGTCCATCAACAGATGAATGGATAAAGAAGATGTGGAATATATATACAATGGAGCACTACTTAGCCATCAAAAAAAAAAAAAAAGAATTTTGGCCATTTGCAACAACGTGGATGGAACTAGAAGATATTATGTTTAGTGAAATAAGTCAATCAAAGAAAGACAGTTATTATATGATCTCAATCATATGTGGAATTTAAAAAGAAAAACATGATCAGAGGGGAAGAGAGTGAAAAATAAAAGAAGACAAGGTCACAGAGGGAGACAAACCACAAGAAGCTCTTAATCATAGGAAACAAACTGAGGATCACTGGAGGGGAGAGGGGAGAGGTGACAGGGTAACTGGGTGATGGACACTAAGGAGGGCATGTGAGGTAATGATCACTGGGTGTTTATAAGACTGCTGAACCACTGATCTTTACCTCTAAATCCAATAATGGGTTATATGTCAACTAATTGAATTTAAATAAAATTTAAAAACAAGGAAGTATTGAGGGGGAACTAATGGAAAATAAGGGTTATTTAGTAGATTTGTTTGTGTAAGACCTCATTCCCAGTTTGGTGTCAGCTGCTCATCTCTGGTAGTAAGAATGTTTCTGTTCTCTTCCCAGTACAGAGAAGGCATCTTTTTTTTTTTTTTTTTTTTTTTTTTTTTTAGGGGGAAATTATATGACCCGTGTTTAGGATGAAAGAAAGAGGAGCAGAGAACCCTTTCTGTGTCTGTCTTTATCTCAACTGCCTTCAGCTTGGAGTAATTAATATGCCAAAGTGGCATATTTCGGGGTGGCATGTCCTAAACCCCTTCACCATCAGTGTGCTACTAACACAGGACTTATTATTTTATAAAGTACCCAGTGAATTGTAATAATTAGATATGTAAACCACAGAGTTTAGGTGTAGTAAGCATGTGAAAAATGAAAGATTTTCCTTTCTATGTTCTGTCTATAAGTCACATGTACTAAATGCATGTTTACACAGTGAGAAGGAAAGGAGGAGTACATTTGTCAGATCATAACGTTCAGCATTGCACTCACCTGTGAAGAGATTTAGTTTGCTGATCATGTTCTTCAAGGATAATTTAAATATTTCTTTATTATATTTTCACTCTCCTACGTGTGGTATTTCAAAAGTGTGCTTTGTTTTTCTTTAAAGGAATAATGGCGATGCAAATACAGTCAGTTCTCATTATTCACAGTAGTTGTGTCCTATACATATAATTGCCATGAAGACTAAATTCTCAAAACTGAACCATTGGTTCCAGGAGAAATGCAGGTTGGGTTCCTATGAGCCCCTGGTCACTACATTTCTGTCAACCAATCAGTACATAACCACATTACCTGGTTTGTGTTTGGATTTAAAGGCATCTCATCCAGTGTATCTCGTGGATTCATGAACATTGAACTCACAGTCAACAGCACCATAATTCAAGCCTGAACAAAGTTTATCTAACACATGCATTTTCTCCATCAGGCACATCTCACAGGCACTTTCTTACATTTTGCAAGAGCACTACACAGCACTACACAGCACTTCAGCTCTACTCTTGGGAGAGAGACAATTTAAAAAAGCGGAATCATTCCCAAAACAACAAAGTGCAAAGAAATATGGCACTAAATTGTGAAAGGGACCCATTTTTAATAGTATGAAAGCTGAAATAAGAACCTACAGGGATCCCTGGGTGGTGCAGCGGTTTGGCGCCTGCCTTTGGCCCAGGGCGTGATCCTGGAGACCCGGGATCGAATCCCACGTCGGGCTCCCGGTGCATGGAGCCTGCTTCTCCCTCTGCCTATGTCTCTGCCCCTCTCTCTCTTTCTGTGTGACTATCATAAAAAAAAAAAAAAAAAAAAAAAGAAAGAAAGAATCTAGAGCATTGTCGTATGTGACCTTAGCTGGTAATGTGGACATCAGGTGACTCAGATATTGGGCCCCACTTCACATGTCCATGAGTGGGGACGCACCTAAATTTTAATGAGTAGGCAATTTTTCACATATAGCATCTGCCAGTAATGAAGGGTCAGCTCTACCTATTAATTGGTAATACTTGAAAAAATGTAAAGTTTTCTATCCAAAATCTCAATGAATGAAGCTCAGATAAATGGTGATTTTTTTTCTTCCATCCTCCCCCTGCCCTTATTCTCCTTCCCTCCCTTTCTCCCTTCTTTCTTTTTTGCATTTAGTGTTATTGAAGTAGCATAAAGCAATTTATCTCTGTATCACATGATAACCATTAAAGTTTGCCGTTTTAGCCATCCACTCTTTCTCTGTTTAGAACTAGCCTAGTGGTTTTCTAAAGAATTTGCCTTTTAAAAAATAAAATTCCTTGTTGATACATACTGCGATAATTCACAGATAAATTATATCTTCTAAAATGAAACATTCAGAGTTATTATGATCCAGTGAATCTTATATTTTGATAGTATGCAAGTTCAAAGAGATTTGTGGCCAAATAAGAAAATATCTGTGAGGCACTAGCTAGCAGCTTCTGCTTAATAGGCTCCAAATCAGCTGTTCAACATTTAAAAATAGGGAGATTTCATTAAAATGTTAGATTTCTAACATTTCTTGAAAGCTGAACATTTGAATACCAGCAGCGTCGCTGCATAACTTCAGTTTGCTACAATGGATAGGGACCACCTCTCACATATTATATCCCCAAAACCTCCTCATTGTTTTTCAACTATCAAGACCAAATTTTAAAGCCATTAATTTAGCATCTTTTCCTTGTTGTCTTTAAATCCGGGAGATACCGTCTCTGTTATGCAAGTATCTCTATCATAAGTGAAAAAGTGAAAGATCAATTGATTTTACAACAAGCCAGACATCACCAATGTGCATGGACCGCTTGTCCCTCTGAGCGTTGAAGTTACGACTTCTAGTTTCAGGTGCTTCCAATTATTTTAGCACTGTCAAGGCTGGCTTTCTGCACAAGTGGTAGGAGCATTGCTCACTTGTAGAAGTGAGTTAATTCAGCCTGTTCACCAGGGACTCAGTAGGCATGCAGGTGTCATGAAGTAATGGATGGCACCCAAATTCACAGTGAATCAGATTTCCTCCAGTGCCCCAGTCGCTGACGAGTGGGCCACAGAGTACTATTTAATGTTTTACCAGACAGGACCCCACTGCTCTGATGGAGAGGAGAGAGCACAGTATGTCACAACATGTGTACATTTTGGGCCTTATTAATCGTATTTTATGGTTGATGTAAAAGATTCGCCCAAAGGTATGAGAAATCAAACCAAAAATAAAGCAGAGCTGTAATGTGCTACATCCTATGCATAAACACAAAACATACTAAGCATATATCCTGTCTCTTACAAGTGAATGCACAACATTTATAACAACTCATTTGCCTGTCAGAGAAGTGTAGAAAGTAAATAAATAAAAATGACCATTTCATTAGTCACTTACTCCATCTTGCCAGTTGTCCAGGAACCTTTGTAGTGGCTGTTGAGGAAGCATATACTCTTTGGAAAAAATACTGATTTGACATTTTGAGAATAATGTTAGTTTTCTAACATATGGACTTGAATGAGATAGAGCATTAAATGTGAGATAGCTAAGGAATTGATACACCTCTGAGGTTCTTTCTAAAAATTAGGGTTGCGCAAATAATTGAATTTAATCATATTTCAAAGAAGAATTCTTTGCAATTTCATTTTTGTTTTTAAGGTAGTTTCAATCACATTAAAAATCTTGTTGCTTTTGTGGTGTTGGATTTGCCATGCCATTAGAGAAAATTCTGCCTGTAAATATTTATCTGAAAGTCTTCAATCATTTTAGAAGCCTTAACCGTTTCAAAATTCTGGGTAGCAGCAATGCATGATCAAAAAGGTTTGCATTCTTTAGTGACAGTTGCTTTCTGAATTCTGGCTCAGTATAATCTTTGTTGAGACTATTAGACTATAAGCTTTTTTTGGGGAAAGGTCTTTGCTATCTTCCTCTGCACTGTCTTCCATTCTTCCCACTCTCTTGATAATCAACACAGATACAAGTCTGAGCAAGCACCTTCCCCCAAGGATGCCATCATTACTCACATAGACTCCTGACTTCTGTGTGGAGCATTAGGTCCTTCATGTACCAATTCTAAACCTGCCCCATGATATATGACCCTTAAATATTAAAATTGCACAAAAAAATAAAAAATAAAATAAATAAAAATAAATAAAATTGCACAGAACTACTGAGCTCTATAAAACAGTGAATATGCTGTTTCCCCATCTGTTTTGATTCCTTATTCTGTCTTTTACCAAGAGACTTTACCTATATTAGTGCTTTCATAAAACTTCACCCCTTTACTTCAGTGGCCCCACATTCTTGGCACAATGCTATGGGTGTAGAAATCATTTCAGAGGATTCCAGCTGATATCAGACCTTTGATAATGGTTTCTACAATGTACCATAAAGGAGCTGTTTGCATATCTAGCCAACATTTCTAAGATTTTTTTTCTTGCTTGGCCAAAACTTTGATTTTTCCCTTCTTCTCTTTTCTAAGATATAGTAAAGGAATTCTCTGCAGAAAGTCTATTAGAATATAGTGTATCTGAAGTATGGTAAAGCCAACAGGTGTGTTTTAAAATACAAGGCATTGATCTAAAATTTAAGATATTACAAAGCTGATATATCAGGAAACAACTGTCATTAAAAAGAGAGTTTATTACAGCTCCCAAGAGGAGTGCCGTAGGGGGGAAGCATAAGGGGAAGAACTGGGTCAGTCAGGAGGCAAGAGCCTTCATTGTGGTTTCTGCAGGTAAGTAATAGGTGAGGCAGGGCAGCCAGCTCTTGGGCACAGGGACTGTCCCAGGTTGTCTGTTACTTAACCCTGAGGTGACTAGGACAGAGGGATCATGGCCTTGAGTCTGAGAGCCTGAAGAAGACAGCTGGGCTGGGCTGGGCTGGGCTGGGGGCTCTGGATTGGTGGGTTTGTATTTGGAGGATGCGTTTGTAGGAATTGGCTGACTCTGGGAGGGGCAAAGCCTCAGATGTGAAGGCCAGGATGCAGACAATGGAAGACCCTGTGAATACCGAGGGGAAAGGGGAAGCCTGTGGGAGCTTCAGGAAATGGCCAGGGTTGTTGAAACCCCTCAGCACCTTTACTAATACGAATAATTTATCTCTTCCTCAGTATATATAAATTATCCATGAAATCAGTGCCCCAGAGCAAGTCCCTAAATCCAACTGCTATCCATTAGCCTATGTAGCATTGATATTTGGCCCCAATGCTGACAACCATGTTTTAAATGGAACTAGAAACAGAAGTGAGTTTAAATGAATAGTGATTAAAAAAAATAATAACTGGGAAAAATGTTAGGAATAATAAAATACATTTTGGGGGTTTATTGATGTCTGGTTCCTTTCTTCATCCGTGGAATATTTACTTAGGGTTTATTATTCTAGGTAGTCTTCTCCTAAGCAGAAAAATAGATTGTATATGGTCAGAACCTGTAGAGCTATTTACAGTAAACAGCAATATTATCACAGAGAAGGCAAGTCTAATTTGTTTGACTTTTTGATTTACAAAAATAAATAAAAATAGCTTCCACATGGATTTCCTACAAATAGATTTTATGCTAATTTTCAGAAATTTCTTATTATCTCTGTATTATCAGATATATTAAAGCTGTAACCCTGCTCAGAAGTGTATCAGTCTGGTTTTCTGATGTCTTGTGTGGTGTGAGTGTGAAAATGACCGCTTTGGGTGAAGCAGGAAGAACTTCGTTTTTTTTGTTGTTGTTGTTGTTGTTTTCTTTTGGTCCTTTGATGTTGAATAATATAATTTCAGAAAATTACTAATATTTCTCTGGGACTTATTCACGTGGGCCAACCCTGTGATTAATGAATCATGATTCATCACACATTATAGTTTTTTTATGAAGTAATCCAATAATAGGAAACACAGAGAGCAAGTCCATCTTGCTTCTTTATAGAGTATGTATATATATATATATATATATATATATATATATATACACATATATCTGCATCTCAAGTTAGTATTAAATTGGGATTCTTGGGTGGCTCAGTGGTTTAGTGCTTGCCTTCAGCCCAGGGCATGATCCTGGAGTCCTGGGATCAAGTCCCACATCGGGCTCCCTGCACGGAGCCTGCTTCTCCCTCTGCCTGTGTCTCTGCCTCTCTCTCTCTATGTGTGTGTCTCTCATGAATAAGTAAATAAAATATTTTTTAAGAATAAAAATAAATAAATTCAGTAAAATGTCTTTTAAACTTAGTTAAAAGAAAAACATATATACATTTTGTATTTAAATTCATACTAGAGTTAAATATTTTAGCCTTTGACTTATACAGAAAGAACTCCAGTGTGAGTATAATAAAAGCATTTCATGTTTTAAACTATTTATTCACATCAGAAGCCCAGAGTTGTAGTATTTATATAAATACATGCCACTAAATCATGCATAAGTCTGTAAACTGTATTGTGCCAGGTATGGTTTTGAAGGAAAATAAAAACAGTGAGTTTTCCTTTTGTCTTGTCTCAAACACCACTTACATTTAGATCAGTCTAAGAAGTATTTATTGTGCCAGAAGTACAAAGTGGAACAATCCAGAATCTGTACCTTAGGAAAGCTTAAAATCAACAGAGGAAATCAGACCCATCAAGAGATCATTTCAACGTAAGATGAGAAGTGATACGATAAAAGTCTGTAAGGGTGCCATGGGCTCTTTCATACAAGAAAAGCTTTTCTAGTAGGTGAGAATTATCTGAAGCTCGGAGGATGCCTAAACCTATGTGAAAACATAAGCCATGGAAAAAAGGCAGGGTTTCTATCATGGAGGGTCTTGTAGGCCATGCTGAAGAGTTTTTCGACAACAAAGTTTATTTTAGAAAGATCTTTTTAGCTTCTGTGTGGAGGATAGATTTAAGGGAAGTTAGACTAGAGCGTGGGAATCATCTTCCAGCAATGTTAATGTCATAGACACTGTGTGAGGTGATGGTAGTTTGGTAGGCATGCATAAAAAATAAACTCTTTGTTTTAAAACCAAAGATGGGCTTTATTTATAGAGCTTAAAACTGAGTGAATGTGGGCAACTAAGATAGGAAGAAGCTGAAGAAAGCCTCAGATCTCTGTCTTGACTAGATAATGGGTACAAGAGCAAGTGTTTGGGCCCCCAGAGAAGGAATTACAGGTTGGACTCATAGAGTTAGATTTGCCTGTGGAAGGTCCATATGGATCTTCTAGGCCATTAAATACTCGAGTCCAGTTTTATGGAAAAATAAAATCGGATCCCTCTGATGTTGTTGTTGTTGTTGTTGTTGTTCTACTATGAGTTTTCAAGTACCTAAGGGCAAAGCAGCACATTTTTTTAATAATAAATTTATTTTTTATTGGTGTTCAATTTGCCAACATACAGAATAACACCCAGTGCTCATCCCATCAAGTGCTCCCCTCAGTGCCCATCACCCATTCACCCCCACCCCCTGCCCTCCTCCCCTTCCACCACCCCTAGTTCGTTTCTCAGAGTTAGGAGTCTTCCATGTTCTGTCTCCCTTTCTGATATTTCCTACCCATTTCTTCTCCCTTCCCCTCTATTCCCTTTCACTATTATTTATATTCCCCAAATGAATGAGACCATATAATGTCTGTCCTTCTCCGATTGACTTACTTCACTCAGCATCATACCCTCCAGTTCCATCCTCGTTGAAGCAAATGGTGGGTATTTGTTGTTTCTAATGGCTGAGGAATATTCCATTGTATACATAGACCACATCTTCTTTATCCATTCATCTTTCGATGGACACCGAGGCCCCTTCCACAGTGTGGCTATTGTGGACATTGCTGCTAGAAACATTGGGGTGCAGGTGTCCCGGCATTTCATTGCATCTGCATCTTTGGGGTAAATCCCCAGCAGCAAAGCAGCACATTTTAAGGAGAAATATTGCACAAAATGTGAGATGCTGACCTTCATGAAAGAGCCTTGAAGGTTTTTGTTTTTGTTTTATTCTTTTCCCGAAAGAGAAGTGACTTTTCAGAGTCTATATTAGATATTTTTTGTAGGATTTGGAGAAGGCTCATTTGCTATTACTCTAAATTAGCTGTTATTGACATTTTGGGGTCTATTTTAACTATTTAGGTTTAAACCACAGATATATTGAAAGAAAAGGCAGTGGATTAGAAGGAAGAAATTAATCAGATCAAAGCAGTGTGCAGATGAGATGAAATAGATCACGTACCTCCAGAGTTAATGTCTGTTGGTTGAATAATACCGATTCAATTAATAAAAATGGAGTGAATTCCACCCTCCACCACAGCATGTAGCCTAATATTATCATTTTTTTCTCCAACAGTTGAAACCTTGTATATTTGAATAATTACAGCACCAAAAGGGATCAGAATGATTCTTGATGTCTCTTGCAACTAGTGATTCTCATCTCTAATGAAAAAGTATAAAACAATGATGTCTATAATACTTTAATCCAATTTATTGAAATAGCAATGACAACATACAGCCATTTAACAAATACTGAATGAGTATGGGCTGTTTCTGAGGCACTAAGTACTGGGCATCAGGGTGGAGGGGGGGGACACAAAGTCTCTGATGCATATGTTTTCAGCAGAAGAGAGTGTGTATAATGCTATAAATGTAGAAGCACATAAATATGTCAGGTACAGGGGATCCCTGGATGGCTCAGTGGTTCGGTGCCTGCTTTTTGGCCCGGGGCCAATGTGATCCTGAGGTCCCGGGACCGCGTCCCGCATCCACCTCCCTACATGGAGCCTGCTTCTCCCTCTGCCTGTGTCTCTGCCTCTCTCTCTCTCTCTCTCTCTCTCTCTCAATCTGTCTCTCATGAATAAATAAATAAAATCTTAAAAATATATATGATAGGGATAAATACTATCAAGAATAGAAATCATTGGATGGATAAAGAGTAAAGATGGCAGGAATGCTGTCTGGTCATATCCAAAATATTGACCTCTGACTTAGAAGAAGAACATTTGCAAAACTAAGCAAATTCTATCTTTTATAGTGTTTTTAAACTTTACTTCCAGAGTTCAGGGGGAGGGAGACAATCTCAGGCCAACTCAGGCCGAGCATGGATCCCCATGTGGGGCTCAGTCTCATGACCAGATCATGATCCTAGCCAGATCCAAGAGTCAGATGCTTAACTGACTGAACCACCCAGGCATCCCTACATTTTTAACTTTTTCAAATAAACAGGATAAATTACCTTTCAAATTAGATATATTCTTACTTTATATAAGTGCCTTGGTGCATGAAGACCAACAAAATATACTAATTAGCTAAAACATACAATTTCCCAACTAATATTTATAAATATTATATTACCCAACATTCAAGCTGCTTACCAGTCAACATTTTGAACTATATCCAAAGGAAATGACATTCTCATCTCTGTCTCTACTGCCCCCACACATGCACCCACACCTCCCACATTTACACACACATCTATGCATGTATGTATATATAATAGTATATGAATAATTCCATACATTACATGAGGAGGTAGGTGGATATATAAGTAAATGAATAACATCGGGAAGGCTGTGCACTGACCTTTTGCCCATATCGATCATATTGGTGATCCCCTGTTTTGGGAGTCACATTATACGTTCTCTGTTTCTGTATTATTTGATTTCCTTTTAACAGTAAATATATATTAAACTTGTAGTAAAAAATATAGCAAAGGATTTTTTTAACTATTAAAAGCTTTAGATGTTAAACCCTCTTCTCCAAAATGTCTTCTCCAAAATCAAAGTAAAGACTAACAATGAAATTAAAAAGAAAAGAAAAAAGCCTTCTCTCCCATGATGTTTTGATGAACTGGGCACGTTACCAGCTCTCTGAGTTATTGTTAGAAACAAAATTGTGGAAGCGCTCTGATTTTGCATTCACTCTTTGACTAGCCATTGTTGTTGCTCAGATTGCTTAAACAGTTCAACCATACATATTTAATCACTGCATAGAAAACTTAATTCTAGGGAGTGATAAGCAATCAGGGTAATAGGGGGAAAAAAGGTGGCTTGTCCCAAAATAAGCACAACATATTATTAGATGTCAAATGAAATTTAAATATATTTTTGTAGGAAATAGAATTAAATTCTAATAGATTTTACCATATCCCGGACTCTGTTAAAAGTGTATGTATATATTTCTGTATGAATATTATATCACAGGTTATTTCTAGGAATTTTGCGTTTTCAAAGACAACTCTGAGCTCACATCTTTATGCTGATATTATGCAAGCTTTAAACCAGTTATAGAAGAACAACTTTGATTTCATAATGTAAAAGGCCTGGTTTGCAGAGCATTTTATCAATTTCTCAAATGACCACTTACCATTTGCAAGATAAGGCTTAGTCCGCATAAATAGTGTTCCTTTATGTTTTTGCTGATATTCTACGACTCTCTGAAGAAATAAACCATGCCCATCCTTTCTCTCACTCTTTCCATTGCTCTAAAACTGGGGAAGAGAGGCACCAGCATTTGTACTACTCCATACCTAGAACTGATTGTAAATTTTGATTTAGGAGAAGATATGGTAGGGGTGGATTCTTTCCTCTATCTAAGCTTAGAGAACATTTACTTCCTGAAAGATGAATGGGGAATATTTTATGTCAATTAATATATATTGAAGATATTTAAAAATGATGTGTCTATTAGTCAACTGTCACTGACATGAAATTGACTGCAAAATTACTTTCTGGGGTTCCGGATTTACTCCCTCCTCCTGACTTTTCATTTATGCACTTTTCAGACAAAAAGTAATTTCTTCCAACTGCTGCATTTATAAATTCAACCTGAGATCTTATAATCAGATTCCACTTTTTTCTCTCTTACCTCTCATCACAGATGATAAAGATACTGCAATTGGAATTCAGCTGTGACAGTATAGATGATTAAGCTAAAGTCTAATTGGCTTTGCAGTGTTAGCAGAAGCCTAAATTTAATGGTTGATTTTCCCCCCATAGTAAAATAAACCTCTGTGATTTAGTCTTAGAGAACAGAATTTTGTTGATTAAGAAGGTCTTTTTTATGGATGGTAAAGAATCGACTATAAGAATGAAAACTTAAAGTGCAAAGTTCCATTTTTCTTTCTGAACTTTTTTGAATACGACAAATCTCAAATAAGAAATAAGAGCAAAACTTATAATTGCAAGTAGTGCACAAAAAGAGTGACTAGCTATGGTAGCTCTGCACATCCACTGAGGCTACGGTGAGGGGACATGCTCTTATACTTGAGAGTTGGGGGCCAAGGTATTTCCTGTGGCAGTTGAAGTATACAGGTGCCAGGGACTTAGGACATGAGATGAAAAAAATATTTCTCCAACAGGCTTTAAACTTGCTATTATTTTTCTCCACTGTCACTGTGAAAATCCTTAGCAAGACCTTGCTCCAAATTGAGAGGCAGGCTTCATTCAGGCTTGTAATTCTAAAGTAATTAGAGCTATCCAGTTTGACTGCATTTTCTATTATTCAAAATCAAAAGCTTAAAGAAATGGATTTTAAAAAATATTTTTAATTACAAAGGTCTAATTATCATAAGTAGGTTTCTATTTGTACTCAAAATCTACTCTGAATAATTACAGTTCATCTTTGAGCCATTCCATGGATTTGAAACCTACTGACCAGTAGTGCATAATGAGATTCATGTCATTTTCCATTTCTGATGTAAGTGGCAGTTATGAAACTATTCCACCACCCCCCTTCCCACCATCACTTGTTTCCGAGGGTGGTGACAAAATTGTTTATATTTTTAAAAAGCCTATATCATTTCACGTCTTCAGTAAAATTTTCTAAAACCAAATTAGAGCTACTCTAGTCATAGTGTATTTGTTCTTCTTGAGGTCCAAGAGCAAATAGCACAAAGCTTCTTGAAGTTCAGTTAGCTATAAACTCTGGGTACTACCATAACATTTGTTGAAAATGCAGTAGAACATTAAAAACCATTAGAGGAATGAGTATATCATTAAATTCCACATTTCAGGATCCTTTGTTCTATGTCAAAAAAATAAATTTGTGAGCAAAATGTGTACTTAAAAATCATGAATAATTAGTCCCATTTAAGAAGGAAAACATTAAAACCTCATAATATGTCAAGAATTAAAAATTTTATTTTTTTTCAAGTAAACTCCAGACTCACAAGTTAAAATTTGAGGCTTATAAATCATTAACAGTATTTATGTTGTTAGTATTACAATTAAAGGATGATTTGATACTGATAAAAATTTCTTTGATCAATTTTTATGAATATTTTCCATAAAATTTATTTCAGAACAGACGAACCAAAAGAAGAAATAGAACAAAAACCCAGGACTCCAGATTTTTTCAGGAAAAAACACTTCTTTCTCATTTCATCTGTGCAAACACGCATTGGAAGTGGGTGTATTTCACACTGGGTAGTGACATCCAAGAACTGAAATAAAATGTTATTTGTTTCTTCTCTTAGGGGCTGATGTTATCAACTTTGATGGCCACGTCGTGTTACCATATAGATTCAGAAACAAGAAGATGAAAACACTGAAAGACGTCATTACCTTGAAATTTAAAACCTCTGAAAGTGAAGGGGTGATCTTGCATGGGGAAGGACAGCAAGGGGATTACATCACCCTGGAACTGAAAAAAGCCAAGCTGGTCTTCAGCTTAAACCTAGGTATGTTCTGACTTTTGGCACCATTTTATTCATTTATTAATCTTCCCATTAGTAAAATGTGAATGTTCCTTAATTCTTAAAATGGAAATTATAAAAAAGCAGTTCCCATTATCAATTCATCTTTAACCCATAGTGGTTTAATCCATATGTACTTATTCATTAAAAAAATAATTCTTATGTCCTTGTCCTTAGCAAGGTACTATATACTAGCATCTGAGAAACAGTGGTGAACCAATAGAGAAGGTCCTTAAGTTCATGAAGTTTATGACCTAGTGGAGGAGCTAGAAAATATATTATCTATTATTTTAAAACAACTAAATCAAAAGCATTGTCTTCAAATAATGATAAGTGGTGTAAAATCAATCAAATAAGCTAAAATGATAAGAGATACTGCAGAGATATGTATGCATATGTATGAAGGAACATCCTCCTGGAGAAGATACACTAGCTGAGATCTCAGTTATGGCTATAACTGCCGTGAGAATATCCGAGAGAAGAGCATTCCAGCTACCAGTCACTACTGATGAAGATCCAACATGTTCAAGGAACAGGAGGGAGGCTGGTATGGGTAGATGAAATGAAGTGAGTCAGTGGAGAAGACGGAAACTGAAAGTTGGGGATTGTTCAAATCCTGTAAGATCCTATACAGCATGGGAAAGGTTTTAGGCGGTGTTAGTCAAGAAAAAGAAGCTGTTGGTAGGCCTTAAACTACATGGCATCATGATCTTATTTTTAAAAGTTTACTGAGACTTCTGTAAAAGAAAATGCTTGCATTTGCATGAACTTCAAAGCTAGACTCCCTCATAATGCAAGTGAGATGTAGCCTGGGCTTGCAGAGGTGGCTCAGTGGAGATTCAGGGAAGTAGGTCTAGGTGGGAGATGACTTCAGTGGTAAGTTTAACAATGATATGTAACGAGGAAGAAAGAGAAGAAGCGAAGTTCCTACACATCAAAGGAACTTAAGTGCCATTTTCAGAAGTAGAGACAAGTCTATATTTTCTCTAGAGTTCTGGTAAAGGATTATTAGTTTCCTCTAATACAGGAGGTCTAAAGTGAACGTGATGCATTTTGATTTATTAGACATCAGAGTTGAGATTTCAATTAGGGAGTTGCATGTATTAATGGGAGGGAGAGGAAGTTTACATGAAGACTGAGGGGAATAGGCAGTAAGCAGGAGGAAATAGGAATGTGTGGTATCAGAGACCAGGGAAAGAAAAGAGGCAGCTATTTTGTTGAATTCACCTAAGATGACGATAGGCAGGTGAATATTGATTGGCTTAGACTACATAGAAGTTACTGTTGATTTTCTCTCCTTGGAATAGAAAGGATGGTAGTTTTATTGACATAGGTTAAGAAAAGATGAGAAATGTGGAACTGAATTTTTCAAACATAATCTAACTAGAAATCAGAGAATCAGAAATTGAGAAATAAAATATTGGCTGAAGAATGAGTTAAACTTGAATGAGTTCTTATTTTGTCTTGGGTTTTTGTTGTTTTCAAAGCATTTTTAAATCTCTTGGTTGGCTAAAAGTTTTGGGATTTATGCAAGAATTTTTTGGAAGGCATCACGTATTCCATAAATTTTCTTCTGTTGTAAATAATAAGAGAATTCTACAAAAATATTATAACTAAAATATATTAATAGTTAAAGTTCATATGTGTCCCAGTCGAAAACTACAAAACTAAAGATAAGAACCCAAAACCAGATCCTGTCTTTTTTGACCTGCTTATCAGTCTGAGTGGTCTAGACATTTCCAAATATGGCTTGTGTTCTACAATTTAAATTTTATTACTTTGAAAGTTCGTACTATACTAAAATATGCAGTTTCAGTTAGTTTTTTTTTTGTTGGTAATACTTGATACAATGTCTATAAAGATTTACCCTTTATTATGAAACTTTCCTCACTTCAAATCTGATCTGATAGAAATAATAGCTTCTATAAGAAAAAATGAAGAAGAAAAACGCACAAAAAGCTGGATCGGTTAATTACACAAAAAATATTGAATTATTTGACATTACGTAAAATCACAATGCATGTGAAACTAGAAAAATGCAAATGTCAAATATGGACGTTTAGTGCATTCATGAGTAAGAATTTATACCACTCCTTAAGAATGCCAACAAGGCTTTACGAGAAAATGTAGACATAGGACATAAAAGGTAATGCATAGAAGAAAATGTAGAAGTATTCTATGAACATCAGATGTTCTATGGTACTGTCTATAAAATAAATGCATGATAAAATAATGACTAATTTTTGTTAAGTAAATCAATTTAAAAATATCAGTATTGATGAATGTGTGACATAATTCTTTGTACTGTTCTTTGTATCAGAAAATATTTTCAATAGAACAGTTGACAGTGTCTTCAGATATCTAAAAATTGCCTGTATATGTTAATCTAATAATGTAAGGAAATAATGGGAGATGGTTATAGGATATAAGTCTAAGGACGTACTTGGTAATATTGATTACACTGTCAAAAATTGGGAAAAAAAAGCTAAGCATATAGAAGAAATATGTCGATATGAATTTAAAATATCTGTGAATAATTTTAATTCTAAAAAATTACTATAAAACATTAAATTGTCACCCATTCCCAGAGTTAGGAGTCTTTATGTTCTGTCTCCCTTTCTGATATTTCCTACCCGGGATGAGCACTGGGTTTTATTCTGTATGTTGGCAAATTGAACACCAATAAAAAATAAATGTATTATTAAAAAAATTAAAAAAATAAAAAATAAAACATTAAATTAAACTGCAGTATAAAATATTATAAGTAATATCTCAATATTTTTTATTATATATGCACACATAAGTATATATGTATATAGTTAAATATATGTATAGGAATAAAATCTGGAAGGAATTAGACTGAACTAGGTTTAGTGCTGGAAATGATTTATTAATGTAACACATATTAATTCTTCACAATACTCTCCACTTATAATTATGTACATGTATTCATGTATTATCTGGGAAAAATATCTCTAAATCATTTTTGAAACAAGTTTCAGTAGAAGATAAGGAGAAATAGGGGGCGTAGAGGGGGATAGATATCAGAAAACCAAATGTAAGTACTTTTTAAAATATGCACACACACACTCGGAGCAATTGAGTTATATCTAAGGATGTTTGCTTTTTCAAACCTTTCTTGTTTTTTTTTTTTTTTTAAGTGAAACACACAGAGAAGCCTTTTAAAAGCCACTGTGCCTTATATATGTGTGACATTACTGTTCTGAAACTCGTAGCTGATCCTCTGACCTCACAGAAGGATCATTGCCATTTCACTGGAAAGCAGTTTACTTAGAGTTTTATTGACTGACTGGAATTTATGAGAGTCGTGGAAATGCACTCACTCCTATGTCCACTGTGCCTTTTTAATGCCATTACCTAAATATCAGGCATATCTAGCTGCTACTACTCAGTCTTCTAGTCATTTACAGTAATTTAAAGTAATAAAATAGAGTATATCCTTTTCTTAGACGTACTCCTACTTTTCTTTCTCCCTCTCTGTCCCACTGCCACATGTGCACAGACAGTTGAATCACAATCACAGTCACAGCACATTTGGTTTCATCACTGGAAGGAAAGAAGATCTGATCCAGTAAAACCATAGAAAATGCCAGGTTTAGGCATCATTAGCATTCTAAATGTGAAAAGGGAAAAAAAAAGGAAATCACTCAGTGCTCTAATCAATTTATATTTCTCCTATTTATATTATACTGTTTGTTTTGGAATCATGTTATATTTTTAGAGCATTTAGTTTTGCCTGACCATGAAAAGCAGTGCTTGATTAGACAAAATAGAAGATAGCATAAAACATGTAAACAGTATCCAGAGATGACCCTAGTAAACATTTTAGATTCTCACAACCTTTCACTCTCATTTACAGTCTTGTTGCCATGGAAATCTGCTTTCAAAGCTAGATTAATGGTACATACATATTTTTGCAAGTTTTTATTTTAAAGTGTAATTCAAGTTAATTTTCCATGCCATTAAATATTACATTGTCCTTAAAATTATGCTTTTGGAGTCAGTGGAAAGTGGGAAGTATCATGCTGTGTTTTCTTGACCAATAACAAAAATAACGGCAATAATAGAAGACTGTTAACAGGTAAACATTTAGCTAATGTTCGCTATATGCCAAGAAGTTTGTTAAGTCCTTTGCATCTATTAATTAAGTTAATTATCATAGCAACCTTGAAAAGCTGGTAGCCTAATTTTCTACATTTTATATATGAGGCAACATAGGTGCAGAGAAGCTGCCAGCTTGCCCAGGATCACAGAGCGAGCCAGTGGTGGAGCCGGGAGCCAGCAGGAGAACCCAGGCACTTGGCTCCCGAGCCACGGGGCACTGACTTTGTAAGGAACCTGGAACATTTAGCAGAATTCATGGCACAGTAAAAAATAAAATGCTCATTTTTCTTTTCTTTTCAAAGGTGGTGTTTTCCATCTTTATTAGCTTTTATGAATTTTGAATATGAAACTGTCTTGAAGTATATTTACATGCTGGTTCCCCCATACTATAGTCAGTAGACAGGACTTGAGTGGGGCACCAGCCTGTGGCTGTAGGGGAAGGTGTGCTGCTACACAACGTGGCTGTGGTGTTGTTGCCTCATTTCTGTCCATTCCATGACTCAGGAAGCAACCAGCTGGGCCCCATCTATGGCCACACGTCCGTGATGACTGGAAGTCTGCTAGATGATCACCACTGGCACTCTGTGGTCATTGAGCGCCAGGGCCGGAGCATTAACCTCACCCTGGACAGAGGTGTGCAGCACTTCCGCACCAATGGAGAATTCGACTACCTGGACCTGGACTACGAGGTGAGCTGAGGACCCATCCATTGTACTAGATCTTGAGTCTCTGACTGCGTCATTGTGTTATTGTCATACCTGCCCACTCCATTTGTTTTATTTTCCAAAGAAAAATTATCTTTCACCTTTAGGGTCTAATGTGTCATTTATTCATTTCTAAATCTGTAATTTCAAAGAATATTGGAAATAGTTTAAAAATCTTAGTACCAAAGTAATAATTTAATGAGAACAGACCATATATCATGTCATCAGGGCAGTTTAGTAAGTCCAGAACAAATATATGTTGTAATCTTTCCATTGGTAGTTAATTATGATATAAACCACCTATGATTCTTGAGGATAGACAATATATTATAAACACATGATTGATTAATATTTATTACAAAATACTAAGAAATCCTGAGTTCTGATTTATATTAAGTCATTTATGACTTCATTACTATAGTTTTTTTTTTGTCAGGTTATGTTTGCTCAGATATAATTATCATAGAAGAAATAATAAGGTAAAATATAGAATGTTTTAAGAGGCTCTCCATAAATAAAAGGACATATAGTTTATCTTATGAATGATCAAAAGTAAAAAAAGTAATCAATCATATTGGTCTCATAAAAACTATAAATTCCCATTTTATACAGGTAGGCATTTCAGGTTTTTAAAATAAATTGTTTGGAGAGCAGTTCAACCTCAAAATATCCACCAAAAATATTAATCATATATAGAGATAAGAGTTCTGTAAGATGTCCATCACAGTGTTACATATTCCAAGAGAAAAGGAGTAACACTAAATGAACAAAAAGAGTGTATCATCAAAATAAATAGGATGAGATATTATTTAGCAAGGGGTTTCTAAGCTTTCTTTCTTCATGAAAACCCCAGTATGTTATTAATTTTTCCACAGATGTCCTAGACCATTCTGTAACAGAGCCAGACTACTTAATAAATGTTGATGTCCTAACAACTCAGTAGCCATTCAAAAAAAAAAAAAAAGATAAATGAAAAAAAATGTTGTTTAATTCTTAAAACAGCAATGATCATTTGCTAATGGGATGAGTGTCCCTGTGTGGTACAACTCCTTCGATTTTGGGATCAGATTTGACTGCCATCTTCATCTTCTGTTCCACTTTTACTTTCATGTGACGCTCTTTTTATGAGAGAAGTGATAAAAAGCTCACCTTCACTAGGACTGGAGATCTTCAAAAGCAATGTGGTAGGATGTTGGAATGGTGAAGTAGGTCAAGCTAGCGTTTCACATAATGCCTAGAACATGTCCAATATTGCTGTGTATCCTTTAAAACTAAGAAGTGAAAAAGAAAAGAAAAAAAATGTAAGAAGTGTATGGTGGCTGTGACCCTGTGAGTTTTCTGTGCCAACTCATCGTGCCTTGCCCGCAGTTTTGAAATTGTTGATATACATATACACACACATGTATGTGTTAATCAATATCTGTATATAAATTTTTTTAAAATGTGAAATATGCTCACTATAAAATAATTGAAAAAGTTAGGATTTGCAACTATGCTTTTTATTTTCCTTATATATTTAAATTGTTTCTAAATTTTCTGTGAGATGAATATATTACATATATTCCTAAATAGGAGTTTAAAATAGATTATGCTATATAAAGTCTGATATTGAGACTTTATTAACATTAAATTTAAGGTTACCAGAAAATAACTGCATCCCCCAAAAAAGTCTCCTTAAAACAAAATGATTGGTGCAATAGAAAGAACATGAAAATGTCAGAAGTTTTTTTGTTTTTTGTTTTTTTTCTAAATTAGTACATTTCTTGGCTTAGGTGGTTTATCTGCCACTGTATGAGAGAACTTAAAGATGAATTATTCATCCTCCATTAATAAACTTTGAAGTACCGGAGAAGAGATGAGAGATCTTGGAACATTAGCAATGGGCAAACACAATTCCAATTTTCAAAAAAACAGAATTAAAAATTTGAGGTCATAGACTCTATTGAGTTTGTGTGGAATCCATGAATATTCATGCATACACACAGAGTCAGCAGTTTCATGGACACTTTGAAACCCATCAACATACATACCATGTTTGAGAACCTCAGCTGTAGATGACAATGCCCTGAAGCATCATTAGACACACTGGGAAGAAATTTAAATTTATTGATAAAGAATCCTGAGTCAGTTGAGTTTTCACACATACCTCTGACTCATCCATATAGTAACTAGACTCAAACCCCAAAAGAGGGGTGTTATGAATAACTGAAGACATTTCTATCACTCAGAAAATTCCAAGGGTTTTAGGCCCTGTGCCAGGAACCGGGAACAAAGACCCAATATATTTATTACATCACACCATGATAGAGTATTCCCAGCTTATATAGACACAATGAATATAAGTAATCTCAGGAACATACATAATAATAAAAATATAGAGATGAGTTCTTAGTACCTATTATTTAATGTAATTTAAAACTATATGATTTAATTTTAAACAATGGCTCTGTTGAACAATCAGTTCTCATGGGCTAGTATGAGTGGGATTCAGCACACCGTAGGGGAAAGCTAATACCTATCACTATTCCCAGAGATGTACATCATGAACGAAGCAGTAGAAAACAAGTTTGTTCCTTTGAGGTACCTCAATCTCTTTATTTTTGTGGAAGATGGCTTAAGAGTTTACCTTATCACCTCCCGGAGCCCGTGACACTGTGAAGTGTGCCAAACGCTGTGTGCAGGCCAGCTACTAGCCACATGGTGCCCTAAAAAGGGTACAAAGGTAAACAGATACACATCCTTCTCAGCTAAAGGGCAGGACCACACACTGATGTTTGGCCTGGCTTCTCTCTTTTCTTCAGCTAAATTCCAGGATAGATCACTGTGGATGTTATGCCATTGCTTTTTGCAATACCTGTCTGCTTGGGAGGTAGAGGAATGAATGCCCCCTGGTAGCTGTAGAACTACACTAGGATTTTAGAGGGGAAACCAGCTAAGATTTTGTAGAGAATCAATTGCATGGCTCAAACTGGGACAAAAGGCCTGGGTTTGAGTCCCTTTTTGCTCCTTATTGGTTGTGTGACAGTGGACAAATCATAGTCTCCTTTTGGAAAATGGATGTAATAGCACATTTGTCATAAGATTATTTTTTAAAGATTTTATTATTTACTTATTTGACAGAGAGAGAGCTCACAGAGGGGGAGCGGAGAGGGTGAGGGAGAAGCAAGCTCCCCAGAAGCAGGGAGCTCAATGCGGGGCTTGATCCCATCACCCTCAGATCATGATCTAGGCTGAAGGCAAGCACTTAACTGACTGAGCACCCAGGTACCCCTGTCATAGCATTATTATATGAAGAAGCCATGGGAAGTAATAGAAATCACCATATATATCAGTTATGATTAATTAGGCTCACGTAACAGATGCTTGTTTATTCTCCTTCATTTGAAAGGTAACACTAGGCAGGTAACACTAGGAAAGGTAACTACCTAAAACATTAAGGTAACACTGGGCTCAAATGACCGGGTTATCAAGACTCTGGTCTCTAACCTTGCTGCTACTCCAGTCCCATTGCAAATCACCCAGGATGGCTGTTCATATTCCATCTTGCATTCCATTGGGAAGGAAGAGTGAAGAAGGTTGTGCTCTCCTCCTCTTTCGATTATGGTTTTTGGAGTTAAACACAGTCCTACTACTTTCATCTCAATAAAACCAAAACTTGTTTCAGAGAGGTGGGTGAATGCCATGTGTTAGCTGCACAGCAACGTGCACAGCTGAAAAGCATTCTTGTTTTCCTAAAGAAGGTAGGGAGAAAGGACGCTAGAAGTATCTAGCCGTCTGCCACATTTTGCAAACACTTGGTGGCTAACAAAATGGTCAGTGTGATTACCTCCTCAGACTCAAGGTTGTTATTGAGTGGTAGGATCATTAATAAGTCAGTCATATGAGTTATATGAATATCTGATGAATAATCCAACAATTGCAACCATTTTTTTGACTTTCTGAATAATTACAATATCAGAAAATATTCGTGGTCCAGGTATTTCATCCTACTGATGAGAATACATAATCAGAAGATGTAACAACCTAATATCATGTGATTAGGTACATTAGGAATTGGGATGTGAACCCACATCTCTTAGTTGTAAGGAAATCTGGTAAGTTGAGCCTGTATTGCTTCACTAGGGCACCTGTGATGATGAGGTAGGACATGTGCTAAGGGATGCTGAAAGCAGAGAAACCACAGGCGTGTTTAATCATCAGCAAAACAGAAAATGAAAGGCCCAAAATAAACTGTTCACGTGGAGAGAGAATGAGACAATATGTTTCAAATGGTATTTAGTAATAATGTTCAAAATGTGATGCCGCATGTCATTAAGCATAGATTTTGTTACCAATAACTAGGAAAGAATTGGTAAAATAAACTGTAGACAGGAAATACAACACTTAACATAATTATCAGTAATTCTTACCTTTGGTATTAGGTATACTTATTTGTACCTAATAAGTTCCTTTTAGTGCCACTTGAAAATATTTTCGTAATAATTCTACTATTTTACATTACTATAATTTTCCTTTTGTCATGTCCTAATTAATTTCTATATATTCTCAATTTTCCCTTCTTTCATATATAAACTCTATGGTAAATGATGCATAATGGTTGCTAACCATTATTAACAAATTTTATTTTAAGTGAGGTCTTTTTTTATATTGTGTCATAATCTATCATTAATTTGTGCTTTTTTTTTTTTTTTCCTGCAAAAACTAAGCATCTAGGATGCCATGACACTAAATAAAAGAACATAAATTGCTAATGGCCTCCTAGAACACAAAGATCTGTGCAGGGACGCCCGGGTGGCTCAGCGGTTGAGTGCCTCCCTTCGGCCTAGGGCGTGATCTTGGAGTCCTGGGATCGAGTCCCACATTGGGCTCCCTGCATGGAGTCTGCTTCTCTCTCTGCCTGTGTCTCTGCCTCTCTCTCTCTCTGTCTCTCATGAATAAATAAATAAAATATTTTTTTAAAAAATCTGTGCATTATGTTTCAAATATGAACTCTTGACATTCAAAAATGTCATAACTATTGCTTTCATTTTCAAAGCTTTATAGGAAAAGATAAGGATAACATTGAATAATAAAAGAGAAATAATATCTGGGTTATATATCTTGGTATTGCAGCTCTGGTTAGTATTTAGATTTATTTATCACTAATTCACTATTAGCAGTAAATGTCATTATGGCAATACGTATATTAAGTATAATTTTGTATTATAGGAAATTGATGCTATAGTACCGTAATTTGGCCAAAGATATATGGGAAAAGATATTCTCTCTCTCTTTTTAAAGATTTTATTATTTATTTGAGAAAGAGAGAGCACGGATGTACACAAGCAGGGAATTGGGGTGGAGGGAGACAGAGAAGCAGAATCCTGGCTGAGTAGGGAGCCCCATGCAGCCAGATCCCAGGACCCCAAGATTACAACCTGAACCCAAGGCAGATGCTTACAACTGAGCCACCCAGGCGCCTTGACATAATCTCTTCTTATAGGTGATAGTAGCCAGAGAATCACAGTGAAGAGCATCTATCTTATTCTTTAGGATTTAGAAGACCTATAATAGTTCCAGGCATATAGTGCTCAGAGAGCAGCCTCCATCTCCTAATATATATTTTAATCAATATTGTAATAAGACTTTTTGAACTGTGTTTTGCATTCAGAATAAGTCTAGTGAATCTTTGACTTTAGTGGTCATTTAGATTAAAATAAGTCTACATGGGGACGCCTGGGTGGCTCAGTGGTTGAGCGTCTGCCTTCAGCCCAGGTCTCGATCCCAGAATCCTGGGATCAAGTTCCGCATTGGGCTCCCCATGGGAAGCCTACTTCTCCCCCTGCCTCTGCCTCCCTCTCTGTGTCTCTCATGAATAAATAAATAAAATTTTTAAAAAAAATAAGTCTACATTGTACATAAGGTTTATTATTATATTATATCAGTGCTGGTTATCTCATGATGCCCAGAAACATTCATTAGTATGTCTATGGAGGATAAACATAAAAATGTGTTTTTAATATTACTTAATAAAAGAAGGTTGCTATATAAAATATTTTGAAACATTTCAGGAAAATTAAATACCTTTTGAGTGGTTACAATACAAGAGATTATTGCTATTTTCTTGTTAAAGTTATAATCTAATTGCTGGAATGATACTGTTACGCACATCTAGAACAATTTAATTTAATATGCAACAGATTTGGAAGGCAGAAAAAAATGTCTGTATATTCTGGGAGAAGTATAGAGAGCTTGGTTGTATAAGCAGTTTTGTTAATTATTAAGTCTAATTTATTGTGAAATTTTATTAAGTCAAATACAGTGTGAATGTTTACATTTTTTTCTTTTCTCAAAGATAACCTTTGGAGGCATACCTTTCTCTGGGAAGCCAAGTTCCAGCAGTAGAAAGAACTTCAAAGGCTGCATGGAGAGCATTAATTACAATGGCATCAACATAACTGATCTTGCAAGAAGGAAGAAACTAGAGCCCTCAAATGTGGTAAGATCATTCACTCCAAAATAGTCATTCATAGAAAAATCAAAGAAGCTTTGTTTTGCTGGAGTGTTAAACAACAGCATCATAGCATTTGCCATCATACTTGTATTGGGCTCAACAACGTAAAAATAACTTTAGAATTATCTACAAAAGTCTAGATAGTGGATATACTCTGAGAATAAATGATGTTTTTTTAATTAAATTAGCCTGCAGTAGATGGTAAGGTTTACATAGATGGGGCAAAGGATTTTGACCCAGTGTTTCTGGATTCCCCACATCAGAGGGACAGGCATACCTTGGTCTTGCCCTTTGTCCCAGCCGTTCAGCAGCCGGTAAGTTGGCATTATCATTTCCAGATGTCTTATCATATATGGCTTTCCATTTCTTGTCTATGATTTAATTCAGTATTTTAAAAGTGTGACAGCCAGAGACTTTAACATATTCATTTCCATATTTCCAAAGATAATTCATCCAGGTAAGTAAATAAATACACTTTTTTGTGAGAGCCTTAACCATACTAAGTATAGGCAGTTAAATAAGGATTGACTGCCCCTGGACAGTGAAATCTGTGACATAGAACCTAATAGTGATCTTCTTCTAGCTCCACAGTGAGTCTTTTCCAGGTTTAACTTATTTCAAGGAGGAGAGCAAAGATTGAAGAATGCTCTAGCATACCTGCCTCCCCAGGACACTTCTTAGGATCACTGAAAGATATCAGCTGAAATATCTAGTATGTGTTCCCTATGTTTCTGCAAGAACAGGAGTTAATTTCAACCTGCAAGTGTTATTTGGGAGAGTCTAGGATTGCAGAGACCCACGCATTTGAGAGCCACTGGCAGCAGACAATGTTATGAGTGCTTACACTGTATTCCAAAAGAGCTCTGATGATCTGTTGCCTCACATTTGAGCCTGCGGTTTTCACAAAATGATTGGACAAATAGAAATCCCCTCTTGGTGGCACCTGGGTGGCTCAGTTGGTGAAGCATCTGCCTCTAGCTCAGGTCGTGATCCCGGGGTCCTGGAATTGAGTCCCACATCCAGCTCCCAGCTCAGTGGGGAGTCTCCTTCTCCCTCTCCCTCTGCTGCTCCTCCTGCTTATGCTCTCTCTGTCTCAAATAAATAAATAAAATCATTAAAAAAAATCCCCTCATGAATAAACAGGAGTTCAGGTTGGGTATGAAAATTATTATTATTATAAAATAATTTAATATGAATTTTTTTTCAATAATTCTTTTTCAAAAATAATAATTTATACTGAGTAAAAAGTTGAACTTTGAAATTATCTCATAAAATGTATTGACTATAGAGAAAAATAGTAGTTCCACTTAAAGGCAGCAGACACTGTGCTAGGAATGTTACTTTTATGATAGTCTGAGAATAGTACTACAAGATGAGTAGAGATGTTATCATACACATATTATAGATGAAAAAAAAAAACCTGAGATTTTGCCTAGAAATAACTTTCCAAGATGACTGAATGGGCGTTTACAGTATGTGACCCCCAAAATCATGGTTTCCTTACATGCTATGATTTTCTTACCTAGAGCAGTATTAATACATATGCTCTTTTAAGCTTTGGATAAAATGGTACCAGGCTCCTTTTTTTCCCCCTCGGAAGGCATTGCTTAAGATAAAAAGGTACAGAATCCAAATCATCTGAAAACTTTGTCTCTATTTTGTACCTTTAAGAAGACGTGAAGTGTTATTTCTGCCCGAACCTCCCAGTTGGTCCTGAGATTTATTCATTAGACATCTAAACCAAAAAAGATTTTACTATGGAGACTCATTCCTGGAGCAGCTTTAACTACAAAATATATCATCATTATAAATGCTATTTTAACTTCAATAACAAAGATATTTAGTAAAGCATAAGTTATCTATAATTATATTTGTTGAAATAGAGTGAGCAGACATAGAATAAACTTTTAAACAAAAATAAATGTACATGTTAAAGTTTTAGGCAGGATAGAGACAAGTAAGCAACTCTAAAAGGATGAATATTTATGAAGGAAATTTGCTTTCAAAGATGTCAGGTGGTGATATTTCAGTGAAATTGACTCAGCGCTCACCCTGGACCTACTCATTCCCTAATACTGGTTCACAACCTCCTGGAAAGCTTTCTGGGTGTCATCTGCAAACAGCCCCTGGATGCAGAAGGCAGGACGAGACAGAAGAAAGAGACAGATCACCCCATATTGATAGGTGGCAGGTTTAATAAGCAAGGGCACTTTTAGGCTTGTCTTGGGCAGCCACAAGATGAGTAGGTCTCTGCACCTGCATGCCAAATCTTAAAAGTTTATATAGAAGTCTTAACCAGATTCAGTTATGGTTAGAGGAGGCCTTAACCAGTTGAGTACCCAGGTTGGATAGCCTCAACACCATGTCTCTGTCTCCAGACTGTATCCTTGGTGCAGCCTCCGGGGATGGGGAAGGCAGATAGACTATACCTTCCCAGGACAGGGGAGGAACCTCCAAACTCTGAGTCCTGCTCATGGGTTACTTGGCAGTCATGTCTGCTTCATGACGTCCTCTAGTACCTCACGATCTTGACTTCTGAGTCATCACCTTTACGCAGAAAGGCCATTTAATTTTGTTGGGAGACATTCCCCACAACATGGGTATCTGATCAGTTATAACATCTCAATTATTAGGCAAAGGCAGTTCTTTTCATTAGTAAAAGTAAGCAGTTAAAAATTGTTATCTGTGAAGCTACAGTGCAAATTTAGTTTGAATATTAATTCAGAGGGACACCCTATAATTCTATTATAGATATAATGGTCAATGTGCTGAAATGGAAGAATGATCACTATAAAGCTAGATATCGTGGTGGTGCGTTATTGTGAAATAAATAAATAATTGAAGGACCAGATGGAAATGTCATCAAATTATATTCCTCAGAATATTACGGTGGGATAAAAGAAGTTGGAAGCAAACGTAGATTTTCAGAACCTTTTTTCCCATTTTTTTTTAAAATTGAAATTCAATTTGCTAACATACAGTATAAACACCCAGCGCTCATCCCATCAAGTGTGCTCCTCAGTGCCTGTCACCCAGTTACCCCATCCCCCTGCCCACTTCCACTTCCCCTTGTTTGTTTCCCAGAGTTAGGAGTCCCTCATGTTTTGTCACGCTCTCTAATTTTTCCATTCATTTTCCCTCCTTTCCCTTATAATCCCTTTCACTATTTCTTATATTCCACATATGAGTGAAACCATATGATGATTGTCCTTCTCCAAACAGTGGGTATTTGTCATTTATAATGGCTGAGGAATATCCCATTGTATACAGAGACCACATCTTCTTTATCCATTCATCTGTCGATAGACACTGAGTCTCCTTCCAGAGTTGGACTACTGTGGGCATTGCTGCTAGAAACATTGGAGTGCAGGTGTCTTGGTTTTTCACTGCATATAATCTTTGGGGTAAATACCCAGTAGTGCAACTGCTGGGTTGTAGGGTAGCTCTATTCTTAACTCTTTGAGGAACCTCCACACAGTTTTCCAGAGTGGCTGCACCAGTTCACATTTCCACCAACAGTGCAAGAGCGTTCCCCATTCTCCACATCCTCTCCGACATTTATTGTTTCCTTTCTTGTTAATTTTCCCCATTCTCACTGGTATGAGGAGGTATCTCATTGTGGTTTTGATTTGTGTTTCCCCGATGGCAAGTGAAGTGGAACATTTTTTCATGTGCTTGTTGGCCATGTCTGTGTATTCTTTGGTGAAATTTCTGTTCATTCTTTTGCCCATTTCATGATTGGATCATTTTTTTCTTGGGTGTTGAGTTTAATAAGTTCTTTATAGATCTTGGATACTAGCCCTTTATCTGACGGGTCATTTGCAAATATCTTCTCCCATTCTGACGATTGTCTTTTAGTTTTGTTGACTGTATCCTTCACTGCGCAGAAGCTTTTTATCCTGATTAAGTCCCAGTAGTTTATTTTTGCTTTTGTTTCCTATGCCTTTATAGCTGTATCTTGCAAAAAGTTACTGTGGCCAATTTAAAAAAAAAGGTGTTGCCTGTGTTCTCCTCTAGGATTTTGATGGAATCTTGTCTCACATTTAGATCTTTCATCCATTTTGAGTTTATCTTTGTGTATGGTGCAAGAGAGTGGTCTAGTTTCGTTCTTCTGCACGTGACTGTCCAATTTTCCCAGCACCATTTACTGAAGAGACTTATCTTTTTTCCAGTGGATAGTCTTTCCTGCTTTGTTGAATATTAGTTGACCATAGAGTTGAGGGCCCACTTCTGGATTCTCCATTCTGTTCCATTGTGTCTGCTTTTGTGCCAGTACCACACTGTTTGATGATCACAGCTTTGTAGTACAACCTGAAATCTGGCATTGTGATGCCCCCAGCTTTTTCAAAATTCCTCTGGCTATTCAAGGTCTTTTCTATTCCACACAAATCTTAAGATTATTTGTTCCTGCTCTCTGAAGAAAGTCCGTGGTATTTTGATAGGGATTGCATTAAACGTGTATATTGCCCTGGGTAACATTGACATTTTCACAATATTAATTCTTTCAATCCATGAGCATGGAATATTTTTCCATCTCTTTGTGTCTTCCTCAATTTATTTCAGAAGTGTCCTGTAGTTTTTAGGGTACAAGTCCTTTACCTCTTTGGTTAGGTTTATTCCTAAGTATCTTATGCTTTTGGGTGCAGTTGTAAATGGGGTTGACTCCTTAATTTCTCTTTCTTCAGTCTCATTGTTAGTGTAGAGAAATGCCACTGATTTCTGGGCATTGATTTTGTATCCTGCCACACTGCTGAATTGCTGTATGGTTTTTAGGAATCTCGAGATGGAGTCTTTTGGGTTTTCTATGTACAGTATCATGTCATCTACAAAGAGAGAAGTTTTGTCTAATTCTTTGCCAATTTGAATGCCTTTTATTTCTTTTTGTTGCCTGCTTGCTGAGGCTAAGACTTCTAGTACTATGTTGAATAGCAGTGTTGAGAGTGGACATCCCTGTCTTGTTCCTGATCTTAGGGTAAGGCTCTCAGTTTTTCCCCATTGATAATGATATTTGCTGTGGACTTTTCATAGATGGCTTTTAAGATACTGAGGAATGTTCCCTCTATCCCTACACTCTGAAGAGTTTTGATCCGGAATGAATACTGTATTTTCAAATCAAATGTTTTCTCTGCATCTATTGAGAGGATCATCTGGTTCTTGTTTTTTCTCTTGTTGATGTGATCAATCACGTTGATTTGCTTTATGAGTGTTGAAGCAGCCTTGCATCCATCCCGGGGATAAATCCCACTTGGCCATGGTGAATAATCTTCTTAATGTATTGTTTGATCCTATTGGCTCATATCTTGTTGAGAATTTTTGCGTCCCTATGTTCATCAGGGATGTTGGTCTATAATTCTCCTTTTGGGTGGGTCTTTGTCTGGTTTTGGAATCAAGGTGATTCTGGCCTCATAAAATGAGTTTGGAAGTACTCCATCCCTTTTTATCCTTCGGAAAAGCTTTAGTAGAATAGGTATTATTTCTTCTTTAAATGTTTGATGGAATTCCCCTGGGAAGCCATCTGGCCCTGGACTTTTTTGTGTTGGGAAGTTTTTGATAACTGCTTCAATTTCCTCACTGGCTATTGGCCTGCTCAGGTTTTCTATTTCTTTCTGTTCCAATTTTGGTAATTTGTGGTTTTCCAGACATGCATCCGTTTCTTCTAGGTTGCCTAATTTATTGGTGTATAGCTGCTCAAAATATGTTTTTAAAATCCTTTGTATTTCCTTGGTATTGGTTGTGATCTCTCCTCTTTCATCCATGATTTTGTTAATTTGAGTATTTTTTTCTTTTTAATAAGTCTGGCGAGTGGTTTATCTATCTTATTAATTCTTTCAAAGAAACAACTGGTTTGTTGATCTGTTCTACAGTTCTTCTGGTCTGTATTCCATTGAGTTCTGCTTGAATTTTTATTATCTCCCTTTTGCTGCCTGGTGTAGGTTTTAATTGCTCTTCTTTCTCCAATTCCTTTAGGTGCAAGGTTAGCTTGTGCATTTTTTTTTCCAATTTTGCGGGGAGGCATGTATTGAAGTGTATTTCCCTCTTAGGACTGCTTTTTCTGTATCCCAAAGATTTTGAATGGTTGTGTCTTCATTTTCATTAGTTTCCATGAATCCTTTTAATTCTTCTCTAATTTCCTGGTTTACCCATTCGTCTTTGGAGGATGCTCTTGAACCCCCATGTGTTTGAGGTTTTTTCCAAATTTCTCCTTGTGATTAAGTTCTAGCTTCAAAGTACTGTGGACTGAAAATATTCAGGGGACAATCCCAATCTTTTGTTATCAGGTGAGACCTGATTTGTGACCCAGTATGCAGTCTATTCTGGAGAATGTTCCATGTGCACTTGAGAAGAATGTGTATTTAGTTGCATTTGGATGGAAAGTTCTGTATATATCTGTGAAATCCGTCTTTTCCAGTGTAACATTTAAGGCTTTTGTTTCTTTGGTGATGTTGTACTTAGAAAATCTGTCATTTACAGAAAGTGCCGTGTTGAAGTCTCCCAGTATTAGTGTGTTATTATCTAAATATCTCCTTACTTAGGTTATTAATTGATTTTATTCTTTGCAGATCCCACATTAGGAGCATAAATATTCATGATTGTTAGGTCTTCTTGTTGGGTAGACCCTTTAAGTATGATATAGTGTCCTTCTTCATCTCTTACTACGGTCTGGGATACTTTACCTGATATGAGGATTGCTACCCCAGTTTTCTTTTGAGGACCATTTGAATGGTAAATGGTTCTCCAACCTTTTATTTTCAGGCTGTAGGTGTCCTTAGATCCAGAATGAGTCTCTTGTAGACAGCAAATAGATGGGTCTTGCTTTTTATCCAGTCTGATACCTTGCGTCTTTTGATGGGATCATTTAGTCCATTCATGTTCAGAGTAACTATTGAAAGATATGAATTCAATGTCATCATAATATCTATTCAGTCCTTGTTTTTGTGGATTATTTCTGTGGGCTTCCTCTTTTTTATAGGGTCCCCCTTAATATTTCTTGCAGAGCTGGCTTCGTGGTCACATATTCTTTCAGTTTCTGCCCATCTTGGAAACCCTTTATCTCTCCTTCTATTCGGAATGAGAGCCTTGCTGGATAAAGTATTTTGGCTGCATGTTCTTCTCATTTAGGACCCTGAATATATCCTGCCAACCCTTTCTGACCTGCCAGGTCTCTGTGGAGAGGTTTGCTGTTAATCTAATATTTCTCCCTATATAAGTTAAGAATCTCTTGTCTCTCACTGCTTTAAGGATTTTATCTTTATCTGTGGAATTTGCAAGTTTCACTATTAAATGTCAAGGTGTTGAACAGTTTTTATTGATTGTTGGGGGGACCCCTCTATCGCCTGGATCTGAATGCCTGTTTCCCTCTCTAAATTAGGGACGTTCTCAGCTATGAATTGTTTAAATATACTTTGTGGCTCTCTCTCCCACTCAGCGTCTTATGTAACTCCAATTATACATAAATTATTTCTTCTGAGGCTGTCATTTATTTCCCTTAGCCTTTCCTCATGGTCTCTTAATTGTTTTTCTCTTTTTTCCTAAGCTTCCTTCCTTACCATCAACTTGTCTTCTATGTCGCTCACTGTTTCTTCCACCTCATTATTCCTTGTCGTTAGGACATCCAGTTTGGATTGCATCTCCTTTATTTTTAATTTTGGCCTGATTACATCTCAATTCTGTAGTAACAAAGTCTCTAGAGTCCTTTATCCTTTTTTTTAGAGCCACCAGTAGCTTTATAATTGTGCTTCTGAATTGGCTTTCTGACGTGGAATTGAAATCCATATTGTGTAACTCTGTGGCAGAGAGCACTATTTCTGATTCTTTCTTTTGTGGTGAATTCTTTTTCTAGTTATTCTGTCCAGTGCAGAGTGGCTGTATGAGCAGGCTGAGTCAAAAATATCAATCACGACCTAAATAAAATCCACTGTAGGTGATTCCAACAAGGTCAGAGACCAATCAATGAAAAAGAAGATCAGAACAAAATAAAACAAAAGGACCACTAAAGTGAGATACAGATTTTAAAACAAAGTAGTAAAAAATTAAAGGCCAAAACCCCAAAGAAGAAGAAAAGAAAAAGAAAAAGAAAAAGAAAAAGAAAAAGAAAAAGAAAAAGAAAAAAAGTAAAGCAGAAAAGAGAAAAAAGGAAAAAAAAAGTGTGGTGGGGTAACTGGGAGATGGTGCTGGTGAAGACATGGTAGTGGAGGAGAATGTAGTCTACCTGAGGGTCCTCAGGGTGATTCTCTTGCTTCTGAGTGTATTAAGTTCTGTATGTTTGAAAATGCTCAATCCCAAACTTATATAAACTAGCAATATTTTTGAAAGCCCCAACATTGACCACCAAACATAAACAAGATAAAAGAGGGGGGAAGAATGGGAAGGAAGAGAGAATATAATCTCACAGAATGAACCAGCATGGCATACCACTTGGGTCTGGGTCCATGCTGGTCACGTTTTAGGAGGTATTAACTCCCGTCCTTGCAGAACAAAATGAGGCAGAGAAACAAAAACCCCAAACAAAAACCCCAATCTCGTATCTCGTGTATCTCCGAAAATTAAATTGAATACATTGAAGGGAATCCAGAAGTGAAAAATATATCTAAGACAAGTAATTGTAGAAATATGAAACTCAAAAAGGAAAAACCTTAAAAATGAAGAGCTATAAAATATTGTAGTTAAGGTGGGAAAAAGAAAAAATATTGGAAATTTTTAGTCTGATAGAAAAAGGAGTTGTAATGGAAAAAGGAAGAAAAAATGTAAAAAGAGGGGCACCCTTTAGTTCTATATACTATATTCCCTCGATTTCCTCTCGGTCCTGGAGCTTCCAGCGCTGCTTGGTCCACTCAGGTGTGTGCACCTGGGGGAGCTGTCCCGCCCCCTGTCAGGTGCACAGCTCAGTGGGAGCTGTTTATCCTGTGAGATCCCTGCTCAGTCCCACGTACAAGGTGACACCAGGAGGGACAACCACACTGGTGGCCGCCAGCTGTCCAGCCCTGGAGTCAGCTCCCGCAGTGACTACCGCAGCTCAGTCCGCAGGGGTCTGGATGCTCCGGGGGGCAGGGGTGCTGACCTGCACAGTTGGGGGACCCCAGAGGCAGGAGAATCCTTGCTGTCCTGGGCCTTCCCAGCCTCCACCTGTCCCAAGGGGAGCACCAGATCCTGGGCTGTGTCCCCCGGCGCCCTGGGCTCCGGGGCCTGCACAGCCCAAGCTGCTCCCGGGGTGCCCCACCCCCTTAGGGAGCTTGGCCACGGGATGTGGTGCACTCTCTCCTGGGTGCACCTCCTCTATTAGTGACCCCGGGAACCTGGGGGCTCCTCTGCCCCTCCTGGGATCCTGCCCGAGCTCCCTGCTAAGCGTCTTTCCATCTGGGAAGAATCTGGGGTAGATTTTTAAAGTTCCTGCATCTCGGGGGCTGCGCTTTCCTGTCCCGAGGGCTCTTGCCTCCCTCCTTAGCCTGGCTCCTCGAGGGGGCCCCTCTCCCAATGGATTCTTTCTTATTTATTTATTCTCCATCTCCCTACCTTGTTAGAAGCCAAAGTCTTATTTATTTATTCTCCATCTCCCTACCTTGTTAGAAGTGCAAACCCTTCTCTCTGTAGCCTTCCAGCTATTATTTCTTTAAATCTCAGGTCGAATTCATAGGTGTTTAGGCTGGTTTGCAAGTTACCTAGGTGAGCTAGTGGGAACAGGTGACTTGGGGACCCTACTCCCCACCATCTGGCCCTGCCTCTCGATTTTCAGACCTTTAAAAGGGAAAGGACTTAAACACCAGAATGCAAGATTTAGTGTATGTGAATGGCAAATCAAATTTCTTCATACGAAGTAGAGGGAGTGTAAGAGGAAAGGAGTACTTTAGTTAATACAAATAATTGTATTATCATTACAATTAACACAAAATAATCTGAAATCACAGTTATGCTGATGCTGTATAGTTAATATTAATTAATATATATTAGGTATGGGATTAAAAACCAAGAATATTTGTCCCATAATATCAAATAATACATAACAACCAAATGACTATAATTCCTACTGGAACTAGTAATAAACGAACAAACACTTGACACAGGCCATCCAGAAAAGGACAGGTATCTCCTCCTTGGCTGATGCAACATCAGTAACAGGGGAGGGAGCAGCAGCTTTCTGCCCTTTTTACAAAGTCCAGTGGCCCACACTCATGCCCCCAACACAGGGACACATTTCATCCCATCAGACTGTCTGTTGATCCATGATAGATGGTTCTGGTTAGATCTGTCATCCTGACAACCAGCTGCTGAACCCTGTTAGACATACACTCCAAGGAGAATGATGCTTGGTATCTGGTTGCTGAACCCAAATCGTGCTCCTGCGTGTGAGAGTTTGGCATGAGCTTAGGGCCTGCTTTAACATTCGTAGAGCTGCAGCTCTGATTGTACTTGTCTTAAAGCACACACACCTTTTTTTTTTTTTTTTTTTACAGGGAAATTTGAGTTTCTCATGTGTGGAGCCCTACACCGTGCCTGTCTTTTTCAATGCTACCAGTTACCTGGAGGTGCCAGGACGGCTTAACCAGGACCTGTTTTCGGTCAGTTTCCAGTTCAGGACTTGGAACCCAAACGGCCTCCTGCTTTTCAGTCAGTTTGCAGAGAATTTGGGCAATGTGGAGATTTACCTCACTGAAAGCAAAGTCGGTGTTCACATCAACATCACTCAGACCAAGATGAGCCAAATAGATATTTCCTCAGGTTAGTACTGTCACTTTGCTCTTTGCTCCTGAAACTGCTGTTGTCATTTCCACAGCTAGCCTTGCTTTTGTTTTGTTTCACTTTGTCTTGCCAGCTTTGCATGCTTGTGGTTATGTTTGGATTCAGACTTGTGAGATTCTTACTTGGCCGTCCAGAATGCTGGTTGAATCATAGAACCTTGGAAGCTTGCTCGGGAGTGAGGGGTGGGCAAGGAGGAAAGTTGGTTGAACCTGTCTCAGAGCGACAAAATTGTCTGTTCCTAACACATGCTAGTTCCCATTAATAGGGCAATGGACATTATTCTAAGTGGATATTTTATGTTTCAAGACAAAGAATGTCTATTTTCCTGACATAAGAGTGCCTGGTATTATTTGACTTCATGGACATTCACATACCTTTTACTATTAGTAGCAAGTATATAGTAATTTAATTATGACTTTAAAGATATATTCACCTGCTTGAGTCAAAACATCCAAGTGATCTTGCTAAATTTATGAAAATTTTCAGGAAAAACAACAAAAGAACAAGGGGTGAGTACAAAGAGGAATGACAAGATGTATGTATCAACTGAGGGAAGACTGACTGTCTTGGCTTAGCGGGGTAATTTTTTAAATTGACCTCTCAATGGTATGATAAACCAAGGCTTGGGTACTAATGTTGTTCCTTGAACAAACTTAGCAACCTTGGGATAGTCTTTGTTAATACGCTACCAAGAAAGCTGGGATTGCAAAGTGAGATGTTGCAAACAAAGAAAAATTTGTCATGATGGGGGACTGATAAATAGCAAAAGTTTTCATTAAATTTCTCTGGATGTTCCCTGCAGTAGTTGTTTTTATTTTGTGGAGAACTACTTGGGAATAGAAGATAGAAATAAGTAACATTGACTGAGCAGCTAGTACAGAGGTACCAGACACTGAGAAAGGAAGTTCATGACAAAATGCTCAACTGCATGACTGCTGGCTCTGATGTTGAAATACTCTGTGTTCATTCGTGACACCATATGTATACACCTGCCTTGGTTTCTAACATGTTATATTGTTTATGTCCTTTCGTTTCCCTGTGGGCTATCAGCTCTCCGAGGGCAGAGGCTATGTCTGTTCTTCTGTTCTAGCATATAGAACAGCACCTGCTATATTAGGGGTGTTCCAGGAATGTTTGTGGAGTTAACACAGTGGCCATTTAAACTAGTGTTCACTAACAGAATATTTCCTGCTAGAGGACATATGTGTCTTTTCATAAAATTGACTTTATGTTTCTGTAGGGCACGGCCACATAGCCTATTGCTTGGAAGGATTTAAGGAAGATATAGGGACCATTATGTCAGAGGTGTGTCTGAATTATTGAAATCAAAAGTTGGGACACCTGGGTAGCTCAGCAGTTGAGCATCTGCCTTTGGTTCAGGGTGTGATCCCCATCCCGGGATCAAGTCCCACATCAGGCTCACTGCGAGGAGCCTGCTTCTCCCTCTGTCTGTATCTCTGCCTCTCTCTCTCTCTCTCTCTCATGAATAAATAAATAAAATCTTTAAAAAAAAAAAAAAAAAAGAAATCAAAAGCTATTGTGAAATTCCTTGATATTTACTTTTTCTGTTTTTGCTTTGTTAGTTTTGCTTTCCTCTGAATGTCTGGAGTCAAAATGACTGATCAACCATATTTTATCACTACTTCCCAGTATAAATTCACCTGGGGAAATTTAGAGCAAATAGAAAATACCTGGAGAGACCAGAATAACACATAAAACAAATACACATACAAATATTTACCACAGTTGAAGAATATCCCATTAGATTTTATTATGATTAATGATTCTTTTCTGAGGACTAAAAACATGAAAATATAAGTATGAAGACCTTGCTCCCTCTTGGCATTAAATGAATAAACCCAAATCCCTGGTGGTTTTCCATATAATAGGAACCATTGTAATTGAAATAATAGGATCTTAAATCTAGAGATCAATAGACATTTACTAATTTAAGTTGGTCTACTTTAGGATTCTAAGATACTTTCATCTAATTTAAACCAAAGCCATGTTTATGAAAAAATAAAGAGAACAAAGAAGAATCCAATATGTAACAACTAATTTACCTTAATAGGTTTGCTTAAATATGATAAAACTGAACTCTAGAAATTTTTATGAATTTAGCCAAGAGTCTGTGCAAATTAAGAAAAACTGATGGGGAAGTTAGACATTTCAGTCACCTTGCTCTTAAAAACATCTTACTGTTCCAAATAATTATTTTTCCTATACACATAGTGGAAACCAAGATTGTATCAGTTATCATTGCTCAAGTTTCAGAAAGATTGTAAGTAAAAAAAATAAAAATAAAAAATAAAAAGATAAAAAAGAAAGATTACAAGTAAATATAGATGCACATACATTTTTAAAGTTATATCTTATACTCATTTAAACTGTGTTTATTAAAAATAAAGGAAAGAAAGAACAAAGGAATCCAACATATGACTACATTCATTCGTCCATCCTATAAACACATATGGAGTCCATAGAAGGCAGTTTTCATCTGTATTTAACCTACTTTACCAAATTCAATCAAATGTATGAGTAAGTTAGTGTAAGTAACAACACTGAGAAAGTAATTTGGAGAGATAAGTTAAGCCAGGGCACTGATGTTGCTTTAACTAAAGGAAACAGCTCCATATTATATCTACCTTATTCTTATCAGGAGCATGAACATTGAAGAATGTCAATCCTTTTTTTTTTTTTTTTACTTTATTTTTAAAATTGCTTGGTTGTGAAAATGTAGAAGATACGGAAAATTTAGAAGAAGAAAGCAGTCACTGATAGCATTACTGTGTGTGCGCATGTGCACACACAGACACTTTAGAGTAGTGCATCGAGAAGTCATTACAGAGACACTCAGGTACCGTCTGTTAGTACATACCAGTAACTGGGTTTTGCTTTTAGTGAATAAGTTCTGTGGTGCAAGATGAAGCTAATTCAAGGTTCAAAAGCCTTTTTATTCTGTCTTGAACAACATTGTTCTTTGATGATAAATTCAAACTAAATCCTGCAGGTTAGTATTCAATATATTTTTCGCCCTCCTTGTATTTTTCCTTCTACCTTGTGATGGATTTCAGGCCTCATTAGTTTTGGCAGTGGACTCAACTTCTAAAATTCAGTCAAACTCTGAGTAACCTTGACTTTGCAGAGCAGGTTATCTTTCTATGAAAATACTTTCCAAGTTGCAACATCGACTTTTATAAAAGATTCCACTATATTTATTTCTATTTAGAACCACAGTTAGTGAGTGGTGAATACAGATTTATGCATTTCCTTTGAACTAGGAATAAGTAGTAAAAGGGGGTGTGCTAAAAGGATCAGATGGATAAGATGTGTTCACTTGAGCATACTATTTTAACATTCGTATCAGAGCCCTGAGAAGGCGGGCCTAGAACTGTGTTTTTAAAATTGTTATTATTTTTTTAATTTGTTTTTCCAGATGTTTTGAGGTAGAATTGACAAATTTAAATTATATATATATTTACATGTTGTACAGGTTGTGCAATGTGATTTTTAAGGTGTATAATAACTTATGTATACATTGTGAAATAATTACCGCAATCAAGTTAATTAACATATCTGTCACCCCACCTTAACTTTTGTGTGTTTGTGTGTGCGTGTGTGTACATGCATAGTAAGAACACTTAAGATCTATTCTCTTAGCAAATTTTAAGTATACAGTGAAAATTTATTAGCTATAATCGCCATGCAACATCAGTGAAAGTTTGTACCTTTTGACCCCCATTTTCCCATTTTCCTCACCATTGGAAACCACCATTCTACTCTCTGGTTCTATGATCTCTCCTTTTTTTAGATTTTACATAAAAGTGAGATCATACAGTATTTGCTTTTGTGTATTTGGCTTATATCACTTAGCATCACATATTCCAGATTCAACTGATTTTGATAAAAACATAGAAAACATTTTATGTCATACTCCATACCTACTGAAACTTACTTTGCTACTTGAGATGGACTCTTACTTTTTGGTTGTTTTTTTTCCCCCCCATTAAATTTTTCATGACCCATCACAACACGTAGAAACAAGTTGTGACCTATAGTTTGGAAAATATTGACCTATGGATCTGTCTTCTCATTTGAAGAGCTGGAATTTTTTAAAGTTTCAGTTGCTTGGAGGTATTTACTCCATGAGTTCATTTTCAAAAACAGTATATCTTCCAGGAGCAATATTGCAATATTGTAATGGGTAGTAAAAAGTATTCCTGTGTATTACTGTCTGATGTATAGTCAAAAACAAACAAACAAACAAAAAACAAACAAACCCAAACTAACTGCCATTTAAACTAGGTTCTATTGCAAAATTCCTCAATTTTATGTCACTAAAGTATGCACAGATATTTACCATGATGCTCTAAAGTTGTGGTCAATCCATATTAATAAGGTCATAAAATGTGATTCAGCATTTATATAGTGGAAGGGAAATGATTTCTATTAATCTTTCTTGCCTATTAAAAATCATCTTTCTTTCTTTCTTTCTTTCTTTCTTCTTTCTTTCTTTCTTTCTTTCTTTCTTTCTTCTTCTTCTTCTTCTTCTTCTTCTTCTTCTTCTTCTTCTTCTTCTTCTTTTCTTCCTTCCTTCCTTCCTTCCTTCCTTCCTTCCTTCCTTCCTTCCTTCCTTCTCTTTTTAATAAATATTTTATTTATTTATTCCTGAGAGACACAGAGAGGGAGGCAGAGACACAGGCAGAGGGAGAAGCAGGCTCCTCTCAGGGAGCCCAATACAGGACTTGGTCCCCGACCCTGGCATCACACCCTGAGCCAAAGGCAGACACTCAACCGCTGAGCCACCCAGGCATCCCCCCAAAATTAGTTTTTACCCATGTAAACAAAGCCTTTTAGAAAAGTCATTCAGAAAATGCACTGCTTCTAAATTGACTGTTTTTTAGCTGGAGTATTAGAATCTCGTTTTGTTTACATAGATATTGCTGCAACTTTAGGATGATTTTTCAGCATCTGCACTGCTTCAGAAGCCTGTATTCAGTAAAGATCATCATTGTTTGTATTTCGGTCTCCAAAGAGAACCTTTATGAGGCCTTGTTTTATTTTTGTGTTGTTACAGTGTCCTTTGTAAACCTTTTGAGCTCCATTTGGATGTGTTAAAGGGAGGTGTCTTAGTCCAATCAGGCTTCTGTAACAAAGTAGACTGGGTGGTTTAAGCGACAGACATTTATTCCTCAGAGTTCTGGAGTTCTGGCCTGCCATCAGGGTGCCAGCAGAGTTGAATTCTCCTGAAGGCTCTCTTCCAAGTCATAGATGGCTGCTTTTCTTCACAGATGGGAGGGGCTGGAGAGCTCTGGGGTCTCTTCTGGAGATCACTAACCCATTTGTGAGGGCTCCACTCTCCTGACCTAAGCGCCTTCCACCTGCTAAGACCGTCACACTGGACATTAGGATTTCAACATATGCATGTGTAGAAGGGTGAGACAAACATCCAGATCACAGCAGAAGGAGTAGATATTTTCTTGGCTTCTGGTGTAGCTGGGGAACTTGGTGGTAAATACTGGCAGGTTTCTAGTTCATTATTGGCAAATGCATTTCTCTGGAACTGCTCCTGGCAAGGTCTACCCTAAGCAATTAGAATATCTCTTCTCTTCATTTTATGAACATTTGAAAAGGTAGTTAGTGCATTAATTCTAGAAAGAATTAATTCATACCAATCTTGAAATTTCAGTGCTAACTTGCATCATGAGGTTTCTTTTTCATTTTTCATAAGAAAAAATGTTTGGTTTGCAGTACTGTTTTTTTGTGTTTTGTTTATTGACATATGATTTTCAGCTCTCTGATTTCAAACTGCAGATATTTCAAGATTTCTTAAAATGAATTTTTACAATTCAAAAATTAAATAATGTTTAGGCATACTTCAGATACTTCAAATGATTTGTTTATTTTTTTATAATGCCTAATAGCAAAGTGGAGACATATTTAGTAGTATATATTATATTCCTTAATTCAAGTTAAAACCATAATTATCAGAAGATTTAAAAATGTGATTCCCCTGGATTATTAAATTTGTATCATTCTGAATCTAAAAAGATGAAGAAGTACACAGAGATATTTATCACAACATATATAAAATAATAAAAGTAATTAAAAACATTACTAGTCATTAGAAATCATGTTTCCCAAATAAAACTTAATAACATTGGAAAGCATAATATAGTGAATAAAAATGTTAACATAAATTTATATAGAATATGATCCCAATATTATTACTAGAATTATGTAGATAGCTAAGCAATTGAGAAAGAAAAAAATATCTGAAGTATACTAAAAGTAATTATCTCTAATTGGTGGGTTATTGTTCCATTACTAACATTTTTTTATTACATCTTAATACATTTTCCTTAATACCCAAATTTTCTACAATAAATATCAATTACTGTTAAAGCAAAGCAGAACAAAACAAAAAGGTGTACTATAAAATAATTGAGGATAAAATGGTTCTGAAAAAAGTATAATGGTTAACAACATTATGAATGGAAATTACATAGACTAATTTATAGCAATTCAAAGATACTAGTTTCTCTACTTAATAAGAAACATATAGTCAACTTTTAAAAAGTTTGTCCTTAAATAGAGAGCTTCAACTTAATTTCTGTAATGACATTTATGTAACAAATGGAGCACTTTATATTTGGATGCAGACAGTTAGGGGTTGGGTCTATGAGCTTTTTTTTTTTAAGATTTTATTTGCTAATTTGACAGAGAGAGAGCGTGAGCGCGCGAGCCAGCACAAGCAGAGAGAAGCGGACTCCCCACTGGGCAAGGAGCAGGCGCTGTGGGGCTGCCAGGACCCTGGGATCATTACTGAGCTTAAGGCAGACACTTAAACAACTAAGCCACTCGGGCATCCCTGGTCTATGAGCTCTTATTTGAAAATGCATATAACTAATTTTGAACAAATGCGACACTTTCCATGTAATTTGAAATATTTTCTTTTTTAGGATAGATAGATGGACAAATGCATGAATTGACACATAAAGGCATTTCCCCTTAAAACTGTTGCTAGCTATCAGGGAACAGCAGATTTTACTTTTCTTTTGTAATGGTAAATCAATGGATGCAAATATTTTTATTCCCAAATAATCTACATATACTTCTCCAAAAAGGTAACTAAAAATTAATTTTTATGGGTGCCTGAGTGGCTCAGTTGGTTAAGCGTCTGCCTTTGGCTCAGGTCATGACCTCAGGGTCCTTGGATCCAGCTCCATGTTGGGTTCTTGGTTCAAGGGGAGTCTCCTTCTCCCTCTCCCTCTTTCTGCCCCTCCCCCTGCTTGTGGTCTCTCTCTCAAATAAAATCTTAAAAATTAAAATTAAGTTTTAAAGCTCCTTACTTTTTTTTTTTTTTTTTTTTTTTTTTGTCTTCTAGATATCTAAGATGTTCAAGAAAAGCTCAGCAATCCATCATTTTAGGTTATGAAGGACAGAACACGGCTCTGGATTCCTAGAGGAAGCTGGAGCTTAGGGAAGGTTGATTCCTAGAGCACTGTGCTCACTTTGATTAGGAATGTAGATTTGTGCCTTGCCAACTTATCTCCTCTTATTTAGTAAAAGACAAAGGTGAGAGGGTTGTAGATCTATAGATCTATAGATATAAATATAGATAACCTTGGAAAAATCTACAACAGACTTTGCTGATGTTTTTCTCCCAAATTCACGAGTAGACTGGCTGTGAGAGCCACATGGTATCAAGTAAAAAGCATTTGAGTGGATGGTATGTTGCTTCTGGGTAGCTTCACCTACCTGACTTTTTATTATATTTTAATTCCCAACGTGGCTGTACTATCATCATGCAGACTGAGTGGAAATCTACCTTTAATTATACTTCAGTGCATGCTGGTGCATTTTCACATCAATAGAAGCATTATATTCCAACATGAAAAGAGAAAGAGGCTGGGGGGGGAAGTTTTGTCATATTAGGTATTGACTTATTCTTTAGGAAGCAAAGGGGACATTTTAATTTATAATCACACTCCAGGATACCATACCTACTCTAGTTTCTACAATGTTTCTGGGCCTTTTAAAATATCTTATGCCTTTTTCAGGGAAGATGAATAAAACATGATTGTGTGTATGTGCGTACAATAATTTTTAAAAATTGCAAGGAGAGAATAAAATTTAGTAAACTTAGTGGGTAAAATGGAGGTAAAAACTCTCAGTAGGGACCTGGCCATGTTTTAAAAGCTTCAGTTTACCGTACAAATAAACTCATCAAAGGGGGGAAAATCAGACATTACTTCTACAAGCAATAAGAATAAAAATGAATCATGCAAGACAAGTGGAGAACACAGCTCCGGAACCCCAAACTAAATATGTGGATGTAGTTGAAGATGTTTCCAAATCAAGAGGGGAGAGGGCACAGGAGCAAACTGGCTTTGCCGAGAGGCACTTTTTCTTTGCTTTTTATAAAAGTTTAAGGGCCAAAACTTCCCTGACTGATGAACAATCGGTAGATTTAAGCAATTTAGATTTATTTATTTATTTTTTGCAATATAGATTTATATAGTAAAGATATATAAAAAAAAAAAAAAAAACAGCTGATATAAGCCCAGGTCCTCCAGAGAATCAGAACTGATAGGATGTATACATAGAGAGAGCTTTATTAGCAGGAATGGCCTCACACAGTTACAGAGGCTGAGAGGTCCTGAGATCTGCAGGGGGGAGCTGGACCCCCAGGAGTTCTGCTGCCTGTCTAAAAGCCTGGGAACCTGGAAGAGTCTGTGGTCAAAGATCCAATCTGGAAGCTAGTTCAAGATGGAAGGCTCATAGGCTCAAGACTAAAGAGCTGATGTTTCAGTTCTGTTTGAAGACAGGAAAAGACCAGTGTCCTGGCTTAAAGCCAGTCAGAGAAGGGGGATTCTTACTCTTTCCACCTTTTTATTCTGTTCAGGCCTTCATTTGATTGGTCAGAACCCACCCACATTGAGGGAATCAGCTTTACTGAGTCTCTGGATTCAAATGTTACTCTTATCCAGAAACACCTTCGCAGGCATACCAAGAATAATGTTTAACTACGTATCTGGGCACCCTGTGGCCCAGTCAGGTTGACACATAAAATTAACCATCACATCAACTTTAGATATTTTAGGCATTTTTCCACTGAGTGTATGATTTTGTTTTAAATAGTTAAAATAAGGGCAGCCTGGGTGGCTCAGCAGTTTGGTGCTGCCTTTGATCCAGGGTATGATCCTCGAGACAGGGGATTGAGTCCCACGTCAGGCTCCCTACATGGAGCCTGCTTTTCCCTCTGCCTGTGTCTCTGCAGGCAATAATAATAATAAATAATAATAATAATAATAATTAATAATAAATAAATAAAATCTTCAAAAAATAGTTAAATAGTTTCGTCATGGAGCAATGGAGATTGTTTACGTTCATAATCAGAAAGGACCCAGAGTAAAAATCATTGGGTTAAAACCTCCTCTCCAGTCCCCCAATCTTTCCCTTCATTAGCCTCATGATGATGCTTACCTGGGACCATTAACCAGAGACTTGAGACTGTAAGATAGTACCATTGACTATCATCTATCTATCTTTTCTCCTTTCATGACTTTTAAGCAATTTGAGCCATTTTACCTCTGAACAAGATAGGCTTATTGAGATAGCTGGTGCTTTGTTATAATTAGTTGTAGAAATGAGCCTTTTTGGTAAAGGGATCCCACAGATTATGGGACAGCAACATGGGACCTCTTAAACTGACTTGAGATCAGCCCGAAGAATGACACCTGTGGATTCTCTCTGAGATGCTGACCCCATGTATTTCTTAGTTGCTTCCCTTTATTCAGAAAAGTTCAAGAAAATTTTGTGGTTGTCACCCAACTGTGCTCAGAAAATGTTTGCTTTTGATAATATTGCATCAGAAAAGAATTATATGGCCCAAACTTTAATCATTACTCAACTTTATGATTTATTTTATTCTGATCCATTTCCCTTGAGGCCTGTATAATGCCAGGACAGACCCTACTTCTGATAACTGAATTCCTAGTTAGTCCTGAGTCCTCTTTCTTTCCAGCTGCTACTTGTTTCCCCTTTCACTCTATGATCTACTTTTTACAAGTACAGGCATGCATAGATCTTTGCTATAGCCCTTGTTAACATCTGATATTTTCTGAAAGATGCTGATAACCTGCCTAGTAGGTCCAGTCTTCTAGTACTTCCAGTTTTTCTTCTAGTAGTGGTAGTCTCCAGGATCCTTTTAGGGATTGGATCCCTATTGCTGAACCTATGTCCAGAGGCTGGGATCTTGCTACCCCTGGGCATATCATCCTGCTGCCAGTTCCCTGCCTAGATGTTGGAGTACTGTTCACTCTGATTTCTAACAATCTTTCCCTCCCCTCATTCCAATTTTCTGCTGTTTTATCTTTACCACTGACATTGATGACTTGAGTCAAGCCACAACCCCCTATTGCCCTATTCTACCCGTTTGGACATAAATTTTAATCCCAACCTGAAATGATTTTGTCAGTCCTGTGTAGATCTGTGCCAGATCTTATCCTCCTTTTGTCTTCTCTGCCATCAAATTTCTATTGTGTTTTTTTGGGGGGAATGCAGACATAACATACATTTTGTTGGGCGTGGAGGAGAACTACTAGCAGAGGAGTAATAAAATGCACTCAGTCGTCCAAGCTCTTAGCTCTGCTGGGGTGTCGATGGTTAGCTGATACTATAGCTGAGGTTCAAGTAGAGAGGAGCCTGCACTTTTAATGCTTTACATCATCATGGGGGGAAGGAGTAAGCAAAGCTGCCTTATTAGAAAGGGAGGCTCCTGGAGCCCAGTGGCTGATGTAAGTCTATCTTTGCTCCGACTTAGAGCTGCTGATGAAGCCCTCTGCTAGGGAACTTAAGGGTGAAGGAAATGGACTCCAGGGCCATCCAGCCAAGTCTTATCTGCTCCTGAGACTGTGTTGATAACTAACAGCTGCTGAATACTTAAACTATGTCACTCTGCCAAATCCTTTACATTGATGGTCTTGCTTAAGGCTCCTGTGACCATGTGAGGTAGGTGCTGTTTTGTAACCTTCTGTTTCACTCATTTCTGTCAATGGCAAAATCATTCTCTTGGGGCCCGAGATCAAAACCTTGAGGAAAATAAAAATGTTTCTTCCATCTTTGTCCAGCGCCTGTTATATTTAGCAAGTACCACCAATTCCTTTGAAGTGCCTCATCCATCCATCCACCATCTATCTCCTTATCCTAGTTAAAAAAATTGCTTGAAACCATAATCAAGGCCATCTTCATAGCCAAAAAGAAGGTTTCTTTTTATCATAGTTTTATTTATATGGTATATACGCAGTTAAAACCATGGACAATGGAGTCAGACTACCCACTGTTTAATACTGATTGAGGTCTTTCTCTGTTCTAGTCAGTGTTTAAACAGAGTTAATGTACATAAATATACTAAGTCATTGAATTCAATAACTCCCCAGGGTAAATATCATAATTATCTGTGTTGTACAGATGAAGAAGCTGAGGCCTAGAGCTACAATAACTCACCCAAACTCTTCCAGCTAGTAAATAGCAAGTTCAGAAAGGAGCCCAGAAAAGTTGAATCTGAAATAATTCTACATTCATTCTTGGCTGCTCTATTGCATTGCCACACATTCATTCAACATGTCTTTCATTCACACACGATCAGTTATTGTACATGACTCATCCGAAATATTTGTTGAACGCAGCACCTAACACCAATGACATCCTTATCGTGTCTCATTGGGATTCTCCCAGGAGCCTTTTAAATAATCTCCCTTATTGCTTCTTAATTTTCTCTCTCATTATCCAAGTTTTTGTTTCTAAAATGCAAGGAGAATAATTTCTTTCCCATCACCTAAAGGATAAGTTCTAATTTTTTAGCATGCCATACAAGAAGAGTACCCAAAACTAAGCCCAGCTGGAGGATTTGGCCTCATATTTCCCACTTCACACCATGTGCTCCCATTACTTATCACTCTCTGCTGGGAATTGCTTCCTCTATATGCCATTTTGGCAAAATTCTGCTCATTCTTCAAGATCCAGTTCAGTATCATTTATTATCAATTTAGTATCATTTCCTTTCTCAAACCCTACGGAACAATCTATCATTCTCTAGGGTAGCACCTTATATCTTGAATAATATTTTTCTTTGTTCCATCTTAAATTACAGACTCCTCCCCTCCACTATCATGTCTCTTGCATCTCTGTAGCCCCTAACACTTGCCTGTCTAACACTCTCACTTGTCAGAGAGGAGACGATCAGTATTTCCATCTATGACTTTTGTGATGGATCTACACTTAGATAAAAGTAGTGTCTTGCTCTTCTACCTCTGCCTCTCTAAAAAAGCCCACGACCTACATTTCCTCCTTTAAAATTCCAGAGGGACTGCTTCCAAAGTGTATTACTCTCATTGAAAAGTCTTCCATAAAGCGCTGAATTTTTAATATCGTCTTATGTATTCTCTACAAAAGTCCTGAACACTTATCCCATGGTGATGTCAAAGTCTTTAAAATTTTTGCATCACTTTTATTGTTTTCGGTTGTTTGATACTGTTTCATGGTTCAGATATTTGACTACTCCGGTTGAAAATGCCTAAATCTTTTGAAGCTTTTTGAGGACATTAATTCTCTTCTTACTTCTGCCTGTCTACCCCTGAGCCTAGCACAGTGTCTTCCATGTGGCACGGTTTCAGATATCCAGTTGATTGATTTTTTTAATAAACTGATACCAAGATGTTATGAGCTGTAACTTTATAATTCTGTTGTCTTCATCAATTTATATGAACCAAATCCATTGTGAAAGGAGAGTAGCAAGTATCTCAGAGGAAATAATTGCTTAACTGTTGGAGGTTAATGTGTGTGAAATTGATCTGGACCTGAATTTTAATGTGACATTTGTATGGAAAGAAGAGTTGTTTTTTAAGGTATTGGAGCCTAGAGCTGTACTGGGTAAACTATCATATGAATAAAATAAAAGCATATATACACTTGCTGAAAAATGTATTCTGAGGAGCATGACATGGAGTAAAACCTTGAAATTAGTCATATTCCCTTTGTATTTATTTTTTCACACAGAATATAAAAAAGAGATGTGCGTGATTAAAATTAATTTAGCTTTATTTTCTTCTTCAGGCTTGGGAATGCATTTGACATAATAATTTCAGGGGTTTGAGGGAATCAAAGGTTATTTTACCTTCTTCTTAAGGCCCCTGATCTCCAGTCATTTCTACACTTGCTTAAAACAGGCTTTCCAATTGTTGCAGGAGCCTAGTCTGACTGACTTTGTCAGGGGAAAAGGTGTCTTGGATGATCGAATCATGTTGTCTCTGACTTCTTCTGTTTGGTATCTCCAGACAGTAACCGTTTCCCTGTTAGATAACTAAACAATAAAACATAAACTTCAGAGTCACGACATAGGAGACACTCTACATGAACAGAGAGGAGATAATGGCACATCCACCATTCTTCCAGTCCAAACCCAGCACAGGCACCTGTTTACCTTCATTCACATGAGACCATAGAGCACATACTCACTGCACTTCAAGCATACTTTATTCAGCCATCATGGGAAGAAAAGAGCTAATCAACCCTCTACCTTTTCCTATATTCCTTATAACGCAGCGCTGTATAGGAAAATGTGAAATCTAGATCATTCATGGAGGTCCATTGGCAGGTCAGTTTTAACTTTTTCTAACCACAGAGCCATGCATTCTATTTCACACAAGGCATACATAGCAAATAGTTTGTTCATAAAAAGTTTGATGAGAGATATAAAACTCTTGATGGTCTCTGCAAGAAATATTTCCCTTAGGAAACTGAAAGAAAAAGAGGATGCTGTATATCTTTACATATTGTTTGACTGCCTGGAGTGGTTCTATAATACACAGTGCTGTATATTTCATAGAACAGCCAATGGGTATCTGTATTGAAAAAAAAAATCCAAGTATGAGCTCTGTCACTGTGAATGAGTGCATCTCCAGTAGTGAATATGGCTGGTAGGTGTTGTGTGAATGTAAGTGTGTTATGCATACTAACACCGTCAATACTTAATGAAGTAAAACAAACAAACAAAAAACCTTAAAATTCAATAATTCTGCTTTTAATTGAGCGTGATAATATCTCCGTTTGTCATATTTGAATGACTTAGTAAAGGTTTAAACAGTAAAATGATATGACATTAAACAGTCAGTTGTAGCTCATCTGAGCTTTAGGAAAGTTCTTGGTTTCTTCTATTTCTTTTTCTCAAACATTTGAGCATTTACTATTAAGTAACAAAAATAGCAGTTTCTAGCTTTTCTGGTTCCCTTTTTTCCCTCTTAATAAAATAGTGAATATTAATACCAGAAAGTGTTGAGGAGAGGAATTCTTGAGGGATGGATCCTCTATAGCATTGGCTCTCAATTAGGGGTGATTTTGATGTTTATATCTAGAGACATTTTGGGTTGTCACAGATTGGTGTGGGTGTGTCTGTGGTGTGCATGCCACTGGCATCTAGAAGATAGAGGACAAAGATGATGCTAAATATCCCTCAAAGTATAGGATGCCCCCTTTCCTCCCAGACTAGGATGTGTTTGACCCCAACTGATTCCTGAGGTTACTTTTAGGTCCATTCAGAATCTTTTTTATTTCTTTATTATTTTGCTATATGCTATTATGAGCTTCCTTCTTTTCTTTCTTTTTCCAAGTGTGTATGTGTGTGTGTATACATATATATATATATATATATACATGGATTATGTGTATATATATACATTTTATACACATGTGTGTATATGTAATTATATATTCTGTATATACACACACATATATATATTGTGAAAAATTTCGGATTCTTCCCTTTCATTTTGCTTTTTTTTTAAATGAAGCTTCTGTACTTCAAAACAATGAAGATATGCTGTTGATTCATCTCTATGTGGTCAGAACAGATCATACAATAAGATTGTTTTCCTGATAAGCATTCTTTACTATTTTGAACCGTGCTTATTTATTTTTCTTTTTTATACAAACTCCACACTCTGTTTTTCTAAATATATGAACTTGTCTAGTACCTTGCTTCACTATAATATGTTCCTGACATTTTAATCAGTAACAGGCACAGACACAAATTATGTGTCTATGTGTAAGTTTAGCATCTAAACTTGACTAATAGTCAAAATTGCCTAAATAGTCAAAATGATTGTTAATATTAGATTCTAATGTTAAAGAAACTTGACTAACAATATTGATGGCAAGAAAAAGAATTTTATAGTGGAAAAGAGTTCTAACTAAAATCTATTAGTTTTTAAAGCGTGTTCCCTTAGAGATCCAAGTTGAGAGACCAGAGAGGTATAGCTGAAGACACATAATACAGCAAGGAAGAGAGCAGAGGACACTTTTCTCTCTCAGCAGGAGCAGCTTTTTCTGCATAAAGTGGTAGCCAGGATTATCTTGCATCTTCTCTGAGTAGCCAATTCGTAGAAGCATCTCGTCCATGCTGTTACTAGCCCAAGTGAGCCTCTTCTCATCTTGGGACCAATGACATCTGGGATGCTGCACCTTTTCTCTGATGGTGAGCAGAGGAGGCCAACCTTCCCTTTACTACATTTATCTCCCTTTACTACCTATTTTTCCCCTGGTCTTTGATCTCCCCAAAAAAGTTCACATACCCTATATGAGAGTCATAAAATAGAGAAATTATAGTGTTTCAAGGAAAAGTCACAGTCCTCCATAATCTCTCATCTATGCAACTTTAGTCTCACCTTCAGAATGCAAAAACACACTCTCTTAGTTTCTCACACAGCCCTTCCTTTCCTGGATTGTTCATTACTGCATATCAGTTACCTAGTGTGTGTGAAGCACTGAGAATATGAACAGAATGTCCTTGTACTCATACTGTAATGAGAAATGAGAGAAACTAAATACATATAAATTTATAGAAGATAATAAAAGTTATAAAAGAAGCAAAACTATAGAGTAAGAAGTAGAGGGTATTGAAGTTAGACTCAGATATTAAAGATAAATAGTCAAGCTGGGATAGAACAAAAACCTCAGGTCCAAGTTCTACAGTTTGAAAGCACTTAAAAATTCAACAAATGGGGGAGTGATAAGAAGGAAGAACTGAGTCTGGAAAGGTCTGTAGAAGCTAGATCATGGGGGGGTGTAATAAACTATGGTAGAAAGTTAGGACTGAAACTCATTGAAAGATTTCTTCCTAGGGAGTAGGATTTTTAAATGATCTGATCTGATTTTTAAATGATTTCTCTTTGTACTATCCAAATAATAGATTAGATACATACATAGAATAGATAATTGATTAAAGAGTGGGATTATAGACGGGTAACAATGGAGAAAAGGAAACAAGGTAGAATTGATTGCATAATCCAGGTATAAGGTAATGGCGCTTTTAACTGAGAAAGCAGCATTGGAGATGGAGAGAAGTTACAGGAATTGAGAAATATTTCAAAGATAGAATCCCCTCACAACGTTTTAATAGATTCTGTGTGAAGTGCAAAATAAAGGTAGTAATCAAGAGTGAATTGTCAGTTCCTGAATTGATTATTTGGATAGATAATAGTCCCTCGGGCTGATGTGGAAAAGCATGGGAAGAAGAGTTTGGAGAAAGTCCAGGTCTGTTTGGGACATGTTACATTTTAGATGTCTGCTAGATATGTATGCAGATAAGTCACGTTGTCAGTTAGGGATATGAGTGTTGAGCTCCGAAAAGAGCCAGGGCTGGAGTTACGCACTTGGGCTTCATTAGCAGGTGGATGGTATTGGAAGCCATAGGACTGGATTGCTTTGGTGACTAAGAAAGGGGAGAGAAGAATCCCAAACTAAGCCTTAAGGAACTTCAGCTCTTCAGAATTTGGGAAGAGAATAGAAAGCCCACAAGAAGACAAAGCCCCCAAGAAGACAAAATTATGAATAATTAAGTAAGGAAAAATCTGAGAGAATGTGGTGTGTGGTGTCCTGAATTCACAGGAGGAGAGTTTCTCAAGAACAATAATTTAACTGTTAAAAGAAAAAAAAAAAAACATAATAAACGTTAAGTGGTCAACCATATAGGAAATGAATACTTAGTACTTGCCTAAGTGCAAGTAAAATTGAAAGTGATATGAAAATTCGGTTCCCACTTCTGATGCTCACTGATTTTCGTGGAAGGCTCAGTCCAGACAGTACCATTTCCACTGGATAGAGTAAAACCAGGCTAATGCTATTTGAAAAACGGAAAAAATATATATATTTTTAGGATTATCACTGTTGATTTCCTGTGCATTCTGTGTTTAACTCACTCTCCCCCACTTCCATCAGTCACAATAAATATACTCAGAAAAGCAAAACTTGGGGAAAAAATGAGTATTAAGAGAGAATGTGTCATAAGGAAAATACATTGAAAATACTTGGAATGATCAGTGAAGGGAGATGGGAGGGGCCATCCTGGAAGATGCCTGGAGAACCATAATAGTAATAGAAAGTCAACCAAGACAGTGTTGTTTCATGAAAAACAACAAATAGAATACGACTAACCTGAACTCAGGGGCACTCTGTGACAAATACAGGTGTCTGATATGTCTTACCTCACCTAATTGGAACAACAAATCCTGAAATGGATATTATTCTTTTATAAAGTAAAAGCCAAAGCTTATAAGGATCATACCAGTTCTCTAAGTTCTAAAGTGGCATTGTTGGTGCTTGAAGTAAATTTGGCTCTTTTCCTAAACTTGTACACTTTCTAGTACCCCATTCTAGTAAAAAATAATAAAGCAGTGGCAAATGTTCCAAAGGGTAGGGAAAATGGATAGCCAGTAAAGGAACTGGTGGGGGTCCTGGTGTAAGGAAATTGGTTGGGAGGAGAGTGCAGTTGCCGTTCTGGAAGGTGAGGCAGTAAGAAGAAAACTGAGAAGTAGATAAGATGATAAAATTAGCATATATTCAGCATACAAGCTGCTGAATAATTAAAAAACAGCCAGATATAATCAAATATTTGAAATATACTTTTCAACTAATCTGTAGAAGCGACTTCACTTCCTGAGATGACTCAGATATTTACATCTTGTCTGGATGCTTTCAGGCAAAGTCTCTTTTGGTGGCCTCGGCTGGTTCCTCCTGTCCTTTACTTCACTTTCACCTGTGTGAACATAATTGCTTTGTTTCTTTGCCAGGAATATGATGGAAAGCATTTTCTAAAGGGTAAAAAAAAAATGGACGTAGAAGACATAACTTTCATTCTGTGTGTATTTGGCAGTCTCTTTTGCTTGTGAATCCAGAAGATGATGGTTCCTTTTAGGGATTTTTTATTTTTTAACCTGTTATTCCAACATGTTCCCAGTGCTGCTGAATGCTGCTACCAGAGTGCAGAGCTGGAAAGAGCAGCTGGGTCTTTCTCTGGCTTCCATGTGCTAATTTGGAAATGGAACGGTCTTTGGGAAGCCTCTCTTGTTAATTTTGAATTTTGGATGTTCTGATGCATCCAAATTTCTTTTCCCTGATGCAGCCATGGAAACGCTGTGCTACCCTGGACTTTTGCCAATGGGAGATGGTAGGAAGCATCACATCTCATACCCCCAAAATATGTATCTTGATTTTAATAATCATGACACCGTTGAAGTTGCCAGTACCCAGGACAAGCGGTTTGTAGCAAAGATACGGACTCATGTCCCCAGGGCATTAACTCTCCTGCAGAAATCGAGATGTTAAGCTAGTTGCATTCAAACAGTTGTATCATCAGAAAAGTACCTACTTACTCATTTGTTCTGTTCTCTGCCTTCTGCTCATCTAAATAATGAAAATGTTTTAAGCAACTGGGTAAGGAGCAATACTTTGTGGTGGTCAAGACTACAGGATCTGAATGCACATTTGTTCAGTACCATCGACTACTTAATCCCTCTGTGTCACAGATTCCTCATCATTAGTGTGATGTGATGAAATAATAAAGGATCTGCTTCATAGGCTAGCCATGAGAACTCAATGTGCAGTGGTCAGAAGGGCCTCTTACTCATGTAAATTTTAGGTTGTGCTATTGCTTGTGTTATTTTACCGATTTCGGTAGCGTGGAAGCCGAGAGGACAGAGTCAGTATCTCCAACAATTTATAGTATAGTTGAAGAGATAAAAAGGAAATAAATGGACATTTAACATGAGTTTAAATAAATATGGTATTTGACTAATGGTAAAGTAACACCAGTTTATAATGCTCGATTTCTAGATAAAGGTATACTATAGACATTGTGCTTAAATTACAGTCATATAAAATCAGAATCAAAAGAAATCTTGAAAAACAGAGAGTACCAATGGCTCATTAAAACAATGAAGAACATGAGGCTCTGCTGTTAGAAGATCAGCCCAGGGTTGAGCGGCTTTATCACAACGCGACCCAGAGCAGGTTCACTCCTGACATTCGTTCCTGGGTGTTTTTTCCATTGTCTCTGTTGGTTTTGCAAATAAGAAAAAGGAGACCATGTCATTAATGGGGATTAGGGAAGATTGTACAAATTATGGAGGATGTAGCAGAGCCTGGCAGTGCTTTCACAAATAGTTAGGCGAAGGGAGAGTTTTAGGAGATAAAAATCCTAAGTAGATAGGTGAGTGCGGTCTCCTCTCAAGAATAGTAGGAGGCCCTTTGAGGGAAGCAGAGATTTGCCAGGGAACACTGAGTGGTTACATACATGTCTATGTTGATTTAACAAATATTTATAAAATATTTACTGTATGTCAAGCTTACTGTTTTCTGCATACCTGATGGAGATCAGGGAGGACAACTAAAATTTCTGAACTATGGAGCACAATTTAATTGTGGTCAAAGATGATAAATAGCTGAAATTATAATATAGTATACAGAAATGATATAGTATGTTAGGAGATCAGTGAAAGTGCTGTGGCAAAGGAACGAACGAGTGAGTAGGGTAGGAGGGGGGTGGAGTGCAGGTGGGGTGGGCGCATACCAGTATAGAATAGATCAGCATAGGCCTGAAAATAAAGATGATAAAAACAGACAGACAAATCCTCAGACAGGTGAGGGAGCTATCCAAGCAGCTATGTTGGGGAAGACCTTTTAAGGCAGAGAGAAAGGCCAAACCACAGCCTCAAATATGGAAGCATGCCTAGAATGTGTGAAGCAAAGAGGTCAATGTTCTAGAAAACGAGTAACTCTGAGAGAGTAGAGAAAATATTCTCTTTTGGGAGAGTAGTGAAAGAGGAAAGGGAAAAGTATGTTGGCACAGAGAAGACTTGTAGTGAAATAGGCAGCAGCTGAAGAGTCACAATCTGTTTGGCATTTAAATGATCATTCTGGCTGCTGTGTTAAAAGACTTGAGCGTTCAACTGTAGAAACAGAGAAGACTTTAAAATCCAGGTGAGACCATACCATAGGTAGTAGAGGTAGTAGAAATCTAGAGGTGTGGAGAAGTAGTTAGATTCTGGATGTAATTTGAGGTTGAATTCCCGATAGACAGGATATGCTGTGTAGGGGAAGGACAAAGCCACAGGTAACTCCTAAGAAAATGTATTGCTCAGAAAGAAGTAAAGGAATTACTTCAAGGAGAATGTAGTGATCCACTGTGTGTGATGCCACTGGGACGTCAAGCGAGATAAAGCGTGAGAATAGCCATCAAGGGTTGTAACATCCATCCTGACCTCGGGAAGAGAAGGCAATGAGAACTCTGGGCAGAGGTGACCCCAGCTAACATGGTTTTAATTGAGAACAGGGATGTGTAAGATTAGAGAGATTGGAGATAAGGACCATGACCATATCATGTGAGAAATGTGTAAAAGAATGAGTCACGGAAGGGGAAATTGGGGATAGAGTTTATTTCCAACTTAAAGTTTGGCAATGAAGTGATCCACTGGGTTGTACCAAATTATGGAATACTTCCAATCTCTCCTAGATTGCATCAAGACAAACCTGTTTAAGAGGTGTATTGATTTTCACTGGAATTCAAAAACATTTTATCAGTGTTATCTTAAATTTAAGTATCGTGACAATTGAATATGTTCACCATATTGACAGTATTTATTGACTTTAAAGTAATTCCTAATTTTTATTGTAATTATTGATGCATTCTAGAATATAACCCATCCCGACCTCTCACCACTGCTTCTGGAAAATTGAGATGATGTGCAGATCCTGCACTAAAATGGTAGGCTGTGTTTTCAACACCTATTAAAAAAGATACTGAACTAAAACCATCTGTCTATCCATCTGACTGTCAAACTTTATATTTTACTGTTACCCTTTATATTATTTGGCTCCTTGTCATGTGTGTGACCTTCACATCGCCCAGAACTGGACACATAGGACACTCAAGAATTGGATTGAATGTGCACTGAGCTCATGCTAGGCACTAGCCACAGGTGGCTCCTGATTTTCTGAAATATGGATAGCCTAAATTGAGGCACCCTATAAATCAAAACTATACACTGGGTTTTGTAAATTAAGTGAAATAAAAAAGAAAATCTAAAAAAAAAAAAAAGATATTGAACTAAAACCAGTGAGTTTTAAAACCACCCTGGTTTTCAGGGCATTTTCAAACTACTAGTTGCTGAATATGTTTTAAATATTGCAACTATAGCTAAATATATCTATGGTATGGTTTCTGATAAGTTTCTGATATGGTTTCTGATTGATTGATTTCCAATATATTTAAATGATGTCCTAGATTCATCGCACGTTGTTGTTTTAGTTGGAGTCCAGCTAGGGAACAGAAACCATTTGGTTACTTCCAGAGTTCACTGGAGAGATGAGGCTGACTGGACGCTGGCCGAGTAAAAGGGGAGAAGAGGGAAAGACACTGACGTAACGCAGGGCCACGAATCCTGAGGGACAATGGGAAGAAGTGGGGTTCCTAGAACCTGGAGGCTTGGAGGAGGGCCCCTGCATAGGTGATGTGAATGCTGACAAGGGACTTAATTAATAGAGTGTACTATTCATAATTAAGGATTTCACACACTATGTGAATATTTATGGCAGTAGTACTGTGCACAATGAAATCTAGTATAGAACATGAGTGATGCACTTTCAAGACTATTGTGCACCTGCTTACCTTAGCGTATTTTATGATTTCTATTCATGATAACACAGTTTGTACTGTATAAGAATCATATGTACTAGTGCATTGTTAGTGGAGGAAAGAGCCTCTGTTGCCCAACTCATGTTGGTACCTTAAGAGATTGGAAAAGGGACCCTGTGGATCTGGGATCAGACCTCTAGGGCCATCTTTGCGGCAGTGCTGACAGCAGCAGCAAACCGAAGAGGAAGCAACAGGCTCCATCTTTCTCCCCTGCCTCACAGTCTTCCCCTTGCACCTGGATTGTAGAATCTTCCTAACATACAGCCTGCCAGAAAAGGAAAAATTCAGCTTTCAGAGTCTCATTCATAGCCAGCATCACAAAGCAAAATACAATATAAAAATAGGTTTTGAGCTGAGAGGCAATAGTTTAATACCTAACAAAACTATCCTCTGTGTGCTTTGGCCGGTTGATACAGTCTTGTTTAGTTGCCACTTTCAATACTGAACAAAATGATGAACACAAAAAAGCTTTTATGATTGTTTAGGTGAATTCAGAAACTTCAGGGAAATATGCTGAATAAACAGAAATAAATGCCTTGTTCCCTCTCATCTCTGAGATTTCAGCTAACCTCACAAATGCTGTACTTGGTTCACCAGGGAAAACCCAACACAAAATTGGTTAGAACCAGCCTTCGTCTTTTTCTTGGGAATTCTCATGTGTTTCTTCCCCCTTCAGTGCTGTATACATTCCCTATGGGCATGGATGTGCTTAAGCCTTCACAGTGCATCCACTGCTGTCATCTGGTCTTGATAGGATCTTGAGAGGTGAGCAGAAGAGTATGGCTCTTTTTGGTGGTCTGACAAAAGATATAATAGTGATTATCAAGGATATGGTAGAGGTTGTATATGTATTTGGACCAGAGAAGCTTTACAGTTCTTCCCCAAATTCTGAATTTTAATAACTGGAGTGACCGTGTATATGGCCTTTCATAGTGTGTACAAACTAACAGGTTTATTAAAAGATAAAAAAATGGAAGTGATGATGGTATCCCCTCCCTGGAGGAAATCCCTGTTTTACCTTTGTATTAGCGTGGTCACATCCACACATCACCTCTAATATCACGCACCACCCCCCAGGTGCATATGGAGTACACAGGAAAGGAAATGAATGTGTTTTCATTTTTTGCTGTTTCCACTCTTCCTTACCTGTAAAACCCAGAAAGACCAGAAAGCCCATATCATAAACATACCTGACTTTGCTCTGTGCTGTCTCTGGGAGTGGCTTATTGGTGTCCTTCCCAAATAGCCCAAGAAAACCAAATATTTTCAAGAAACTGTCAGCAGGGCTGAACTTTAGTTATCGCCTCTTTGGATGACCGAGAAAGCCACCACCACCACAGCCACAGGTCCCCAGAGAACACTAAGTACATAATACGAGAAACATCAGTGTCAGAGCTTTATTTCTTTCCATTGAGCTGAGGAGGGTTTTGACCCCTGCTAAAGTGCAAATATTTCTGGAAGAAGTTTAACATCGTTTCCCCCACTTTTTGTTAATATTGCACAAGAAATGATTGGAAGGGAGAGGGTACTGTAAAGAAAGGAAGGTTAATGTAGCTTCTATCTAAAGGTCAATGCCTTCTCAGGAACAGAGCTCTCAGAGCAGCCACCATCTTTCTTTTCCATCTCCAGGTTTGAGGCACTTCTTCAAAATGCTCTTTCCGAGCATTCTATTTAAGGCTAACCTTTATTTTCTACTAATGCACTCTGTTCATTTCCTTTATTGTCTTCTAAAAATACTATGTGATTGTGTTACTTCAGTTATTATCTGTTTACCTCTACCACTGACATAAGCTCTTGGAGAACTGGGATTCCATCTCTCTGGTTCCACATTGTTTCCCTTGACTAGATAGATGAACATGAATAAATAAATAGTATGAATGAGTTTCGTATCCTTTTATTCCATCATAATATAAATGCCCTATATTTATCAGAAAAGTAATAATAAATTACTAAATTTTAATTCAAACTTTTCTATTACATATTTACGTTTCATTATCAGTAATTCAATTAGTGGCACATAATGGGGCACTATATAATTTTTTAAAAGTACATTAATAATTTCACATTAAATCAATAACAAAAAATGATTTGTATGCTTTTCATGTTCTAAAAAAAGTAATGAAAACACTGTAGCTAAATGACATTTTAATAACGTGAAGTTTATTTGCAAATCTCTCATTTCTTTGTGCTCATATTGACACTGTCTTCTTTTTTACTTTCCCCGGTGATTTCTCATCTTTGGCTTTAAAATGGAAAAGTGATTAAACATGTCAAAACAAATAACTCTGCATTTTAGTTTTTCAAGTAAATTAAAATTTCATGGGCCTCTTGAAAACAGTCATATGGAAACATCCAATAATAACCACATCAGCCTCTAATGGAACAAGTTTTCACCAAGCTTAAAAGACCTTTTATGTTTTTATAAATCCATTTTGAATGATAGCTGAAAAAAATTAAGTTTAGCTCATCCCTAATAATGCTATTTATGATAATAGTCCTTCAGAAGGTTTCTTTCTGCACCATGGATTACACATGCAACAGGACTATGTGCTGTGTGTGTTTATGAAAAGAAACCACTTTTCACACTGCTAAGTTAAATCATATCTTATTCTGCTGACCTGAGATTTAGCACAATTAACCTATTCATTAGTTGTCAATAAGATGGGACATAAGGTGGTGGATTAATACAAGCATTGGTACATCTTAAAGTAAAATGTAGGTGTTTGTGTCTCAGGATGATTTTTCTTCAGTATTAAAAATCACTGGCAATGCCTAAATCTATAGCAAAAACTGAAAAATGGAGTTTTCTACCTCTATCATTCTCTCTTCCTATGTGTGTCAGAATGAATCTTGCCCTTGTTGCACATCTACTGCTGGCTCTGCACCAAGCAATGCACTTAGAAGATATACAGAGGAACAAAACAGCCTCCCTAAGCAGAAGGAGTTTATGCTCTAAAGAAGGAAATGGATTTCTAATAACAAAAAAATACAGTGCAGAGTATTAAATTCCATACAAATAATGCATATGTGCTGTTTTGCAAACAAACAGTGGTCCACCTTGCTTCATGGGGATTCACTGGAGAGTTGACAGAGGAAATAACATTTGATCTGAGACATAAAGGAAAGGTCAAAGGTCTCGATTTGGGCAGGGGAGTCAGTTGGTTTAAAGAGGCAAAGGGAACAGCATTTTCAAAGTATGATATTGCACAATCTCTGCAGGAAACTTTAGAGGGTGCCTGGAGCATATGGGTGGAACTGAAAAGGAGCAGAGATTTCTTTCTTTTTTTTAAATAAATTTATTTTTTATTGGTGTTCAATTTACCAACATACAGAATAACACCCAGTGCTCATCCCGTCAAGTGCCCCCCTCAGTGTCCATCACCCAGTCACCCCCACCCCCCGCCCTCCTCCCCTTCCACCACCCCTAGTTCGTTTCCCAGACTTAGGAGCAGAGATTTCTTACACTAATTCAAATTGAGAAGTCTTGTGTGATTTATTAGAGAACCTAGATTATATTCTATGGGGAGCTATTAGAAGTATGTAAGTAAAAGAATTATATGATCAAATCTGCATTTCAGAAATGTGACCTCAGGGGCGCCTGGGTGGCTCAGTTGGTTAAGCATTGCCTTTGGCTCAGGTCATGATCCCAGGGTCCTGGGATCGAGCCCCATGTCAGGTTCCCTGCTTGGCAGAGAGCCTGTTTCTCCCTCTGCCACCCCTCTTGCTTGTACACTCTGTCAGATAAATAAAATCTTAAAAAAAAAAAAAAAAAAGAAATGTGGCTTCCTGGGAATGTTTAACAATTGGTGGGTTCTAAAGGTATAATGAGTTATTATCAACACATGAGATTAGGAAAAGATGAAGAAATATTCTAAAAAGAGCATTTCGAAAGTCAGACATATCTATTTATCCATGATGCTGAAATATATTTAATTTGGCTGAAGCCTTTTAGGAATGATCATTTTTTAAGACAAAGAACTATACTCATTCTTCAATGCTGATTAAATTTACCAGTTTTCATATTACTACCTAAAATACACTAATTTATTTTCATTCATAATCATATTTCTAAAGACTAGAATCAGTACATGATCTAGATTTTTTTTCATACTTATGAATTCACTTATACGGTGTGACTGATCAGGATTAAAAATCTAACCACAATTAATTGTATATCTAATAAACTAATCATTTTGGATTTTCTAACCCTATAGACATGTTTCACAACTCAGAATATGGAATGAAGGCATGTTACCACTACTTAAACTGATAACGCACTATGTAGAAACCTTAACTAAGAATTTAGTGTATCTGTTGTCCATCTATAAATCCTAGATCTTTACGTGATATGAATAAGTATTTTTGGTGCAGAAGCTACAACACAAAAATGACATAAACTATCCAAGGATTTTAGTTACTTGGCTTGAAGTAGTTGAGAAAGCTTAATTTATAAGACCCTACAAATGGTTTCCTTGGGTAAGTTTATTTTTTTTAACATTTTATTTATGTATTCATGAAAAAGAGAGAGAGACAGACAGATAGACAGGCAGAGACAGAAGCAGGCTCCATGCAGGGAGCCTGACACTGGACTTGATCCCGGGTCTGCAAGATCACACCCTGGGCTGAAGGTGGTGCTAAGCCACTGAGCCACCCGGGCTGTCCCCTTGAGTAAGTTTAACATTATTTTGAGCTATCTGGTCACTGAACCACTATGACTGACAAATTTGTTTGTCATTCTCACAAGTAATCACAATCCAGGACAGCTCTTTATTAAATAACATCATAAAAATGGGTATTTCTAGGATATTTTCAATTAATATAAAATATTCAATATACAGACCTTTCATATTAGCAATGTCAATGGATACTTATTAGTTTTTATATCCAGGCCACTTTTCTCTTGCTTTTAGGAAACAAATTTATTTATTACATTATAGGAATATGGAATAAAATGCTCCTGGTTCAGAGGAGAGAAAAGTTTGTGGGAGTTTATAACTACAGGAATATTATCTGAGTGACAAAGCATATTGTGAATGCTTCTGTTCCTGTCGGGACTTTATTTTTAATTTATAAACTTTATTTTATTTATTTATTTATTATTTATGATAGTCACAGAGAGAGAAAGAGAGAGAGAGGCAGAGACATAGGCAGAGGAAGAAGCAGGCTCCATGCACCGGGAGCCCGACGTGGGATTCGATCCTGGATCTCCAGGATCGCGCCCTGGGCCAAAGGCAGGCGCTAAACCCGCTGCGCCATCCAGGATTCCCATATTTTTAATTTATAGCTAGGTTTTATTAAGTTAATATAATGAATGACAGCAACTTTTATTGAACGCAATGTGCATACAATGTTGATTTAAAATACTGAAGGAGTTTAGGGGCATGTGAGTGGCTCAGTCTGTTAGGTGTCTGACTCTTGATTTCCATTGCGGTCATGATCTCAGGATCCTGCGATCCAGCCACATTGGGATTCCTGGCTCAGCGAGGAGTCTGCTTCTCCTTCTCCCTCTCCCTCTCCCCCTGCCCTTCCTTGCTTGCTCTTTCTCCCTCACTCTCAAATCTCAAATAAATAATCTTAAAAAAAAAAAGAGAGAGAAAAAGAAAACAAAATCCTTGAAGAGTTCCAAATTTAATAAACACGATATAAAGTTGCTCTATGATGCATTAAGTATTATAAGTATGTATTTAAAAGAGGTAACTACATCTTCAGAGAGTAGTCTAAAAATTTATGAATTTAAAATCTTTTTGATTATTTTTGTTAAGGTGTAAGCCAAAACAATGTGTAAATATAGATGAGTCGGAAGGAGGAAGGGTGATGTCATTAGTGGGGACAGAGTACCCAAATTCCAAGATGACTTGGTTCTCAGACAATTTTGTTACAACAGCATGACTGTTGGGGAAGTAGAGGGCTGATCGTGCAGAATTTTGTGTTTTATATAAAGTGAGTTAGATTTATCACCTAAAAAAAAAAAATTAGAAGATTTTTAGAAGTAACATTGATTTTTTAGCAGCAGAGAAATGGCCAGAAAGGGACAGATTCATAAGGTAGTGAGCAGATTAAGTTCTAAGGGATTTGGTGACAAATTACATAGTTACAGGTAAACAAGAGCAGGCGAACTCATGAGGGCTCTCTGACTTAAGACCTGGGTAACTTGATGAATCATTTTGATAATAACTGATATCAAAGACAGACGAAGAAACAGATATGTTGGGTGATGAATTCAGTTTAAGACATGAAGTATTTGAAGGGCCTCTTGGATATTCCAAGTCAGATTTGCATCAAGCAAAAAAAAAAAAAAAAAAAAAAAAAGTCAATTCTGACATTTTGGTATATGGGATAAAGGATAAGTAACTTCCTCTTGTTGAGGGTGTTTAATATCTTGGGTAATACTGGTAAGCCAGTGTATCCTTTGAGCACCTATTTGTATACATCTATACTGTGATTCATGTATAAAGCATGTCACTATGGAGTTGGGGCCAAGTGCAGTGCCTGGCACATAATAGGAACTCAACACCCATGTATTGAATATTTCTGGGGATCTACCCAGTCGTTTTCCCTGAGAAGGGTTTTTCGGAGCGTCTTGGCACAAGTTTTACTTCACAGCCTGGTTTAAAAGGAGAGAACTAACACGTCCTTCCCTGTTCTGTCATAGTAAATACTGGCTTCTTCATGGGAGCAGATGCTCTCCTGCTGATTAGAACCTTGTCCTCCATTTGGAGAAGGTATTTCTGCCTCACATAAAGTTGAAATCTCTTCCTGTGAATCTATCCATTCAAGAATTCCCTTTCTTAGACGTTTTTGTGTAGATTTGATCCCAGCAGGACCTTAGGAGGTTTAATGAGTCTTTATTCCTTTTTCATCAAGAAAAAATTGAATGCCATTTCAGTTCTTTATGAGTTATTTGCTTTGACCTTCTCTCTCACTCCAAAGTGAAAGGAGGAGAGCACAGGAAGAGTTTGTATTATAACTCTTAATCAGGAACTTGGATTTGCTCCATGCTTGCAACCAGAGCATGTACTATAAATGAAATCTTTGGCTCTTGAACAAATTAACAAACAGAACATACCCAGTGTTTTGTCCCCTTAAAGCAAAAAGCATCTCTGGTAACCCCTTGCCTGCCTCTTTGCACACTTTCATCTCTCAGTAGTAAAGGTTTGTCAATATTCTACTCTAGGCATGTGGGGACACCAATCTGTAGCTGGTCTATTAAATGTCCCATCTATATTCTTATGTAACTTGGTGTTTATGTGAAACCATATATCATTGCTTAAAATTTAATCTGGAGATTATCTGCAGAGCTCATTTAGAAAAAGAAAAAAAAAGTAATTTGTCTTGTAACTATTATTATGAATAATGTGCAGTACAAAATAAGAAAAACTTTTCATAAGCTAATAGTTGTTCTGCTTCTCATCTGTTAATAATTAGTCAATCCATCATCAGTGGCAAAAACAGTCCAGCATCTCTCCATGTATTCACATGGGTGTAGACAGGTATAAACTTAGCAATTGAAAATGCCTTCTATGAATGTCATTATGCTGGAAATTTTTGGCTATAATAGTCCTTTTACACAGTATTTACTGTCCACTTCACTTTCATCGGCTCCACCCCTCAGTCAGTAGGTTGAATGGCATGTCAAGTTTGGGAGTTAATGGTATAATTAACAAGTACCTTCAAGTCATTACTCAGTTTCAGCAAATTTTGAAGCACAAACATCTGTAATTTTAGCTAATGTACATCAGCTAAGCAAGCATGAAAATATGTCTTTAGGAAAAAAGAGCCGCCCACTGTCTGACTTAAAGCATGCATTAATGGCTCTCTATAACCATGTTACATGAACACAGAAGCTTATAGCCACAGAGACTTTTCTCATGAGAGGTCACATTACCTGGGGGTGATTCAAGTCTATTCCATATGCATCTCATCTTGAGACGAGTGGATTTCAAGCTGTGCTCTTTTTGTAGTGGTGGCAGACTCACTATACCCTATGCCAAACCACACAAGCACAATCTTTGACGTGAAAACTAGGGAAGGGAGAAGGAGAGCCAGGAAAACTCAACTGACACTGTAGAACTTTCCTTTAGGGTCTCATATCTGCAAGAACCAAAAAAAAAAAAGCTGAGTGGTGTCTCAGTGGATGGTGGTGGCAAGAGCCGGACAGGAGAGGACAGAGTCTTAGGTCTTCAAAATCAAAAAGTAATAGCTGCCTAGCTCAAATTAAAAAAAAATGAAAAAAGGGGGAAAACAATATCATAACAGTCATTTTATTAAAATTTAAGATTCTGAAACCTATCAACCTGGAAAAAAATATATTACCCGTTATTAATTACTTAGAAGGTGTGACAAATGCTTTAGTGTGCTTCTTTATTGTCTTAATGAATTTGAAGTTTTTATTATTGCCTTTTTAAACTCTTGATTACTTGACAGATTTCTCTGTCCAGAGTGTTTATTAATCTCTCTTGTCTCCTATGGTTGGGAAAGAACTACTACCTTATGAAAACCGCTTTATTATTCCAGTATAACATTTTTTAGGCTTCATCTTGCCATGGAGTTTTTTTTTTTTTTTTTTTATGGCTGTTTGATCATTCTGATTATTCTAACTTTCTCTAGGGCAGAGAATGGCTTATATCTTCACCACTGTCTAGAAGAGTGGTTGGAATTAGATGTTGAAAGTTTTGTCGAGGGGTATCAACATCAATGTTTAGTTAAATGTTTTGCGATGTATACGCAGAATGCATGGTGTGAGCAACACTGAACAAAATACAATCATTAACTATTTTGTGTATTAGAAATCACATGGATGTTAGAGAACTCTAATTCTGTACCTCTCCAGAAGTAAATTTGTCATTATTAGTGGAGAATATGTACTGTGTGTGTGTGTGTGTGTGTGTGTGTGTGTGTGTGGTGTGCTTAATGATTCAAACAGACATCCAGCTTTGGAAATGGAGGAGTTTATGGGATTTCTAAATTGGACACCTCAACTGGAAGAACAGAGTAAGAGACACCATACCCCTACCCCTCTCACCTTTTCTCATTTTCTGTTCTTTAGCAAAATTGTTTTAGCTTTTCTGAATCATTCAGTTGTACAAGGTTGAATTTATAAAAGGAAGATGCATTCTGAAGCTCAAGATAAAGCAAAACGCAAGGAGAAAATGAAAATCTGTTCTGTAAATCCCTCCACAACTAGAGAGATACATATTGACTTTTTTTTTTTTTTTTGGTAGAAGAGGTTTACGTGACAGGTGTTTATGCTTGAACTATTCCTCAGATAAGTGGAAGATTTTATTCTCAAGTGAGCTTGGCATGCTTATGTTGGAAAAGCGTAATTGAAAGAAAGCTTGTTAGTTTTCAAAGTTCAGTAAGTTAGGAAACAAAAGAGGATTGCTTATAACTTTTTCTCAAATTTTGAAAGTAATTTGTGCCAGTTGTCATTTAAAAGGACTGAATTTACAAAGCAGGCCCAACACGGGCTGCTTGTTTTCAGACACCAGCCTGCAGCTGCCCCGGGTAGATAGAGACTTGTTATATGGTTAGGTTTGCTCCAAACATGGCCAAGAAAGCCATGTCAAAGACATCATTCCTACTAAAAAAAAAATAAAAAAAAAGCACTAAAATAATTTTATTCTTTACTATAAGATATAGTTAAATGTGATAAAGAATGGTATTTAAATAAGTGTAACATTTGGTCTAACAGATTTTTAGAATTGGAAGTGAAATTTAAGGCTGCTTAGTCTATCAATGCTCTTAAATAGGAGGAAATTGAAGTCCAGAAAGGTTACAAGGTTAGTGTTTTCCTCAGTTTGAAATTTATTCTCTTCCACTTGTTGTGGATTTTAATTTTACCTTTGTTTTTCATAATGAAGGGACACCATCAACCTTTAGGCTAAAATCAGATCGGGCCTTGGATAGTTCTTGCTCTGTTCAGTGCCTCAGGCCGGCTCCTTTCTGCTGCTTTAAGTATTTCAAATGAAACCTAAGGCTTGATAAGAAAATTTGGTATTTTCAGAATCATTTTGATTTCTTTCCATAAGAAAGTAATTTCCTCATACTCCTAATCTCATTACCTGAGATGCTTGCCAGGGAAAAAGTGAATCTTAGTAGGCGATTATTTGACTTGGCTGTTCCAAGGAGACCGGTTGGCATGCCAGCATGCATATTACTGACACACTCTACAGGAGATTCTCATATGACCTCTGTCTAAGAAACACCGATCAAGTTCAACCTTCTGATTTCAGAGCTAAGGGATTCTATAGCCATTGGTTTGCCCAGTTTTTTTTTTTTAAGCTAATTGTGGTTTAATCACTGTATCAGTAATTGTCCCACCACTGTAAGACTACCTACCCTTTCCTTCTTTTTTATTCTGATCAACACTGACAAAAATCAGATGGATCATATGGAACCTAGCACTTCTCTTTCTCAGCTCTTCTCATCCACACACTTTTGACTTTTATATTAATGCTTAGTGTCATTAACTTTTGTTCTCTCACATCTATTACGCTTTCAAGCTCAGATATCTTCATATTGTTTGCCAGGATTTCCAGAAAGATGGTATAACAGTCTACCTCTGATATCAAGTGGTGAAATTTATATAATGGAGTTTTTTCTCTAACATTTGCGATCACTTCTAGGTTCTTCATTAGATGGTGCAATTATAACAGACTGAAAACTGCCAGAATATTTGTGTATAACTAGCGGGCGTTTCTCAAATATCATCTGTATGTAATGGCAAGTGTAGAAATGAAAAATGATATAGAGGAGTTATTGAGGTTATTTTAAGAGCTTTGTAGGTCAGATTTTGAAATGGAAGAAGTTGCTACGGTAAGGATTTTCTCCTAATTAACTCAAATAGAGAAATTACTAATTGCCTAATTTTTCCCCAAATTGGCTTTGGTATATGAGTTTTTCACCTTCCCCTGTAATAAAGGTTATGTTTAGCTTCAGAAAACCAGGGCACCAGACGTGTGTAAAACCCCTTTCCAAGGGATACTGGTGCTCTAGGACCCAGCAGATGGAGAGTGTGAAGATAGTGCCCGCCCTCTGAGGTCTCGAGAGAGGATTACAGTCAGTTGCTTAGATGTATCTTTGATTAAAGTCTGCCCTCCGGCCACAGCAATGAAGGTAGGTTAATACCTTCCTTTTTCACAGTAAAACTGGGTACCTTACTCTGTTGCCTCTTATTGTGCCCTGGGGGTGGTGGCCAGTTAAGAATTTTCTCTGTTGATTACAGTCCTGTGGGATCCATGAGCATAGGCTCTATTGGCCCGAGACAATCTAGAGGTATCCCCTGGTGGCAGCCACAAAGGGCTTTGGGTAGCACAAAGGGTAGCAGCTCCCTTCCAGGAGATACCAGTGAGCTGGAGTGAAGCAGAGGGAGAGTGCAAAGATGTTGCTCACCAGCCATCATCCCCAGAGAACACCTGGATAGGCCCCTTGATGTACTTAAACACTATGTGAGAGAGGGTTAAGGTCTGGGCCCCTCTCAATACGCTGCTGCCTCTGCTCTGGGTCTGGGGAGAGTGAGTCTGAGCATTCCAGCCTTTAAGAACCATTTCTCTGCTGATGACAGGTCTTGCGAGTCTGTGGACATGAGCCCCATTGGTTTTCAAAGCTGGATGTTTTGGGGACTTTTAATTGGAGGTCTTAAAGGTTGAGGTACCTAATGTGGGGCTCAGACCTTTCACTCCTTGGAGAGTAGCTCAGGTTTTGTTTTCTTCTCATTGTGGGTCACTGCACCAGGGGTAGGGCCTATGGAGAGATTCTCAGCCCACTTCAGTGTGTGTGTAGGAATCACTCAACTAGTTTTTGGTTCCTTCCTTTCTGTCCTTTTTTTAGAGGAAATGATTCCATATGTAGTTGTAGATTTGTGTGTCCATAGGAGGGGTGGGTTCAGGATCTTCCAGCTTTAACTAGAATCCAGTCCATGCTTCCAAAAAAAAAAAAAAAAAATCAGTTTATCAATCTCAAGCAATGCAAATGAGTTGAATCGAGTATGATTATCTTTACTCTTTCAAATAGCTCCATCATATGTATAATGCATAATGATCATTAAAAATGAGTAAAAACCTATATATATGTGAAAAATTAGATCAAATTATTTTTTTGTTTATTCCTAACTGGTATCTTTGATTTACCGGCACAGTGGTTTTGACTCAGTTTGGTTATAACTATTATGAAAAATTTAATGACCTTGTCTCTGCCTTCTCTATATATGTATCATGTAAAATACCTTAAGAAGCCAAATAAGGACTAATTTGGCTTAATTAAGTCTAATATTTAGACTGCTGTAACAGACATAATATAGACTGTGTTGCTTGTAAACAACAAGCATTTATTTCTTAGAGTTCTGGAGGCTGAAAAGTCTGATTTCAGGTTGCCAGAATGGTCAAATTCTTGTGAGGGCCCAATTTCAGTCTATAGACTGCCAATTATATCTCAACAAGCCAGAGAACAGAGAAAGGAAGCAAGCAGGCTGTCTCATGACTCTTATAAGGGCACTAATTCCATTTAATGAGGCTCCACCCTCATGATTTTATCTAATACTGATTACTGCCCAAGGCGCAGTCTCCTAATGCCTAATGGTGGTAGGGTTTTGCCATATGAATTTAGGGGAAACACATTCAGTCCATAACAGGGTGTTTGAAAAATGCTCATATTTGCTAACCAATTTTAACATTATTAAAATAGTGTTGGGAAACTGAGTTAAGAACTATTCATTGTATTTCCTGATTACCTATAATTTAGGTTTCGTGATCATGATGTGAAATATATTCCTGGTGGGAGGCAGGGGGAGGAAGAGACAGGTACACCTGCAATTAATTCAAAATTCCATTCATTCAGTATACACTTATTAAATGCCTAGAATTTTCAAGACATTGTTGGGGATACAGAGCTGGTTAAAATGATATTTCTGCCCTGTCTGAATATGATTCTCACTATTACTGGTTCATTTTAATTTCCACTTTTATAGCTTTTCTTAATGATGCTTTTTGCTGTTGATGCTTCTGAAAACAGATTGTCTGATGACTAATATGTACCAAAAACAGCTTTATTCTCTGTTAGGTCTTTGTGAAGAGACAAGGGGTTATTCTTTCCTTGACATTTATGGCATCCCATATACTTGTGCTCCATGAAAGGTTACCTAAATCAAATTTATTCCAAATAGGCAGTATTTAACATTAAAAATGTCAAAGGAAGGGTAAGATTCTCTACAGGGCAGCATTGAGTTGATTGACTGAATTATAACTAGGAAATGATGAATTGTGCATTCCCTTTTCATTTCAAATATTGGCTAATATATTGATTCTAACACTCATCCCATTATTCAATATAATTCTTGATGTACACTGACCTCTTGATTTTGATCCTCATATTTAATTGGATCAAAATATTTTCAAAGTCATTTGTAACTTTGTTGTTATAATTTGTCTATTTATGTTAATATAAGCTCTGTAAGATATTCCATTGTTCAGGTGATTATGCACAATTAGGCACAGACACAAAGTAATTACCTACCTTAAAAAAAGCCATCAATTTTTTTTTATTGGAGAAATTCTGACAGAAATAGAACTAGTAAGATATCTTAGAATTGAACACAAGAGTCTAAAGTAAGAGCAGAGCTCAGGATGGCTTCTAACTTAATATTAGATATTTATATGACCCAAAGAAGAAATAATATATATTAATAGTCAGAGTTAACGTACTTTCTATTATTTGACGCCTATTTAACTCTATACTTGTAGTCAGCCAGAACATATAGAGAAGCACAAAAGGTACAGAGGTCTCATAAGCAGGAACCAGCCATAACTCAAGTAATAATTTTTTTGCTGCATTAAAATCTGCAACATCTCACTTGGAGTTAAGTCAGGAAAGTGGGAATTATTTTCAATAACATAAAATTTTCAAGGATGTAAAATTAAATCCTATGAAAGCTTTTTTTAAAAAAATATGATACAGGTATAGAGCTTTCTGATTATTTAAACTCATTCTTTCAACTTCTGATCCCTCTTTCTATAAACTGGTCTTATTATTACCAGCTTCCAGTTACCCTTAGCAGCCTGCCTCTTCTACTCACAAAATTCTTAAAAACATGGTACTGAATATAAGTTTTCATTTTTTGATCACAAGTGAAATCTGTTTTGTGTCTTCAACCTTTGATTGGAAATGCTCTAAATTAAATATTGCAATGTTCATACCCAAATCCAGTGAAAATTATTTAGTTCTTACCTAACTGATGTTCTTTCTTCCCTTGTTTTCCATGATATCTTGCTGTCTTCTTCCCATGCTACTCTGATCATTTCCCCTAGGTCTACATCATATACATTTTCTACCTTAAATGTTTATGCTCTCTGTGGTTTCAGACTTAACTCACCCATATTTTAACTTTATGGATTGTCTTAGGTTCAGTTCTTCCATTCTCATGATTTCAGTGATCAGATGACATGATAAAAGGGTCAACCCAGCAAGAGGAAAACTTTTGTAAATATTTATGTACCCAACACAGAAATACTTAAATTTACAAAGTAAATATTCACTGACCTGAAGGGATAGACAGCAGTACAATAATAGTAGGGTGTTTTAATACCCCACCATCATCAATGGAGAGATCATCCAGACAGAAAATTAATAAGGAAACATGGGCCTTGAATGGCACATTAACCAGATGGACTTAACAAATATGTATGGAACATTTCATCCAAAAGGAGCAGAATCTATATTTCTTCAAGTGCACATAGAACACTCACCATGACAGATCATATGTTAGACCACAAAGCAAGTCTTAAAACATTTAAGAAGACTGAAATCCTATCAAGCATCTTCTCTGACCACAGGGTTATAAGGCTAGAAATAAATTACAAGAAGAAAACTGAAAACATCGCAAATATAGGAGATTAAGAAATATACTACATGGATGAAAGAAATAATCAAAGAAGGGTTCAGAATACCTTGTAACAAATGAAAATATAAATAAAACTTATAAGAGGGAAGTTTACAGTTTTAAATGACTACTTCAAGAAACAAGAAAAATCTCTAACTTTATACCTCAAGAAACTAGAAACTGAAGAACAAACAAAGCCCAAAGTTGGTATAAGGAAGGAAATAAAGATGTAAGTGGAGATTAATGAAAAAAAAAAAAGACTAAAAATGCAATTGAAACCTAAGAACTGGTTCTTTGAAAAGATTTTTAAAAAATTGGCAAACTCTTATCTAGGCTCACCAAAAAAAAAAAAAAAAAAATCAAAGTCAGAAATGAAAGAGAAAATACAACTGATACCACAAAAATACAAAGGATCTCCTAAAACTACCATTAATAATTATATGCCAACAAATTTGATAACCTGGAAGAAATAAATTCTAAAAGCATGCAATCTACCAAGACGGTGAATTAATTAGTAAGCATATTGAATCAGAAATTAAAAACCTCTCAACAAACAAAAGTCCAATACCACAGAGCTTTACTGGGGACTTCTACAAAATGTTTAAATAAGAATACCAGTCTTCTTCAAACTTTTGTAAAAAAGTGAAGAGGAGGGTAGTTTCTCAAAGTCATTTTACAAGGCCAGCATTAGTCTGATACCAAAACCAGGCAAGATTGCCACAAGGAAATTAAAGGCCAGTTATCCCGGATGAACACTAATGTAGAAATCCTCAACCAAATATTAGCAAACCAAATTTAATGATACATTAAAAGGATCATATATGATCAAGTGGGATTTACTCCAGGGTTAAGGATGTTTTAACATCTACAAATCAAAAAAGAAAAATCTACAAATCAATGTGTTATATCAGTTTAACAATGAAGGATAAAAATCATATGATCATCTCAGTAGATGTAGAAAAAGCATTTAAAAATCAACCATTCATGATAAAATCCCTCAACAAAGTGAATACTTCGTTGCCCACTTGCACCACTTTTATTCAACACAGTATATTGGAAGTCCAAAGTAATTAGGTAAGAAGTAAAAGTCATCTAAATCAGAAAGAAGTAAAACTGTCACTATTTGCAGATGACATATTATGTGTAGAAAATCCTAAAGGCCCCACCGTAAAACAAACAAACAAAAAACCCAAACAAAAAACTTTTAGAACTAATCAACAAATTCAGTAAGGTTATAAGACACAAAATCAATATACAAATATATATCAGTTGTGTTCCTATACACTAATAATGAACAGTCAGAGAAATTAAGAAAATAATCTCACGATTGCATCAAGAATAAAACACCTAAGAATGATTTAACCAAGGAGGTAAAAGACTGAAGAGTATAAGAACTTGATGGAAATAAATGAGGAAGACACTAATGAATAAAAAGATATTCTATGCTCATGGGTGGAAAAATACTGTTAAATTGTCTATACTACCTAAAACAATGTGTAGGTTCAGTACAGTCCCTATCAAAATACCAATGGCATTTGTCATAGAAATAGAACAAACAATACTAAAATTTGTATAGAATTTAAAAAGACCCCAAATAGTGAAAGAAATCTTGAGAAAGAGAACAAAGCTGGAGGCATCATGCTTCCTGATTTCAAACTACATTATGGAGCTATAGTAATCAAAACAGTATGGTATTGACATAAAAATGGACACATAGATCACTGGAACAAAATAGCCCAGAAATAAATCCACACATTTATGGTGAATTAATCAAGAGTCAAGAATATACCATGGGGGAAGTACACTCTTTTCATTAAATGTTGTTGAAAAACTGGACAGCCACAACAACAACAAAAATGAAACTGGACCTACCGTATACAACAACTGGAGTTGTATTAAAAACTTCAACATAAAAAAAAAAATAAAATAAAATAAAAAAAATAAAATAAAATAAAATAAAATAAAATAAAAAACCTTCAACATAAGACCTGAATCTATATAGTTCTGAGAAGAAAACCTAGGTGGTAAGTAATTTGGTATTGGTCTTGGCAATGATTTTTTTAATTTGACACCAAAAGTGAAATCAACAGAAGCAAAATAAATGAGTGGGACTGTATTAAGAAAAAAGCTTAAGATGCCTGGGTAGCTCAGCAGTTGAGCGACTGCCTTTGGCTCAGGGCATGATCCCGGAGTCCCAGGATCAAGCCCCACATCAAGCTTCCTGAATGGAGCTTGCTTCTCCCTCTGCCTATGTCTCTGTCTCTCTTTCTCTGTGTCTCTCATGAATAAATAAATAAGATATATATATATTTTTTTAAGTTTAAAAAAGAAAAGAATAAAGCTCTGGCAAAGCAAACCAAATGATCAACATAATGAAAAGACAACTTACTGAATGGGAAAAAATATTTGCAAGTCTTATATCTAATAAGGGATTGATATCCAAAATATATAAATAATAACAACAATTTAAAAATCTGGTTAAAAAATGAGCAGAGGATCTGAATAGACATTTTTCCAGAGAAGACATATAGAAGACCAATAGGAATATAAAAATGTGCTCCACCTCACTGATAAATGCAAATCACAATCCAGAATGTTTCACACCTGTTATCAAAAAGATAAGAGAGAGGATTCCCAGAACTCAGAAACATTTTACTTGCCAGATTACTGGTTTATTTTGGAAGGGTATAACTCAAAAGCAGCCAGATAGAAGGATGCATAGGGCAAGGTATGTGGAAGGGTTTTGTGAGGCTTCCATGCCCTCCTGGAGCACACCACTCCTCAACACATCTCACCATTCACCATTCTGGAAGCCCTCCCAATGTCATTCTTTTGGGGTTTTATGGAGGCTTCATTACACAGGCATGGTTGGTCAAATCAGTAGTTATTGGTGATTAACCCAACCTTGAGCCCTTCTCTTTCCTAGAGATGAAGGAAAGTTGAGACTGAAAGTTTCAACCCTCTAATCACATGATTAGTTTCTGTGCTGGACCAGCCCCTATCCTTAGAGGCTTTCCAAAAGTCACTTCATTATCATAAACACAGTTGTAGTGGAAGGGGGCTTGTTATAAATCATAAGACACCCATTTCATTTTTGTGACTCTGAAGAGATTACAGTAACTAAGGACAAGAGACTAAATATTCTAACAAAAGATGTTCCCATTGGTCTTATCACACAGGGAATCCCAAGGGTTTGGGGAGCTGATATGAATGATCAAATATATATTTCTAATAAATTACAGTATCTTGATGATGCTTATGGTAATAGTAGTATACTGAGTCTACAGTGCTTTTCAGCTTTTTAGACTTTGGACCATTTTGACAGAATGAAGGATATCTGGACTGTTTATACCAGCTATTTACTATTGAGAAAATAGGAAAGCAAAGGACTGGGGAATGGGATGGGAAGAAGAATGGAAGGAGGAGGAAGGGGGAAAGGGAGGGAGAAAAAGAGGGGAAGAGAAGGGGAAGAAAATGGTAAAAGAAGGAACAGGGAAGGGAAAGAAAAACCGTTTCGATTCATGACAGGAGTAAAAGATGACAAATAAAATGCACAGTATAACCCTTTGGACTACTCCTTTGTAATACTGAGTACATCTTAAGTTTACTGTTGATCATGCTGTGAGAAGCAGAAATAATGAAAATTATCATGGTTCCCTGAAATTCAAGCTGAAATACTAGTCACATCAACCACATTGCTAATTTTATCACAATGGGGAGGCATTTCAGAGATCACCACTTAATGGAGTAAAAATTCCCTCTGTAGAGAGGACATACAGGTAAAGATACATATAAACCAATTTACAGCTGAAAGGGGCCGTATTGCTGGTTAGCCCTGTGAGGGATGGGTAGACTAACTGCTGGAGTTTATTAGCTATGTACAGAATATTTAAATATTAATCCTAGAATCTGCTTGCTGGAGTACCCAAGATTAAACCTTCCAAGATCAAAGATTTTTTTCTAGTCAGCTCCACTAAATGGAAATATATAGCTCTTCTCCTCCCCCCTCCCTGCTCCCCACAAAATCACACTCATCCTTGAAATTACTCTCCTTTTAAACCATCCCAGACTACTCTATCCTGAAGTTCCTTATCAGCATTTTTTAGTCTTTGTCTTAAATATTCATTTGATAATGATATATCTTTACTATTATATGCTACTATTCAGTTTTTCTTTTAAGGTATTTGTATATATTTTTTAAAAATATTTTACTTATTTATTTGGTAGAGAGAGAGAGTGAGCAAACACACAAGAATAAGCAGGAGAAACAGCAGAGTGAGAGGGAGAAGCAGACTCCCTGTGAGCTGGGATCCCAATAGGGGGCTCGATCCCAGGACTCTGGGATCCTGATCTGAGCTGAAGGCAGACACTTAACCAACTGAGCCACCCAGGTGCCCCTATTTGGACATTTCTTATGCATATGCTCACACATTTATCAATCTGTCTTCCTTTTCATGTGCAGAACATATCTCCTCCCACCCTCATGAAACTACCAAGAGGCAAGAAGTAACACTGCAGGAGGAGGAGAGGCACAGAAAAGGAAGTCACAAGCAAGCCTAGACTTGTCCCTCACAGCATTGCAAGCATGGATTAGGGAAGGAAAATACAGTAATAGTGACTCTTACTTCATGATGACAAGGCAGTGGAATGATTTGACTTTCCATTTGTTTTGCAAACCTCTATCAAACATTTCCCAACTATTATCTGCAAGCTAATCAGGAGGACACGAAGACCTGGATTAAGGATGGGTCCAGTAAATCCTAATATGAGAGCTTATTTGGAGTAGAGAAGTTTTTTATGCACCTAACAGCTTTCATCTGGCTGCTTAGAGCCTTTAGGAGAAGTTTCAAATTCGTGCTGATAGCTAGATCTGAAAGGAGCCTCTTACTTGCAGAGTAATGATTCTGTTTAATGAGGATCTTTCTAAAGGTCAGAGAGAAAGGTCAGAAAGCCTACCCTGGATCACCTTCAAGACATAATTGAGTAGGAAATGAAGATCTATTCACCTCAACATTTGGAAAATAAGTATATCTCAACATAAAAGGATAATTAAAAGTGATGTCTTTGGTGCTTCAGCAATGCCTATTCTAAGTTTTAATACATATTTCTAAAAGTTTCCCTCTTATTCTATCATTGGTCATTGTAATTTTTTAAATTAATAATCCAACAGACATTTACTGAGTGCTTAAGTAAATTAGGCTATTGTGCTAGATGGGTGTTCAATAAAGACTCCTTAAGTCAAAATATTTAGGTCTTAAAAATAGAAAATCTATGGGGCATCTGGGTGGCTCAGTTGAGTGTTTTACTCTTGATTTTGACTCAGGTCATGATCTCAGGGTCATGAGATCAAGCCTTATGTTGAGCTCCACACTGAGCATGGAGCCTGCTTAGGATTTTCTCTCCCCCTCTCCCTTTGCCCCCTCTCCTTGCTGTACCTCTGTCTGTCCTCTCTCTCTCTCAAAAAAAAATAGATCTATGATATGTATAGCATGTTACACACCCTTCATGTCTGTCCTACTTCTGTCATTTACGAACTCTGTGAAACGAACAAGATAGATCATACAATTCATCATATACATGCACAAGGGAGACCATCATGTATATAAACATGTCTTAGAATCATATTCTTCTACTTTTTCATTGCAATCTGATTTTTATGTCATTTTATTTCTTCGTAGAGACTGTATCTTCTTTAATCCTATTGAGGGCAACTAACCCTTCATAGTAATTATCTCTGACTTCTGTTTTCAATGATTTGTAGATAAATATTCCTCTTAAACTCTAAGATAATGTTCTCTCCCTCTTTTTCTTTTCAGCCCAAAATGTGTAGGGAAGTACACAGACTTGGTGTTTGTTAATAGGGTGAGTCAGTTTGTATTTTACCATGTTAGATACATTTGAAGTTGAGGGAAACCCATGCTAGGCATGTGGGTAGACTAATGTGCATAGCTCCCATTTCAAAAATGATACCTAAAGGCAGTCATTTAGTAAAATCTGAATAACTAAGGCAAAATCTTTCTCTTTTGCTCAGTGCCTCTAAATATATAAAAATAAAAAATACTGGGGTACCAGTATGGCTCAGTCAGTTAAGCTTCTGACTCCTGCTTTAGGATCAGGTCATGATCTCGAAGCCCTGAGATTGAGCCCCACATGGGGCTCTGCACTCTGTGGGGAATCTACTAGAAGATTCTCTCTTTACTCTCCCTTTGCCCTTTGCCCCATCCACTCTCTGTCAAATAAATAAATAGATCTTTAAAAAAATGAAAATATATTATACCCAAAGATACTGTTTGGAGCAGTGATTGAATATAAAGCATTACTGTAGAGATTATACTAATTTACATACCACGTCTCACTTTCATGTGGTAGACAGAATGATGTCCCCTGCCAAAGGAAAAAAAAAAAAAAAGATACCCATATCCTAATCCCTGCAACCTATAAACACATTATGTTACATGGCAAAAGAGACTTTGTAGATGTTATCAAGGGTATGGACCTTGAGATGAGGAGGTTGTCTAGTTTATCCAGGTAGGTTCAAAGGAATCACTTGAGTCCTTTAAAGTGAAGATCTGTTGTGGCAGTGGTCCAAGAATGATGAGATAAAGAAAGTGGAGGCAGGAGTAATCTTAAATCTGAGGACTCTATCTGCCATCATAGCTTTGAAGACAGAAGATGGCCAAAAGCTAGGGAAGAGGGCTATATCCAGAGGTTGGAAATAGTTTCTTCCATAGAATATACAGAAATGGAAATAGGTCTGCTGGCACCTTGGTTTCAGTCCAATGGAATTCACGCCAGACTTCTGAAGAAAATAAATTTGTATTGTTTTAAGCCGTAAAGTCTGTGGTAAATTTTTATGGCAGCAATAGAAAACTAATACACCATCAAAAACAGCATTCTGGAGTTTAAGTTTCTGCATGGATATACAAAGCTAAGAAGAAAGGAAATAGCAATACCTTTCCACTGTACTGTCTATACATCTAGGAACAGCTACCCAATTTTCTTATTAGCCCATAACATAGGTCTCTGCAAATGAGAGGTAAAAAATATTTTATTTAGAAAAAAAATAACTATTGCCACAATTGAGATATTCCCCCCAATTTAAGGTTTAGTGTACCTACATTGGGAAATTAAGGTCTGATTTGGCAAGTTCATAGTGAGAGGCTAACTCTGATAGAATTGGGGGCTCCATATGAGCCAGGAGTAGTTGTATTTTAATCAGAAGACTGATCACTGTGCTACAATTAAGCAAGCCCGCTGAGTACTTGCCCCAACTCTGGTGTGTCAATTATGACAGTCAATTGACCTAAAAGTTCATATCTTCATTTGTTAATTCAAAGTATTATATTAAATGTTCTCTTAAGTTTCTTCCAAACCTGTATAGTTATAATTTCAATAAATTCATTAATTCTTTCAAAGATTATATATTAAGCAATTATTATAAATCAGGGCAGGAAAAGCAACAAAAGAGTCCCTGTACTGGAAGAAACAAAACACCAAAGCATTAAAATCCCTAAGTTTAGTTTGAGTTTGTGGTATATGCAATAAAGAAAATGAAAGTAAAGACGATGTTGTACCAAGATGATTGGAGGTGGGAATTATCCACCAATCCTAAAATGCCTTAGGGAAGGCATCTCTGAAGAGAAGATACTGTAATGAAACAGAGTATAATATGAGAAGTGCCCGTCCTTGGAAATGTTAGCAGAAGAACATTCCAGACTGAAGGAAGGATAAGCACAAAGGTTCTAGAATGAGACCATCTCTCAGATTCTAGGAACTAATGAATGCCTGGGTAAAGAATTAAGAACCAGCAAAAGAAACAGCAGTACAACCAGTTGTGAGGAAGAAACACATCGGAATTCATTTGAGAAAAGAGAAAAAGAGTAAAATAGTTATTTCAGAAAGTTAGGAAGACTGATATTGTCCAGCAGTGCTGAGTGATTGGAGTTTGTGTTCATACACTTAACATTAAACCTGCTGCCCCATGTTGTGATTTTTCCCAAAAATTTACCAAGAGAAGATGGATAGGTTTCAAAAAATTGGGTTTTTGATTATGAAGGATGGTAGAGCAGAAAAGATGAGAGCATATATGAGGGTTAATAACTTGATAAACAGTGGAAGCTGAATGAGGAGATTGTCTTTTTTTTAATAAGCTTAGAAACTGCCATAACTAATCCCATCATAATTGAGTTTACTAGGATCTCTCTCTCTGACACACAGATGGGCATTGAGGATGATTTGCAATTTGTTTATTTACATTTTTGAGAACTGGCAGTGTCAACATTTAAACTTTGTTTTTTTAGTAATTTCTAGGGCTAAGTTGCAGAAAATTTATCAATAACTAATTAAGATTACTTATTATATGCCATAACCTCTTCTGGTGGCTGGATGTAGAATAGTATAGTAGAAAACTAAGGTGTTAGTCCAAGAGATTATTATCGTCTAGTAGGAGGAGTTGTATCATAAATAAGCACACATACATGAACAAAATAATTTAAGATTATGATCGTACCTTGAAGAAATCAAGCCAATAACAGAATATTATCAGACATAGTGGGGAACTAAGTTTAGGATGTGTGATCAAGAAGGGCCTCTTTGAGATCATAATAAACTATGTGGTGACAAGAGACAAGGGGAAGTGTTTTATAGATGAGAGACCCTGAAAAAAATGGCAACTTCATGAAATAGAAATCTCAAAAAAAAAAAAAAATCAAGAAAATAAGATTAGGAATCAACTAAAGAACAAAGATACACCTGAGTAACTTATCTTAGAGTACAAGCATTCAAACATTATACAAACTCTTCCTGAAAATAACAGTTGTTTTACCAGGATAGAATATTCTTAATATCAAAACCAGATAGAGTCATTAGAGAGAAGGAAACCTAAACCCACGTTATACTTGACAAAATGCAAAAGTTTTGAACAAAATATAAGCAAACAGAATAAAGTAGTTTATGAAAAGTATTCTACTCTAGGACTAAGCTGTGTATAAATTTCATGTTGAAAGATATTTTAATATTAGGATAATCCATAAATGTAGTTGACACTAGCTTAAAAGAGAAGGCATGGTCACTTCAATAGATACATAAAATATATTTGATAAAATTTAATACCCATGTTTATAAAAATTTATGAGATTGAGAACAGAACTTTGGCTTGACAAAAAGTAGTCACTTAAAATATATAAATACCATCACATATTTTAATTATTTAAAACTGGTGATGTGACAAGTGACTCATTAAAGTCACTTCTATTCAACTTTTCTTTTACTTGTATTTATTTATTTTTTTAACTTATATTTAACTTTTAAATAGAGATCCAAACCAGCATACTAAGAAATGATAATCAAATTAATGGAATAGAAATAGGGATAAAAGAAAATAAATTGTCACTACTTGCTGATAAAAATATTTATATAGAAAACTACTGAAGAAAATAGAGAAAAATATGAAAATAAGGTGGTAATAAAGTGATTTGATATAAAACTAATATTCAGTAGTTAATTGTATTTCCATATAACAGTAACAAATACCTAGAACCCGTAATTAAAGACACTGTAACTTAAAATAGTAGTAGCAATTCTAATAATTGTGGTAGGATTATAAATGAAAAAAAAAAACATATGAGACTACTTAAGGAAAAAATACTAAAAATCATTTACAACATAAAAAAGAACAAAGTAGGGCACCTGGGTGGCTCAGTGGTTGAGCATCTGCCTTTGGCTCAGGGCGTGATCCCAGAGTCCTGGGATCCAGTCCTACCATCAGGCTTCCCATGGGGAGCCTGCTTCTCGCTCTGCCTGTGTCTCTCATGAATAAGTAAAATCTTTAAAAAATTAAATAGACATGTATACAAGGCACATGAATAATAATTTAAAAGTTGTCAAAAAAACAGCCTTTAAATTAACTTATAGAGGTAGTATACAAGTGAATTCTGTGATTCATGAAGGATAAGAGAGTACTAGGAACTGTCAGGATATCCATGAAAAAGCAAAAAAGAGGGGGATCCCTGGGTGGCGCAGCGGTTTAGCGCCTGCCTTTGGCCCAGGGCGCGATCCTGGAGACCCGGGATCGAATCCCACATCGGGCTCCCGGTGCATGGAGCCTGCTTCTCCCTCTGCCTGTGTCTCTGACTCTCTCTCTCTCTCTCTCTGTGACTATCATAAATAAATAAATTAATTAAAAAAAAAAAAAGAAAAAGAAAAAAAGAGGAATGCATCCTCTGAATTGTGTGAGGACAATTGTGAGGATATTATTGAGGACAATTATGACTGTTGAAATTAAGATCTTGTGATACCAATGGATAAAGAATTTAACTGGGGAAGAGAACAAAAATCCATAAAAAAAAAGACTGAGCATTTGTTTGTTGACACCAAGATTTGCAGGGGGAAATGAAGAAAATGACTATTCATTAAATGGAGTTAGAAAAAAGGTATCATCAGGTAAATGAGATATACTACATATACCTCTCAATGTTAAAAGTAAAGTTCTAAAATTTTTAGTAGAATTACCTAGGAGAATCTTCTAGATTTGGAGTAAGGGAGAAACACCTTAAGGGAGACACAAGGCACTAACTATAAAAATTTGACACTTGTAACTTTAATGAACTTATATTTTCTTATCAAAAGGCATCTTAATGTGAAAAAATGATAAAAATGGCAGAAGACATGTTATGCATCAAACAAATGTTTAGCAACAAGAATACTTAGAGAACTATGAATAAGTAAAGCGATGCCAACCAATAGGGGGGATAATGGGCAATGAAGAAAAACAAGCATTTCACGGAGGAAAAAATGAATATAATGAACAGGAAAAATATATTCAACATTAAATGCAGTAGGAAAATGAAGGCCACATAGATAAATCAGATAATATTTTCATTTGTAATCAATAGGCAAAATTAAAAGTTTGATGATACAAAGTTTTGAAGATCACGTGGATTCACAAAGTAACTATTACTGGTAGAATGAAAGAAGAAACTTGAAAAGAAGTAAAGGAAGAGATTAAGAAGCCAAATTACATAAGACTTTGAATACTATGTAAAGAATTTGGATTTTATTCCAAATAGTAAGGAGGTATTCAGGTTGAGGTATTCCAGGAAAATAATTTAATTTTATAGAACTTATATATGATAGTTTGAGTTTATATAACAAGATATTTTTAACTCTTTGTTGAAATGTTATCTTATAATTGTATATGGATCATATATACATTTAACATTTTTTTGGTTCTAATATACTAAAAACTTCATTGTTGAAGTCACATATGATTGCATTCAGGTTTGTCCCGTGAAAATAATCCTTTAGTTAATAAGTACTAAAAAAATTCAAAATGTAACATTTGGATCTATTGACAGTTTATTTAAATTTATATTTATTCTTTGTATTCTATTTCTCTTAAGGTAGATAGATCTATGTTGAGTATTTCCAGAGAAAAGTATAAACTATTAAACTATAGCTAGGAAGGGAATTTGCTTTAAAAGCTATTTTTTTTAATATTTTCACTTAGGAGGTTGTTATGAAGGACATAGTTTAAAAATGGATGGTATAGGTTAGAGTTGGCCACTATAAGAGATAACCATGAAATCTCAGTGGCTTTACAGAATAGAAGTTTATACTTCTCACTGGCTGAAGTTCCAGTTGATGGCAGCAAGGAAGGAGGGGAACACTCCTCTACACAATCATTTAGGGTATAAAAATCCTACCAGCTATAGTAGAAAGAGAGAGCATGGGGAGTCATGCTTGTAGGTTTTCATGGGCCAGGCATAGAAGTGGCACATATCCCTTCTGCCTGCATCCTGTGACCAGAGCCCATTAAAAAGCCACCAATGCAAAAAAAAAAAAAAAAAAGCCACCAATGCCACCACCACACTCCCACATCCTGCTGGATACAAGGTGCTGGGGGCAAAGTTCTACATGTTCCTTCCCAGCAATGACCTCACCGTGTGCATAGATAGCCACAAACAGTGGCCAAGATTGATCTAATAGAAGTAGCACGAGACACTGCAAAACTGGGGAAAGTATAAGCATGGGACACTCTGGGCTGCATTTGATATAAGTTAGAAAGACAGAAGTCTGTCAGGGAAATGAATCTGGAAGCAGAGTAAAATGGTTTGGACTGGAAGAGGCAGGACGGCTCTGAGACCAGAGACAGGACAGAAGAGAAAATGCATGAGGGAAGTGAATGTGGCAAAATGAAGGGAGAAGAGGGAACCAGCAGCATCTTATCTATAAAACAGTCCTTTCTTGTGGAAGGTGCATATCACACATATTTTAAGAATTAGAATTCACATGGACTTATTATAGATTTGGAAAAAAAAAAGATATTTTCTCATTCTTTAAACTTTTCTCTTTTTTATCAAAGTAAGCTCCACGCCCAACTTGGGGCTTGAACTCATGACCCTGCGATGAAGAGTCACACGGTCTACTGACTAAGCCAGCTAGCATCACTCCTTAAAACTTTTTAAAGACAAATGTCTGACAGCCTTTACCATATTTAGAAAATGTAAAACTAATATCTTTAAGTACTCAGTAGTAAAGGTTTAAGAATATTAAAAGAAATATTTGCAAATTTATAAAACATCATTGATATTTACTAAAGAAGAGAGTTTAATGACACTGAGAATTAGTTCAACAGAAAGGTGATTTTTTTTAAGCAGGTAAGATACAAAGGAGTTTTGATGGAAGACATTTTACTTCATTAAGAAATTCATCAAATGCTCTTTTTACTATCTGAGTTGTCAGAATATCATCAAGGCTTTCATACGCAGTCCTTTTAGAAAATGTTATAAAATATTCTGAGGCAATTGTCTATAGAAGGATTTAAAGTTATAGATCAAATGTAGCTCTTTGTCATTACCGAAGCCTAATATACTCAAGAGTAACTTCCACATTAAACAGGAGAAAGAAGAACAAAAGTAAAATGCTTTGGCCAAGCAAAGCCTGTTAACTCTAAATAACCAGCAATGCACAGCTGTGATCCTACAGCCTATTAATTAATAAGGAAGAAAAATCAGTATTAAATATATCATTTTTCTTGGTAAATACTTTAGAGTACTTGTGTTAGTTGTTCTATTTTAAAATTACCTTTCTAACAAATTTTATTAGAGATGCTGGAGCAATTCTATTCCTTAAAGATGAAGTGTAGTCCTAGAACTCATCTTTTTCTAGAAAATAATAGCATCTTTCCTTTTATTGACCATACATGAATGAAGCACATTAGTTTCATATTTTTGAACATGGATATCAGATAACAGTCATCCTTCCATGTTATACTTTTCACGATTACTTCCTGTTCTTTGCTAAACTCTATTAACTGCCTTATATGGAATGTTACTAACTTTTTGAGGAGTATCTTTTTTGTGTCTATAGCATAGAATTGAAGAAATTTGCTGATCTTGAACTTTGCTTTCTTGGAGATATTTTTGTCTGCTCTGTCCTTAAACTTTATATAATAAAATAGGCTGCTTCTGTTTTATGGTCTTGTGATCCATCTTCGCTAGAATTTAGCATTCCATTTTCTGTATCACATAATAGAAGTAATTTTGGTGTTTGTAAAAGCAGTGTGCATTTGATACAGAATGGAAATAATTTAATCGTTCATATTTATTAGGATTTTTTAAAAAAACTATTCAATCAGTAACTATTAGACCTATCACAAGGGTGTTTAAAAATAAATGTGATAAATATAGAGGAGTTTTGAAAGTCATGAATGGTTCATTTGAATCCAGTTTTATCTCTGGAGTTTCTTGAAACTTGCAAGAATTTCTGTTAATGTGTTATCTAGCCATGGTTACTCTAGCTAGCCAGTAGCTTAGGACAGTGTGAATAAAGTTCAAACTCTAACAGAGGATAATGACTGCCAATATGTAAAAGCGATAAAAAGAAGAGAAACATTTAACTATGTCTTATCTAAATTAAAGCTGAAAAAAGTTCTTAAAATCTATTTTTTAATTTTATGTCAAAATTTCATCTTGGGTATTCTAATTCAAGTCACCAATAATTGAAAACCTAAGCAGAAATAGGCCCTAGCTGGCTAGCAGCTAAAAAGGAGATTAATCATAAATCAGGAATATCTTCAAGCAGCTCACAGTCTAGCAAAACCTATTTAAGATTCATAATTAGAAAGTTAAATTATACAGCAAATCTTAGACTTGGAAGGACTTTTTAATGCCATCCAGTACAGCCATTCTGTGATGCAGATGTCCGGGCTGGACTTCATTTTCATTACTTGTCTATCCAGTCTTGTCTATCTGCCAGGATTGTTCATTGGCATATTCAGCCAGTTTGTTAAATCAGTGTTATTTTTTGAGACAAGTTTAGTAAGATTTTAAAACTTTGCTCTCTCTCTCCCAATCCTTCTCATTCTGAAGCCTGGTGCAAGATGATCAATAGCACAGGCCTTGGGGGCAATCATATTTTAGTTACATTCCCTCCTCTGGCACCTGCTAACTCTGGATAGGCTCTATAATCTCCGAATGGAGATCATCACCTGAGCTGTAAAGTGGGCGTGTTAACCTCTGTCTCAGGGTATGCTGTGTTTCACTGTGGCTGGAATGAGGCACTTGATCAGTAAAGAAGTGGCTATCATAATTAGTTTTTATTCCTGTATTAAGCCAAACAGTCAATATCTGGTAGGCAGTAATAGTGATGCACTGTATCTACTATACAGTAAGGAGAATTTGTATGTGTTTTCTAAAAATGTAAACTTCTTGCTCATCACAGGAATGTCACCTATTGCAGGAAGCTAAAATAAGGATATTTTAATTATCTGCTAAATAATTATTAGCTGAAATAGCCACTAAACTTCCTGAAGGATGGCTTTAGGGATTCCTTCTACCTGCACAGCTCCTGCATTCTTCCCCTCAAAGACAAATATGAGCTCTTCAAGGATTCATGGGAATTACCTCAGTCCCACTTTCTCAGTACAAGAAGAGGGTAAATGTGCCTCTAGAGATTGGATCACTCTTAAGGCTACCACCTTGCTTCTGAGTTTTCTACTACCTGAGCCCTTTACTTTTTAACCAGCTGGATGTGGATTTCCTTTTGCTTGAAACCCAAGTGTCTAATACGATGCAGATTGGAAAAAATCTCAGAATTGAGGGTAAAGGTCCAGCTAACATATTTATAGAACATGTACAGTGTTCAAATTATAATGAAGGACTCCCTAAGGCACAAGCAGGACAAATAATAAAATGACTGAAGCAGACTAAAGATCTCCCCCAAAGGGAGTGGGAAGGAGTGGTATCAGTTACAAAATTCCAGCCACCCCTTACCTTGTAGAACTCAAAGTTGGGATAGCAATGGGTACACTAAGCACATTAAGGCACATTAGTTACAATCAGCACATTAGTGGGAGGAAGGAATGGAAGGAGAGAGGGAAGTGTGGCGGAAGCGACAGACCATAGTGTGAGAAGAAAGAAGAGGAGAGGGAGAGAGGGGAGGGTGTAGAAGAAGGGATCACAGTATCACAGTGAAATTGAATGAACTATCAATCACAAAAGTATTTTATCAAAGAAAATACATAATTGTAGAACTTAAAACTTCTAATTGCTCAAAATAAATTACAACAGAAATGTAAAATACTTAGAAGCGGATGATCTATATCTAAAACGTTGGTACCACTGAGAAATGTAGGTAATACCACCCATGTAAATACCATTTCTATAAAAGTAGCAATAGTATCTAAATGTAGTATTGAAAAAATAACACTAAAAAGGTTAAGTATAGACAGAAATATCTTATAAACCAGGAAGCCATCTGCAATGATTCTTACAGATGATGTTGTTGTCTGAAGTATTTTGACTAGGGAAAACAAAAGGGTAAAAGTTACATAAATATCAATCTTAAGTAAGGAACATAGCAATAAAATAAATTATATGAAAGTGAAAAGGAATAAATAATAAAAGTAAGAGGAGACATTAATTAAATGAGATGATTCACCATGATCAAGTGAGATTTATTCCAGGGATGCAAAACCGGTTCAGTATTCACAATTCAATTAACGTTATATATCACATTAACAAGAGAAAGATAAAAATCATATGATCATCTCAGTAGAAGCAGAAAAAGCATTTGGCATCGTGCAACACCCATTTGTGATAAAAACTCTCAAAACAATAGGTTTGAAAATACCTCAACATAAATAAAGGCCATATATGAAAAAACCCATGCTGAACATCATACTCAATAGTGAAAAACAGAGTTTTAAGAACAAGACAGGAATGTCTACTCTCACCACTTTAATTTTTTTAATAATAAATTTATTTTTTATTGGTGTTCAATTTGCCAACATACAGAATAACACCCAGTGCTCATCCCGTCAAGTGCCCCCCTCAGTGCCCGCCACCCAGTCACTCCCACCCCCCCGCCCTCCTCCCCTTCCACCACCTCTAGTTCGTTTCCCAGAGTTAGGAGTCTTCCATGTTCTATCTCCCTTTCTGATATTTCCTACCCATTTCTTCTCCCTTCCCTTCTATTCCCTTTCACTATTAACTGGAGGGTATTACGCTGAGTGAAATAAGTCAATCGGAGAAGGACAAACATTATATGGTCTCATTCACCACTTTAATTTAATATAGAACTAGAAGCCTCAGCAATCAGAGAAAACAGAGATAAATAAAAGGCATCTGAATTGGTAAGGAAGAATTAAAAGTTTTACTTGCAGATGCAAGTGAGATAGGTCTCTCTCTTTTTAAAGATTTTATTTATTTGAGAGGGAGTGCACACATACACACAGAAGCAGGGGGTGGGGAGGGGCAGAGAAAGGATGAAGCAGACTCCCCACTGAGTGGGATGCCCAATGTAGGGCTCGATCCCAGGACCCTAATATCGTGACCAGAGCAGAAGGCAGATGCTTAATTGACTGAGCCACTCAGGCACCCTGTGATATCTCTTTACATCTGCTAGAATAAATGAAGTAAAAAACACAAGAAATAACAAGTCTTGGTGAGGATGTGGAGAAAAGGAATCTTTGCACACTCTTGGAGAGTATGTGAAGTAGTGCAGCCATTGTGGCAAAGAGTATGGAGGTTCCTCAAAAAAGAAAGAAAAAAAAAAGAAATATCATATGATCCTGTAATTTCACTACTGAGCATTTACCCTAAGAAAAAGAAAACACTAATTTGAAAAAGATATATGCACCCCTATGTTTATTTCAGTATTAATTTATAGTAGCAAAGATGCAGAAGCCACCTAAGTGTTGATTGATAAATCAATGGATATAAAAGTGGTGTGTGTGTATGTACACAATGGAATATCATTAGCCATAAAAATAAATGAATTCTTGCCAATTTGCAACAACATAGATGGACCTAGAGGGTATAATGCTAAGTGAAGTAGGTGAGTCAGAGAAAGACAAATAACATATGATTTCACTCATATGTGGAATTTAAGAAACAAAACAAAGAAAAAAAAGGAAACAAACAAAAAATACAGACTCTTAAATGTAGAGAGCAAACTGGTGACTGCCAGAGAGTAGGTAAGTGGGAGGCTAGGTGAAATAGGTGAGGAGGATTCACAATACATTTATCTTGATGAGCACTGAGAAATGTATAGAACTGCTGAATCATCATATTGTACACCTGAAACTAACACCTGAAACTAATATAACACTATATTAATTATACTTGGATTTTAAAGAAATTAGATTTTAAGATACAAACACACATACAAAACAAAGCAAAAAAAATGAACATAAAAAAGGACAGAAGCAATAAAATAAATCCTTTGAAATTAGAGAAAAGAAAAAAAGAAAAAAAAGAGAAAGTAGAGAAGAATAAATAATAAAGAGGAAATGTGAATTATAAAAGATGATTAAAAGACCAAAAGCAAGTTCTTTCAAAACGCCAATTTAGACAGCTCATATATTCACTAATAGACATAACATCTTTGGATATAGATTTGACATTACCTAGTCAAGTTGAACATGCACAAATCTGCAAATAAGCAATTCCACTTTAGGTATGTACTCTAGAGAAATCCTTGCAAAGGGGAAAAGAAAACCTGTACAAAATATTCATATTTAACATTGTTCAGTATTATGCTAAATGATTCAGAGAAAGACAAGTACTGTATATGATATATGTGGAACCTACGAAAGCCAAATTTGTAAAAGCAAAATAAAATAGTGGTTAGCAGGAGATGAGGATTCAGAGCATAGGACAAATGTTGTTTAAGAATACACTTGTATCCTTATAATGAGTAGTGATTAAGCCCTAGAGACCTGTTCAATGGTGTAGTGAATATAAACAACAATACTGTATTATAATTCATGAAACTTGCTGAGAAACTAGAACCTAATAATTCTAATGACTAAAAAGAAAGGATCATTATGTAACGTGACAGAGGTGCTAATTATCTGCACAGTGGCAAACATATTACAATATGTAAATGTGCCAAATTAACATTTTGTACACCTTAAATTTGCACAGTGTTATATGCAAGATACACTTCAGTATTCGTGTTCATAATAGCAAACCTTTGGAACAACCAAAATTTAAATATTTAAATTACACAGCACACTGATGAACTGTGCTGTATAAATTGTGGAATAAAAATGTAATGAAATGTTATTCAGTGGTAACACTGAATTGACCACAACTACAAACAGATATATGAATATAAAATAGTTTTTGTTGATATGAAAAACATTTGTAAAAAAAATTGTTATTGAAAATATTTTGAAAGAAAAAGGAAGGGAAAGCATACATTTTAGAATAGTTGTTAATTTAGGATGAGGAGAATGGAAAGGGAAGGAGACACAAGTAAGACTGTTCTTAATGATAATATTTGAATTATGTTGAGTGATACATTCAAAGGTGCTTATCTGCCTGTATGCTTTATAACCTATGTTACGTAAATCTTTTTGTGTATTTCAAATATTATATGATGCATTATTTTTAATGATATGGAAGATCCTTTGTAGCTTACATCTTATATAAATTATCTCATTTACTTTGCAATAAATTTTTGAGGTAGCTACTGTTGCCCTAACTTTAAAAGTGAGGAAGCTGAGATTTAAACTAAGAAACAGCTAGAGGGTGAAAGGGTGGGCTCTGGTCACTGTTTTGTAGCTCCAGAGCCCTTTATTTATCATACTGCCTCTTCCTACTCGACACTTCACAGAGGGAAGACCAAAGTTGCACACCTTTCCTCCAATATGGAGTGAAAAGTGTGTGTGAACTACCATGGGAAATTCAAAGGAGACCCAGCAGAATGGAAAAAAAAAAAATCTGCAGAAATAGGCATTTGAACTGAGTATTAAAAGGTGGTTAGAAGGTAGAAAAGGTATTTCAGCCACTGAAAACCATCTATGTGAAGACAGGAAGAGAAAGAAGCACCCGGAGGGTATGAGAATAGTGTGTGACATTGGGTGGGGCAGAAACAGGGAAAAGTGAAGGGTGGTGGAACTGCAGTTGTTGGGCATATAGGTTTTATTCAGATTTTAAAAAACAGCAAGTGGGACGCCTGGATGGCTCTGTAGTTTAGCAGCTGCCTTTGGCTCAGGTCCTGATTCCAGGATCTGGGATCCAGTTCTGCATTGGGCTTCTGCATCAGGCTCCTTGCAGGGAACCTGCTTCTCCCTCTGCCTATGTCTCTGCCTCTCTCTCTCTCTCTCTCATGAATAAATAAATAAAATCTTTAAAAAACAGCAAGTGATCATTTCTCCCCCTTAAAGCAATTTAACAAAAACTTGGGTCTTCCTGTCTTCAGTGTCACTGTCTTCAGTGACTTTTCTACTGACCTCTTAAGTGAATGAGAAGCCTCTTTTCTAGAGAGTCAGGCTCACCAAGTATGAAAAATGTAAAAAAACATCATTACTGCCTTTAGTCTTACTGGATGCAGTAAAAGCTGTTAAAGAGTGAAGTTCATAGTAGTAAATACCTACATTTAAGAAATAAGAAAGATCTCAAACAACTGAACTATACACCTTAAGAGTAGAAAAATAACAAACTAAGCCCAATGATAGTAAAAGATAGGAAGTAAATATTAGAGCAGAAATAAATACAGTAGAGAACAGGAAAATAGTAGAAAACATTAAAAACTAGGAGTTTTTTTTTTGAAATGATAGGCAAAATTAACAGACTTTTAATGAGAATAACCAAGAAGATGCGAGGACCCAAATTAACAAAATTGTAAGTTAAAAAGATGACATTATGACTGATACCACAGAAATACAATGGATCATAAGAGGTGACTATGAACCACTATACATTAACAAACCAGACAACCTAGAAGAAATGAAATTCTTAGAAACATACACCCTAGCTAGACTATCTCAAAAAGAAATAGAAAATCTGAACAGACCAATTACTATTAATGAGATTGAATCAGTAATCAAAAATCTCCCAACACAGAAAAGTCCAGGACCAGGACTGGTGAAGTTTACCAAAATTTAAAGAATGGAAAAAAAAAATTTAAAGAATGACAGTCTTTCTTAAACTTTTCCAAAATATTGAAGAGAAAAGAACACTCTCAAACCCATTTTATGATGTCAGCCTTATCATAATACCAAAGAAGATAGCTGCAAAAGCTGAAGAAAACAGAAAATTAAAGACTAATATCCCTGATGAATATAGACGAAAAAAAAATTGAAGACTATTTATCCATGAGAGACACAGAGAGAGAGGCAGAGACATAGGCAGATGGAGAAGCAGGCTTCCTGCAAGGAGCCCAATCCAGGACCTCGGAATCACGCCCTGAGCTGAAGGCAGATGCTCAACACCTGAGCCACCCAGGCATCCCTAGATGAAAAAAATTTTAATAAAGTATTAGCAAAATGAATTCAGTAGCATATTTAGGAAGACCATTTGTTAAGATTAAATGGGATTTATCTCTGGGATACAAGAGTGGTTTAAAAAATCAATTTGATACATCACATTAATAAAATGAAAGGAAAAAAGATCATATGATCATCTCACTCAATAGTCACAAAAAAGCATTTGATGCAATTCAACATCTATTCATGACTAAAAAACAAAGAGACCAAAAAATTCAACCCCTTAATTAGCTACAGAAGGAACATACCTCAACAGAATAAAGTTCATATATGACAAGCCCACTGCTAACATCATGCTCAGTGGTGAAAGTTTGAAAGTTTTTAGGATCAGGGACAAAATATGGGTGCCAACTCTCACCACTCCTATTCAGTACAATATGAGAATTCATAGCCAGAGTAATCAGGCAACAGAATAAAACAAAAAACTTTAAAATTGTATAGGAATAAGTATCTAATTGCAGATGAGATGATTATATGTATAGAAAATCCTAAGGGCTCCATCAAAAAACGGTCAGGCCTGATCCACAAATCAGTAAAGTTGTAGGATACAAAATTAACATACAAAAATCAGCATTTCTTTACACTAACAACAATTTATATGAAAAAGAAATAAAGAATAATTCAATTTGCAAAGCATCAAAAACGAAAAAAATAATAATTAAGGATAAATTTAACTGAGGAGGTGAAAGATCTCATAAAACTGAAGGCCACAAGAAATTTGATAAAATAAATCAAAGAGGACAGAAATAAATAGAAAGGTATCTCATGTTCATGGACTGGAAGAATCAACATTGTTAAAATAGCCATACTACCCAAAGCTGTCTATAAAATCCAGTGCAATCTCTAGCAAGATTCCAATAGCATTTTTTTTTAGAGAAGTAGAAAAAACAATCCTAAAATGTATGCGGAACAACAAAAGACTCCAAATAGTCAAAGCAATTCTGAGAAAGAAGAATAATGTGGGAGGCATCGCACGTCCTGATTTCAAACTATATTGTAAAGCTATAGTAATCAAAATACTATGGTACTGGTATAAAAACACACATGGACCAATAGAACAGAAAGGAGAGCCCAGAAGTAAATCCATGCATTTACCAAAAAAGCCAAGAATACCCAAAGGTGAAAATACAGTATGTTCTATAAATAGTACTGGAAAAATTGGATATTCACATGTAAAAGAATGAAACTAGGGCAGCCCGGGTGGCTCAGCGATTTAGCGCTGCCTTCAGCCCAGGGCCTGATCCTGGAGTCCCAGGATCGAGTCCCACATCAGGCTTCTTACATGGAGCCTGCTTCTCCCTCTGCCTGTGTCTCTGCCTCCCTCTCTCTCTCTCTCTCTCTGTGTCTCTCATAAATAAATGCAATCTTAAAAAAAAAAAGAATGAAACTAGACCTTTGTCTTATACCACTCACAAGAATTAACTTGAAAACTTAAATGTAAGACTTGAAATCATGACACTGGATGAAAACAGGAAAAAGGCTCCTTGACTGAAAGCACAAGCAAGAAAATAAAATATAAACAAGTAGGACTATATCAAACTGCAAAAATTCTACACAGAGAAAGAACCAGTTAACAAAATGAAAAGCTGCTTAATTAACCTATAGAATGAGAAAAATATTTGCAAATCATAATGTCTGATAAGGGGTTAATACCCAAAATAACTTACATAACACCAAAGTAAAAAAGCAACAACAACAAAAAATCAATAATCTAATTAAAACTGAGCAAAGGACCTGAGAATGTCTATTTTTCCAAAGAAAAAATACATCTGGCCCTGGACTCTTGTGTCTTGGGAGGTTTTTGATGACTGCTTCAATTTCCTCCCTGGTTATTGGCCTGTTCAGGTTTTCTATTTCTTCCTGTTCCAGTTTTGGTAGTTTGTGGCTTTCCAGGAATGCGTCCATTTCTTCTAGATTGCCTAATTTATTGGCGTATAGCTGTTCATAATATGTTTTTAAAATCGTTTGTATTTCCTTGGTGTTGGTAGTGATCTCTCCTTTCTCATTCATGATTTTATTAATTTGAGTCTTCTCTCTCTTCTTTTTAATAAGGCTGGCTAATGGTTTATCTATCTTATTAATTCTTTCAAAGAACCAACTCCTGGTTCTGTTGATCTGTTCCACAGTTCTTCTGGTCTCGATTTCGTTGAGTTCTGCTCCAGATGGCTTCCCAGGAGAATTTTATCAAACGTTTAAAGAAGAAATCATACCTATTCTCCTAAAGCTGTTTGGAAAGATAGAAACAAAGAAAAAATACAAATGGTCAATAGGCACATGAAAAGATGATGAGCATCACTAATTATTAGGGAAATGCAAATCAAAACTTCAATGAAGATATCACCACACATCTGTTAGAATATCTAGCATCGAAAAGAAAAGATAAAAAATTTTGGCAAAGTTGAAGAGAGAAAGGAGCACTTGGGCGCTGTTGGTGGGGTTGTAAACTGGTACAGACACTACAAAAAGAGAATGGGGGTTCCTCAAAAAATTAAAAATAGAACTATCATATGATCTATCAATTCTACTTCTGGGAATATAACTGAAGAAAATGAAAACACTATAAAGAGATGTCTGCACTCCCCGGTATTCATAGCTGCATTACTTACAGTAACAAAGACCGGGAAACAACCTAAGTGTCCACCCAAAGATGAATGGATAAGAAAATGTGGCATATATATGCAATGGGATATTATTTAGCCACAAAAAAGGGGAAGAAATCCTGCCATTTGTGACAAAATAAATGAAACTTGGAAGCATCATGCTAAATGAAATAAATCAGAAAAGACAAATACTATATGATCTCAATTATATGCAGAACCTAAAAACAAAACAAACAGCAGCAAACTCAGAGAAAAAGAGGTCCTGTTTGTGGTGACCTGACGCGGGTACAGGGAGAAGGAATTGGATAAAGATGGTCAAAAGTACATACTTTAAAAAAAAAAAAAGGACATACTTTTAGTTAGAAAGTGCATAAATGCTAGAGATAAAAGAAACAACACGATGGCTGTAGTTAACACTGCTGTATGGTATATTTAAAAATATTGAGAATAAATCCTAAAAGTTCCCATTGCAAAGAAAAATATCTTTTTGAATCTATAGGAGATGATGGATATTAACTAAACTTTCATAGTGATTATTTCACAATATAGGTAAGTCAGAGCATCATGCTGTACACTTTAAACTTATAAAGTAAAAAAAAAAAACTTATAAAGTGTTCCAAAAATAAATAAATAAATAAAGTTATAAAATGCCGTATGTCTATTACATCTCCTTAAAACTGGAAAAAACGTTTAAAATATTAAGATTATTTTCCTTCCCTATACATCTTGCATTGTAAAGGCAAAGGACTGACAGAATGAAAAATAAGTTAGTCATAGATTCTGGGAAAGTCTTGATTTCCTTTCCCCTCAAATTGAACTTCACTAAGGTAATTGGTTGATCTTTGTAAATAAAACGGAATAGCACAGCCTGGAAACTATACTAGAGAGTTAAGTAGGGATAAACAATTGGTGACAAGGATTGTGGTCCTAGTTGAGGTTATATGGTATCAATTTATAATGCAGCCAATCTTCATTTGTGCCCTCGTCTCTCAAGAATTAGAGTAGAAGTGCATAAAATACAGAATGGATGGTGCGATTTTTTTCTGGCTTGGAAAATGGCGTAGCCTGTTCAACAGAAAGTCTAAAAAGAGAAGGAATCTGTGGTTTGTAATTTTTCAAGGAGCCTCCATACTGTTTTCTATAGTGGCTCTACCAACTTATAATCCCCCCAAAAGTGTACCAGGGTTTCCTTTTCTGTTATGTCTTCACCAGCATTTTTTATGTCTTATCTTTTTGATGATGACCATTGTAACAGTTGTGAAGTGATGTCTTATTGTGGTCTTGATTTGCATTTCCTTAAATGATTAGAGGGGTTGAGCACCTTTTCATGTATCTGTTGGCCATTCATAGGTCTTTCTCGGTAAATTGTCTATTCAGGTCCTCTGCCCATTTTTAAATTGGGTTGTTATTTTCAGTTTAGTTGTATGCATACTTTATATATTTTCTCTATTAACTTTTTATCAGATATACGATTTGCAAAAACTTTCTCTCATTTTGTAAGTTGCCTTTTCATTTTGTTACTGATTTCCTTTGCCCTTTTTAGGTTGATGTAATCCCACTTATTTTTATTTTTGTTGCTTGTGCTTTGGGTATCTTATTAAAAAGAATCCTTACCAAGACCCACGTTAAGGAGCCGTATTCCTGTGGTTTCTTGTAGGTGTTTTATGGCTTCCAGTCTTAACATTTAAAATCTTTAATCTATTTTGAGTTAATTTTTCTGAGTGACATAAGCTAGGGATCTAGATTCATTCCTTTTATGTGGATATGTAGTTTTCCCAGCACCATTTATTGAAGAAACAGTCTTTTCTCCATGGCGTTTCCTTGGCTTCCTTGTCAAATATTAGTTGACATTATATACATGAGTCTATTTTTGCGCTCTTGCAAGTCATTCATTTTTTTTAAATAAATCAAAAGCAACCTAATAAAAAAAAAAAAAAAAGGATTCTGTACTTCTAGTTTCATTAACACCCTGACCTGAGAAATCAACCCCTTGCCTTTGACAAGAAGATGGAATATTTCATGGACACTCTCCTCTCCCAAACTCCTCCTTTAGAAGGGGCCTCTGGGTATAAGGGAGTATTATTCTGGAGGACTTGTGGCCTCTGGCCCCACTTTGTTCCCACATTACCTACCAATACCAGCCAAAGTGGGGTACAAAGGGGAGAACATTCAGGTGGCAAAACACAGCTCACCAGACTGGATCACCTCTTTCTAGAATTGGGGCAGGCCCCATTCCCACTAGCACCTTTTAGCGAGTGCATCCTTTTAGTGGTACATCAGGTTGTGTAAGCTGGGTCAGGAGCACATACTGATAGGAAGCTCAGCAAGTCAGGGGGCCAAGGGTACAGGACAACCAAAAATTGCAGTTGAGAAAGTTTAGGGGAAAAAACCTAAAGATTTCAGAAATGTTGATTTCATTGGCGGTGAATTTTTTTGTTATACTTTTTTTTTTTTTTTTTTTTTTTTTTTTTTTTTTTTTTTTTTTTTTTAAATGTTTATTTATGATAGTCACAGAGAGAGAAAGAGAGAGAGGAAGAGACACAGGCAGAGGGAGAAGCAGGCTCCATGCACCGGAAGCCCGACGTGGGATTCGATCCCGGGTCTCCAGGATCGCGCCCTGGGCCAAAGGCAGGCGCCAAACCGCTGCGCCACCCAGGGATCCCTGTTATACTTTTTTTTAAAAAAATATTTTTAAGGTTTTATTTATTCATGAGAGACACATTGAGAGAGAGGCAGAGACACAAGCCAAGGGAGATGTAGGCTCCCCACGAAGAGCCTGAGGTGGGACTCGATCCCAGGACTCCGGGATCACGCTCTGAGCTGAAGGCAGATGATCAACCACTGAACTACCCAGGCACCCCTACTTCTGTTCTTCTAAATGGGATAATTTGAGGTACAGCCACATAAATGGACTACCAAGAAAGGCCTGAGGAAAAGTCTTTGAGAGTTCAAACAAGGGAGTAGAACCCTAATAGGAACGAAGCTGTGTTAAGGGACAAGGCAACCTCCTCCTTCTGACAGGGGCTAGGAGAAGGACTGACGGGGTAGGGGTGGGGCACCTAGAAAGTGAGTCACTTTCACTGAGAAGGGTTTTGAGAAAATAGGGTAGTACTGTTTGAGAAAGTCGAGTTTTATTTGGTTAAGGCTTTGAGTGGAGGTAAATGCCCTGAGAACAATACAGAAAATTTAAGGGAGTTTGATTTTAGAAAGGGACTCCAGGAGAGAGAGACTCAGGGGTTTCTGGATGTGTGTCCCCAGGAGAAGCCAGCACCCAGGGCAGGATGTGGGTCATAGAGGGAATGCAGACACACAAGAGGACAGCAGCTCAGAGGTCTGGGGCCTGCCTGGCAAGGAGGGGATTATGCTTAGTTTACAATACACTTCAGATTCACGTATTATATTATTTGGTAGATAATAGGAAGGAGAAATTACTGATAGGAGAGGGAGAGCTATGAAATTGAGGAGTTCCACGTAGCTAACAAGAATTATGGGGTGAATTATCCCTCTCATGCCAGAGAGAATGTACCAGATTGTGCTTCTGCAAATGCCGAATCCTAGTTGACATTAAGGCTGAAGCTCGTAGTGGAAGATTTCGTTGTGTTCTGTTTTTTTTTTTTTTTTTTTTTTTTTTTTCAACTTGTTTCTCAGACAAGAAAGTAATAGGAAAAAGGGAAGTTCGGGATGTACAGGTATTTTTAAATGGAAGAGGAAGTCCCTGGAACTCACATGAGATTAGGTAATCAGAAGAACAAAAAGCAACTGAAATATGTTGTAGGGTTTGGGTCTTGGGAATGGAGAAGAGGAGTTGGATGTGACAGCAGTTAGAAAAATAACTGAAAAATTGAAAAACTCTGAATAATAATTTTAGAAAGCATTCCTTTTAAAATCGCATTAATGATTCTCTTTTAGAAGATAGCAATACAAAAATCACCTGAAGTTTTATTTTGCCTATGAAAGTAGTCCCAAAGCTCCACAATGATTAAAAAACACTTTCTATAGACCCTCAAGTGACCTGATTTGAGCTGCATCCCGTGGCTTTGTAGAAGGAACATTGAATACTTGACAACTGTGAGGACTTACCTTTTTTCCTTTTAGTATCACACTGAATATGGCATTTCTGACAGATGCTTTAGGTGAAATCTCTCTCCTACACAAATAAAAGCCAAGAAATAAATAGAAAAATCTAGAGAACAGAGTTTTTACATTTTCCACCACTAGGGGAATAAAACTGAAAAACAAGGCTGATATTTGATTTTCCTGCTACATGTGCAAATAATCGTATTACAGAAAATAGTAATATTATGTTTTACTTCTTTCCACACTGCATCCACAGGACAAAGAACATGATAGCCCTCCAATTTTAAAAGGAATGCTTTCTAATCAATCTATAGAAATGGCATGGAAAATTATATATAGAACATTACCTTGAAGAAAAAGAAAAGAAAGAAAATTACTGTGAAAGTTGCATGCATGAAGCCTGTAACACCGACCAGATTCCACGTGCAAACAAGGGTAATGCTGTAGCCTTCCAAAGTCCGCAGAGCAAGTGCCGCAAAACTCAACAGCTGCCACACAACCAAATCTTGGTGAAATACATGGATAATCAACCCATGTATTTAGATAAAATATAACTATGCAAATCTCTAAGTATAAATGTATACACAGCTGAATGCACATTTATTAACATCAATTGGAAAAATTTTTGAAAGTTAATCATTTTGAGAAATATTTCAGAAAACTGACAAAATTTTAAATGTCCTCTCTGCTCTGGAACTTCCAGTCTTTGCTCAAATTCTACCACTCATTGAAGATAGTCCCTGGCTCCCAGAAGTATCTGTATCCCAAAAATATTCAATCCACTGTCAGACATATCATCTATCACATATAGAGCTATGTGAATCTATTGTAGTGTCCTAGAAATAAAAAGAACATTTTCATTTTGGCCATTCATTATGGCTCAGGAAAGAAGAGGAACATTAGTCTTCCTATTAAATCATGGTATAAAACAACTTAAAGGAGTCATTTCTTATATAATTGATTATTTCACTTAATTGGCCTAGGAAGGGACGCCTGGGTGGCTCAGCTGTTGGATGCCTGCCTTTGGCTCAGGCGTGATCCAGGGATCCAGGATCAAGTCCCACATCGGGCTCCCTGCGAGGAGCCAGCTTCTCCCTCTGCCTGTGTCTCTCATGAATAAAGAAATAAATCTTTAAAAAAAAATTGTTTTAAGGTCTAGGATAAATTCTTGGAAAGCTGGTGTACAAATATCAAATAAACATGTTTTCTTGATGTACTCATAGGGCAAAATAGGAACATCTTTAATATGGCTTTCTATCTTGTGTCACTAGAGCTTTGTTACAAAACAAAGTTTCTCTGTGAATAGAGTGTATTACAATATTCTGATTAAGAGAATGTCAAAGTAGGAAATTTTTATCAGTTGTTCTTTAGGTCACTATCACATATTACCTGCACATAATTTCCATAGCAGTGAACAGTGACTGTGAAGCATCATAGTGGTGTTGGACTGAGGGCTGGACGTATTGGTATACATTCTAGTCATGATGATTCTTAACAACAACAACAAAAAAATTGACTATAATCAGTTTGTATAAATCACAAGTGCTGATGTGCCCATCACCTTGTCAGCTAGTTTGCAGCATTCAGTTGGCTGGCAAACTGGAGAATTTATGAAGCATTAAACTATGTCACCATTAGCTAGATTAAATTCACTGTAACATTATACTTACATAAAGTGCTTTGTGAAAGAGATATGAAAAATGTTAACTGAACTGATCTCAGAAGACAGAAAAATGATTGTGATATAATACTTGAGCTGAATATTATCAGTTTTCTGGAGTAAGCCCATTATGGTTTCCAAAGGACTAAATTCAAATGATGAGAAGAAAAAAAAAAAATCAGGACTCTATAACCTGGAAGATTTAAAGACATACAAATCAGATGCAATGTTCTAGATGAGAAAGAAACAGGAGGGGGGAAAGGGAGATATAAAATGAGTCACTCTGAACCTTCTGGAACCAACGAGTCAGGATGGGGGAGGTCCAGGGAGAGTTGAGGTTACTGGGAAATCATCCTTTATCGATTTTATAGTTAAAAACCAATGTCTGGAGAAGGTTAAGTGTCTAGCTCAAGGCAGCCAGAAAGTGACAGGCACCCTAACTCGTAATACAGTGTATTTCCAAATTAAATTCAATTCAGGGAATAAACTAAAGACCAATTCCCATAAAATTTTCATTAAAATTAGTTAACTACTAACTACTATACAAACTGAAATCCTGAAGTTTAAGAAAGGGGGGCGGTGCGGTAGGGAGTCCTGTGTAGAGGCAAAGTCCTGGGCTTGGCAGGCTTAGCTCACAGAATCCACGAACTCAGAGACACAGGAATTTACGTAAGCTGTGGACTATCCTTCCAGTGGATTGTGGAGAGAGGCACAGTTTTAGTGCAGGAGACAGTCATGTCTTAACTCTCCAGCAACTCGATGTCCTGGAAGTTTATCTGGTCTTTATGGAAGATGTTTATATATAAAATAGTGAAAAATATCATTTCTGGAGGGGAATAGAACAATCCAGTTAACTCCAGGTCTTCTGTTTCTTATTTTATTTTATTATTTTATTTTATTTTATTTTATTTTATTATTTTATTATTTTATTATTTTATTATTTTATTTTATTTTATTTTATATTTTATTTTTTTTTTGTTTTTAGATTTCTAGCCAGCTCAGAAGAGCTCTGGGTCCCCAAACCCTTCAGAAATTGACAATTTGCCAAATCTTACACACGTCTTAGCCCCACATAACACTGCAACTGATAGAAAATTATCTTGTAAACACGATAATTACATGGACATGCTGTTTATTAAAAAGCAAAACTGATTCTGTTCTTGCTTGTTAGTGAGTTAGGCTGAGGAGAAGGTGTGCCAGCATTTTCGGGGGTGGTACAGAGATACATGTTGTTGGAGGTCTAAACATGATTTTAATGTACAAACATAATAATTTGCAAATGACCCACAATGAGATTTTGTTTTATATGTATGTATCGAGAAGGAAATATTTAATTAGAAAAAAAATAGAACTGAATAGTATGGGTTATTTGATCTCAACTACCTTTCTCTAAACTAGTCCTGCTCTGGCTGGTAGTTTCCCCCGGGGTTTGGTGACATTCTACTCTACCTTCTGGTGGAACCCCAGTTTGGCTTTCATTCCCCACATATCCATTCGTCTAGTCTCTGGAGAAGAAATGGCCTTTGTCTTTTTCAGGACCACTCCTTTTCTTTGCATCTTTTATCCTAGGTCACAGCCCGATGAACATTTGATTATATGTACTTCCCCCTGAAAGTTTCACTCCTCTTCTCATGTTCTAATCCAGCAGAGCCTGGTAGGGTCTCTAACCCCCAAAGCATTATCATCACCTGGGAACTTGGTGGAAATACAGATCCTCTGGCCTCACCGCAGACCTTCTGAATCAGAAACCCTGGGGTAGAGCCCAGGAATCTGTGTTTTAACCAGCCCTCGGGATGGTCCTGAAGCAGGCCAGCTTTGAGAACCACAGTTCTAGGATATTCCACCTTTTAAAGAATCACACCACAGCCCTGGGCTTTCCTTCTCTGAACCATCAAGTTCCTCAGAGTTCTTATTTTCCCTTCCCTTACTATACCTGCTTTTCAACCAACCAGTTGAATCCGCGTCATTTTGCATCTTGAGGAATTACATGTTTGGGTTGATTTTAGGTCTGCCAAGTAATTACTCATGGAAGCTGGGAATGTAGTTGTGATTTGTGGACTGCTAGATTCTTTTCTCTTGCTCTACTTGACTTCCGTGGACCCATCCCACTGATCTGACTTAGAACTTGTCCAGAGCAGTAAAGTAATACTTTGTACAGAAATGCTGTTTTCTCAGTCTACCAAACACATCATCAGGAATCTTGGGAAAGTGCTGAGAAGTGATAGCAGCTGAGCGGCCTGAGTTGAGAACATGGCTCCTTCACTGTGTGAAAGTAAAAAAAAAAAAAAAATATATATATATATATATGTATATATATATATATATATACACTAAGATGCTGATTCCTCAGAATATACAAGGTTATTCATGTGTTTTTTTTTCTCTTTGAAATGTTGCAAAATCCAGAGAAGTACGTTTAATCCCAGTTTTTTATTTTTATTTTTTTTAAAGATTTTATTTATTTATTCATGAGAGAGAGGGGTGGGGCAGGCAGAGGGAGAAGCAGGCTCCATGCAGGGAGCCTGATGTGGGACTCAATCCTGGGACTCCAGCATCATGCCGTGGGCTGAAGGCAGCCACTAAACCGCTGAGCCACCCAGGGATCCTAATCCCAGTTTTTTAAACAAAGAGGCTCAAGTTTCAAGCTGCTAAGGAACTTGTCCAAGTTACAATCCCTAAAAGTTGGCAGGAGCTGGATTTCAAACCAAGGTCTAAGTCCATAGAACAGGCCGCTACTGATTGATACCTGCTGGGAAGAGCTGTTGGGTGGATTCATCCATTTGCCTATTTGTTAGCTTGTTTAAAATTTTTTGTGGACTCTGCTTTCTGGGAGACACTGGGCTACATGCTGACAATGCAGAGCAGACAGACAGGGTCCTCAAGGACTCTCATTCCAGGGGAGAGACAGAAAACTAAACCATTTCAGCTGGTTCCTGTAAGAGTCATGGCTTAAAGACACCCAAGGTCCCAAGGGAACATGGAGATTGTGCTGGGCATGAAGTTGGGGTGAGGCATTTATGGAACCCCTCTTAGGGGCAGGACATTCTAATTTTGACAGAGGAACAAGGGTCAGCCAGGAAACACCACAGGGAGAGAACAAAGGGAAGGACAGTTTAGGCAAATGGAATTGCATATGCAAAGGGAAAGAGGCCTGGTAGAGCTTGCCATACTCAACACACTTCAGCTTTGTATGGCTGAAGGAGAGGTGAATGGAGAAATGGGCAAGAGCAGAGTCAAGACCACAATAGGGACCTCATGCCCTGGTAAGGTTGGAACCTATGTAGAAGGCTGGTGGGGGGAGCGGGGGTAAAGGGAGACTGGGAATAATCTTAAGCAAGGGAATGATTATTTACCAAGATGGTGCTGTTGTTAGTGTGGAGAATGGATTTAAAACCTGGAAGAAATGAGTCCCCAGGACCATCCTGTATTCTGCTGTTTCAAGAGCCAGCTTTCTGAATTCTAATTGTAATGGGCTAAATTGCATCACCCCAAAATTCCTATTGGAGGAAGGTTGAGCTGGCCTCATCCCTCATACCTCAGGACTGTATTTGAAAATAGGATCTTTAAAGAGGTAGTTAGGGCAGCTCTGGTGGCTCAGTGGGTTAGTGCCGCCTTCAGCCCAGGGCCTAATCCTGGAGACCTGGGATCAAGTCCCACATCAGGTTCCCTGCATGGAGCCTGCTTCTCCCTCTGCCTGTGTCTTGCCTCTCTTTCTCTCTGTGTTTCTCATGAATAAATAAATAAAATATTAAAAAAAAAAATAAAGAGGTAGTTAAATTAAAATGAGGTCATATGGGTTGGCCCTAATCCGGTAAGGCTGGAGTCCTTCCAAAGAAAGATGAAGACAGCACACAGAGGGAAGACCATGCGAAGACACAGGGAGAAGACAGCAATCTACAAGCCAAGGAGAGAGACTTCAGAAGAAATCAACCCTGGTGACACCTTCATCTCAGATTTCTCACCTCAAGAATTACAAGAAAATAATCTTTTGTTGTCTAAACCACCTGATCTGTGGTACTTCACTATGGGACCCCAAGTAAACTAATGCATTAATTTTAAATCTCCCATATTTCAGCTATGAATTAAAATTAAGACAACTGTGTGCTAGGAAATTCTTCTATAGATAACATTAGGCCCACAAAGCAAATGTGTGCTGAATTTGCCAGAAGTCAGAGGTTAGCTAGGAATGGTAATCCCAGGGTCATATTTTCTTTTTATACCACAGTAAGGGGAATGAAGAGCGACAACAAAGACTTTCCACCTTTGCCACAGACCTGTCTGGAGGATTAATTAATATAATAGGACAAAAAGGCTTAGGATGAAGGACACTGCGTCAAATCCAATGTAATCTTCAGTCAAATCGCGTTGGAGTAGAGAGTGCAAATATGCGCCCCTGCCTGAATCCCAAGGAATAAAACTCCTCTGAAGCACTTCTGATAGTCTTTCATGCCCACTTGAGAATCGGTCACCCAGAACGAGTCATCCCTACAGCTACCAGCAATTGCAGCTTCCTCTGCCACTTTCTGCAGCATCACAAATTACAGAAGGGAAAAGGCATGAAAGAGCAACAACTGGATGATGTGGAGAATATACAGCTAGAAGACGCCAGAAAGTGTCATTGCCAGGATCAAGAGACTCAGTGGAGTATAGGGTGCAAGGCTCGTCTCATGGTTTCTTGTAGATAATCTCTTCATTATCAATATTATTAGTGTACAGAGAAGCAAGGGAGGAAATGGTCAAGAAAGCAGTGTTTTACTCCTCATCTAACCTGCTTTTGGTAAACCAATCAAGCATCAGGTTTAAGAATGAATGTCCAATAGTACTCTTCAGGAAGTGGAAAATATGGTGTGATCAAGCGATTTTTGTAGTGCATGTATTTTGTTTTACTCTTTCAACATTAAAGTATAATGATTGAGAATATTATAACACTCACCTTAATATTGCCCTATTTGTTTCTAAAATAGTTTTATTAAGTATATGTGGCTTGTGAAATTGTTAAAGTAATTTAGTACAGCTGACCCTTAAACAATGCAGGGGTCAGAGGCACCAACCTCTTAGTTGAAAATCCACGTAAAACTTTTGACTGCCCCAAAACTTAACTAATTAGCCTGCTGTACACCAGGCTTACTGATAACGTAAACCCTCAACCAACCCAGATATTATATGTTATACACTGTATTTCTCAATAACATTAGAAAAAGAAAATGTTAGGAAAATCTTAAGAAAAAAATGCACTTATAGTACTTCCCACATTTATTGAAAAATACCCATATGTAAATGAATCTATGCAGTTCAAATCCCTGTTGAGGGTCAATCATATTCTTCAGTTACTTTTGTTTTTCTTTAAAATTATGAAAAAAAGTTTGAACTCTAAAGTTTGAATTCTTTGAATACTTTGAAGGTGACATTTATTATTTTAAGAGACTTATGTAAGTGAAAGCTACCTCAGAAACTGGAAAATATAGCATTTTATGCATATTTTAAAAGAATTATTCTTATGAAATACTCTCTTATAAAATACTTTTTAAAGTTAATGACAACTTAAATACAGATGGATAACCTTTATTTTTAGAATCTATTCATAAAATCTATAATCTAGTTTACCTTTAGATGTAAATATTTTTTACACCTATTCATAAATCAGAACATATGTTTAAACACCACCTTAAACAGTGTATATAAAATGTGGCTAACCAAAAGAATCAATATAAAAGATTCATATTATCCTTTCTTGAAGTTTTTTTTTTTTTTTAAGAGACAAAGATAAACTGCAATTTGTGGATTTCACCATTACTGCCATTTTGTTGTTTAATAAACAAAAAGTAAGTTTATATTCTGGAAGCTGACCCAGATGCCACTCAATATCCTGCACTAAATACATTTATGGTAATTTCCAGCGATAGATAACTGGTGATATGAAGCATAAACTTAAGTAAGACTGAGTCATTTTTCTTCATTAAGGAAAAATGCTTTAGATCCATTGCAATGGCCTTATTACAATGAGAAACCACAATGATACAGTTTTGAAAGATTCAAAAGTTGAAATGAAGAAACAAATAGGTGGCCTTGATTAACCAGAACTGGAGGCAGAATTTAACTAGAAAGATCCACTGTCTGGAATAATACACTCTGGTTAACCAATCAAGGTTTTAGCATCATGCAATGAGATAAGGTTAAATACAAGTTTCCCTCACGGAAACAGAATAAGGACCATTAATCTCTATACTTAAGAGTATTAAAATCCCACAGCATGAAGCCCCATGAAAATAAATTCAACTCAAAGGACAGACATTAAGAAATATAGAACTTTCATTTTCAGGTAATACATTATGAAAGCTAAAATAGTGTAGTATGTTTCAAACTGGTTTAGTAATTATTCAAACACATAACAATCTCCTGCCGATTTTTAAATGGATTATTTTGTACATTATGTGCTTTTTTGCTTCAGTTAGGGCCATTTCTAAGTTTTGATTGAATAGGGTTTTATATCTGTTTGCTTTTTTTTTTTCAAGCTTTTTTCCCCCCAGTGCTAGCTAAATGAGTTCCTTGGAGATTGTGGATGAATGCTGAGATTCTTTAGAGAAATGAAGTTTGTTACAACTATGCTGGCATGCTTCCTTGAGGGGAGCAGAAATTATACTAAGATCTAGGAAAGGGGGGACGCCTGGGTGGCTCAGTGGTTAAGCATCTGCCTTCAGGTCAGAGCGTGATCCTGGAGTCCCGGGATTGAGTCCCACGCTGGGCTCCCCCCAGGGAGCCTGCTTCTCCCTCTGCCTGTGTCTCTGCCTCTCTCTGTGTCTCTCATGAATAAATAAATAAAATCTTTAAATAAATAAATAAATAATAAGATCTAGGTAAAACAGACTACTTTTGAGGAGTCTGAAAATAAGCTGCAAATTTCTTTTTTTATAAAACATTGTTTCATTATCTCAGGAATTGTGGAATTAGTTACAGATGGCTGTCTCATTTTTAATTTGAAGGAGGGGATTTGTGTGAGAATTAATATAAACAAAAATGCTAACAGGGCTAGTTTATGCTTATGAGGAATGAGTTAATCAGCCTCAACCACACTCAGGAGAACAGTGCTAAAAAGACTATGGGACGACAGCAGGATGGGCCCCGGGCACAATGGAGGCACGTGGAGCTGGTGTGGATCACCAACTTCCCTCTCTTGAGCCCTTTCTCACCACTTGTGACTGTGTTTCTACCCCTCTGGCATCCGCGTATTCTTTACCACCTGCTTCTTTCCCCTTGATCCCCCTAGTTGCACAAGTTCTCAAGAAGAAGAAAATAAGGATTTATAAGATTTAAATGAAAGCATCTTACAGCTTGGATCTACAGATAGATTAATGTCAAGAACCATGAGCGTGCTGGGTTGAACTCTGCTTACAAGCTAACAAGGTGCCTGCCAGTTCCACGGGCGCTGGCAGACAACATGGCTTCTGGGTCAGATGGACTATTTATTACTCACAGCAATAGCAATGGCCACTTGCATAGATTCCCTGAGCCCTAATTCTCTGGGTAGTTCCATGAAGGCCAGGAGATGATTTTCCACATGGTGTGGAGTCTGTGTCACAGAAGAGATCCTAGCTTAGGAAATCCCAATCCTTTATGAAGGACTGCAACCAAACTTCCCCAACATTTTGTTCCAACATAAGCTTGGTTCTAGGGGGCAGCAAGCACAAATGCCCTTTGCTTAGATGCCTCCACCTCGGTCTTCCAAGGCTGTTCACTAATACAGTCTGGAAAACCAAATCCGAAACAAAAAGTGGTCGGTGCTCTGCTCATAGAAAGGGCAGAAACCACAGACTCATGGCAAATATGTCCCATGTCCTGTGTATGTGGAAGGTCTTCTTAAGAATCTAGGGTTAAAATGGAAATTCAATAAAGTACATCAAATAATTCCAGATAAGTAGGGGGCAGAAAAAAATGTATAGGGTTTTCTTGTTTTTTGTTTTTGTAGATAAAACGTAAAGCTCTAAAAAATCTTGAATGGCATAAATGCTTTCAATCACATGATTGAAGTATTCTCAACTGAAGGTTACATTTGTGTTTTGATATTTACATACTTTGGAAAAGCAAGATGGACTTAAAAATATACAAACACCGACTTAAAGACTGATTCTCCAATGAGATATTTATGTTCAACAGAGATTATTAAAGCTTAAAGCTAGTATGATTTTAGTTCTGAGCTGGGATATGTGACTGTGTTTTTAGGGTCAGGGCCTTTTCTCTTCCCTGAACAACTTCTCTGGGATCCTTCAAAGGGCTTTAATCTGTAGCATGCACATTCTCAGTAAAGAATGTAAATAAATTGGCACCTGTCCCAGTCATCAGTTCTGTTAGTTTCTGGTATTTCATAGGCATAAAAGCTGCACTAAACCAGACATTGGGGACGATGATATGATAAAGTGGTTTTTTTCTTTTTTTTTCTCTTATGACCAGTTTTTTTTTTTTTAATTCCTGTTGCATATCCTATTCCTCAAACATTTAACCTTAGTTTCTGCTATCATATCATCTAAAGAGATCTTCAACACATTTTCTGTGGATCATGGTTAGAAAAAAGCTTCCCAGATACACAGGCATGGGTGAGGGACAATCAGATCATAGCACCTTCTGACATCCTCAAAAGCACTATCATGGAAATTAGTTGGAAGATAAACTTGGCAAACTTCACTAGCCCCACTAATTTGTAGGAATGGGGTGCAGTGGACATAGATCAATGCAGAGCAGAGCATGCAAAATCTGTATACTGTTACAGTTCAGGATAGAAATAAAGTGTCGGGTTTTATTTTTTATTTTTATTTTTTTTAAGTGTCGGGTTTTAAAGATGTTGGGTTGTCTTTTATTTTGGAGAGAGAAAGAGATGGTAAAATAAAAACAGTATAGTGCATGCCATGTAATATATTAAAAGAGGGGGAAAATCCAATAAAATATTTTCCTTGTAGCAAAACCTAGAAAATGTAGTAGCAAAAAAGAAGTGATAATGCAGACATTACACAACAGATGAACTCTATATTTGGTGCTACCGTATTTGCACCCAATTTCTAACCATAAATACTTAGAAGAATGAAAATAATATATTATTAATATGTGGTAACTTATTTACAAGACACTGTTTAATTTAAATTGAATGATTTTATAAAGAAAAAAAAATGAAACCTTTAAAAGACAATGAAAGAAAAACCAATATATATTCCTTGTTTAAAGAAAAAAAAGTTAATATGCTAGATTAGAGTAAAATGCACTAGTTTAACTTGCATTTCATGTAGAGGTACATAGAGGAAGAGAAGGATGATAAGCAATAATGAGTTTAATCTACAATTAAATGGATCTCTAGATGGGAAGCAAGTGGAGCACCGGACACCATCGTTCAAGAGATCCGACCTCCAGGACTCATGAACTGTGTTAGATTTTTTGGCTTCTTTAAAATATAGGCTATCCCTAAAACTGCTAAACATATTTGTAAATATCTATTAGATTCATTCACCCTAATTCAATAGCTATTGTTCTTAAACTACAAAGTTTATCTGATGGATTATCACAGAGGTTTGCAGTAAGTGTATAGACAAGTTGATGGTTGCGTAGGAAATGTTGGACAAAGACGTGCAGGTTGTCCTCTGGGAACAGGGCTGCAAACAGCTGCAAACTGCTCAACTCACAGGCAAGAGGATTTCCAGTAATGCTAGTACCTCTAGCTCACTGTTTCTGGTGGAAACTCAATATTAGAAGTCAGTAACTCATGACCAGCTCTTTCTCTTTCCTAATCACTAAACTACATACGTATTTTGACTTTAGTAATTTGAATTTTCTTAGTGAGAAATGGTCTAAGGACTTTCCCTTTTAAACTTTGCAAGGTAAATTCTGCTTATCCAAATGCTCACAAACAGGAAAATCTGGTGTGTAGCACATATAGGATGCTAAAATTCATATGAGCTCCCCAAAAAGAATTAACATAAATGAGTTTAATTAAAAGGGTAGGAAAAATGTTAAGATAGCAGGAAAGAGGAAATAATTAAAAGTAAAAATCAATGAATTAAAAGGCAAAAAAAAAATCCTCTCAGAAAATAAAATAGCCCAACATCTGCCTAGCTTGATTTAAAAATGAAAAAATATAATACATTCAAAAATATAATACAAAGAACATGCAATCTCAAATAAAGAAAAAGGAGACAGAATTTAACACGAGAAAGTGAAAATAACTTATGAGATTAGCATGTTTGCTTCTAAAAAAGAATCTGAAAAAAGATAGAAATTATTTTGAAGGGAATATTCATTGTGATAATAGAGTAAAAAATATGAAGGTAAACTCTCAAACTGTTTAATAGCCATAGATACAAATTATTGAGGCTCTAGGAAATATTAATAAGCTCTGAGAGTTATTTGGTAAGCTTTGCCCATCTTTCAAAAAAAAAAAAAAAAGATACTTTTCTAAACACACCTTTCCAGACCATATGAAATATGAAATATTCTTATATATGTTCAAGTACTCCATAACTGATTCCTATGTTTGATTAAAATGTCTACCAAAGAAAAAAGCTTCAAGCCAAAATCATTTATGGCAATGGAAAGATTGATGATATAAAGGGAGAGAAAATTAACTTGTGCTGTATAGGAATATAACACTACATTAATAGGTAATATTAGTTTATCCATTTTATAATTTTTATGTAATATTTGCATAATGTAATACTTACATTGATACAGGAGAGTTATTTGATAAATTCAATATCCATTCCTAATTAAAATTTTTAGTGACCTAGGAGTGAACATTTTACTTGTCTGACATGGATAAAGAATATGAAATTTAAATTCAATAACTAATGCATATCAAACTAACTAGAATTTAAATAAAAACGTGAAACAAAATAAGTAGTGCCTATCCAATGGCAAAATAGATTCTCAAATTGACAGCAAGAACTCTATTAACTAATATCAATAATATAATTCTGGAATTTTTAGCCAATCCAATTAGAAAATAAAGAGGAAAAAATAGACCTAAAATTATTAGAGAGGCAAAAATGTGATTATTTTTAAAATTATTATAATTCCCTAATGAGAGAAATCATGATAATAACCCAAAAGTTTTTCCTGAGCAATGTTATTTCATGCTTACATACATATACATACAAGTTTCTCATATAATATTACATGATTATAAAGTATATAATATAAAGTATTTTAATTTGCATTTATATCATCACTGGTATCAAAATAGTTCTATATATAAGAAAAATTAGAAAACAGAAATAAAATTTATAAATAATATGGAAGCTCAAATAGATGTATATACACATACATATTATATGTGAATTGCTAGTTGCAATGATCTATCAAGAGGTTTCCTCCTAAGCTCTCTACTACTAATTATTATCGGCTAGAATAAAAGCCAACAAAAGATTGTTCATAACAGCACAACAGGATAAACTAAATCTGAGAATAAATACAATAGGTAGAAGATGTGGGAATGTATCAGTAAGACAGACTTTTTATTCTTAAAATATATAAAAGATGGCTTAAAAAATTAAAAAGTGGTATCATAGATGTATATAGTATAAAGCTCCTTTCCATAAAATAATGTTTAATTATTATAAAAATTCCAAAAAAGATTTTTGAAGCTGAATTAAGTAGTTAATCTGAAAAAGCAATGATCAAGATTATCAATATTATTCTGGAAGGGGAAAAAGAACAACTTGTACCAATATACATTAAACTATATTTAACTATGCCATAAATATCAGTGGGAATTGAAAAAAAAATGGAAAGTTATGATTGGAACAATTTAGAATCGAAAACTTTATGTAAATGCTCCTTCTAAATCAAAAGGGATGAATTCAAGATATAATTCTGGAATTCTTTTTTTTTTTTACTATGAAAGAGAAGTTAAATTTAGATTCCTAGGTTTTCTAAAATATCAAACAGCTCAAATATGTATCTATAATAAACTAGGAAATAAATTTATCTAAATAAATATTTGTTGAGGGGCACTTGGGTGGCTCAGTGGTTGAGCCTTTGGCTCAGGTTGTGATCCCGGGGTCCTGGGATCGAGTCCCACATCAGGTTCCCTGTGAGGAGTCTGCTTCTCCCTCTACCTAGGTCTCTGACACTCACTCTGTCTCATGAATAAATAAAATCTTAAGTAAATAAATAAATAAATTGTTGAGTCTCAGTTTGAAGAAATACATTTTAAATGAAACAGAAGTCATAAAAGGCACAGTTTGTAAATACAAAAAATTTTTATATTGTAAGTTTAAAAAGGTTTTTAAAAATCCACAAATCAGTGTTTCTCAGTTTGGGTTCACATGCTTCTTGTGTTTATGACTTGTCATAATTTTATAGATAATGTAATGTATCATGTTGGTTCATTAATTGTAACAAAGGTACCATGTTAACTAATAGGAGAAACAGGCTTCAGAATATATGTAAATCTAAAACTTTTTTTTTTTTAAGATTTTATTGATTCATGAGAAACACAGAGAGAGAGAGAGGCAGAGACACAGACAGGGAGAAGCAGGCTCCATGCAGGGAGCTCGACATGGGACTCGATCCCGGGGACTCCAGGATCACACCCTGGGCCGAAGGCAGGTGCTAAACCACTGAGCCACCCAGGGATCCCCTAAATCTGAAACTTCTAAAATAAAAAGTGTATTTTAAAAAAAGGGAAAATGTTAGGACTAAACAATTAAAACTTTATGAATAGAAATTGCCAAATAAAATCTTATAATCTATCCACCATGACATGAATACACAAATAAACTGCCATATTTTAACAACAGTATACAATAACATTAATGTGGTTCAGGTCCCTTTCATATGTTATAGTATAACAGGACTAACACACATTTTCCAGGAATCTTTTTGGCAATATACACCAGAAAACTTGGAAAGATTAATTTATTCAATTTAGTTAATATATAGTGAATTATTAGTTTCAGGAGGTAGAAGGTAGTGATTCATCGGTTGCATGTGACACCCAGTGCTCATTACAGTCACATACCCTCCTTCATGCCCATCACCCAGTAATTACCCATCCCTCCACTCCAACAACCCTCAGTTGGGTTCCTAGAGTTAAGTCTCTTAGGATTTGCCTCCTTCTCTGTTTTTATTGTATTTTTCCTTCCCTTCCCCTGTGTTCATATGTTTTGTTTCTTAAATCCCAGATGAGTGAAACCATATGGTATTTGTCTTTCTCTGACTTATTTTGCTTAACGTAATACCCTCTAATTCCATCCATGTCATTGGAAATGATAAGATTTCATTCTTTTTGATGGCTGAGTAATAACCATACATTTTGACCCAGTCATTTTTGTAATGTATCCCATGAAAACAATCATAAGAATAAAACAAAATGTAGATTATTTATGACTATTTTAGTCAGGATTCTGACAGAACACCAGAAACCCCTGTAGATATTTTAAACAGAATGAGAATACAGGGAATCAGAGATTTACAAAATCACTAAGGATCAACTGGGAACAAAGGTCAGAAAAATTGCTGGTTGTTTCAGAAAATGTTTGGGTGGGTGGAGCACCTGGGTGGCTCAGTGGGTCAAGCATCTGCCTTTGGCCCATGTCATGATCCCAGGACCCTTCATTGGGCTCCATGCTCAGTGGGGAGCCTGCTTCTCCCTCTCCCACTGCCCCTCCTCCCCAGCTCATGCTGTATCTCTCTCTCAAAAAAATAAATAAATAAATAAATAAATAAATAAATAAATAAATAAATAAATATTTTAAAAAGAAAAAGAAAATGGATTGGAGGCTTATAGAAAATGGGTACAGATGATCTCACTCCCTACATCAGGGAAGTGGGTTGATACCTGTCTACTGAAGACCCAAGAGCAACCAATAATGACCTTTTTTCTCCACCTTCTACATTCTGCTCAAATGTCTCTCATTGACAGAACTAATGTGGAAACCTGCTGTCGGGGGTTCTGGGAAACATACATAGTCCCAGGCTTTCAGCCCTTTAACAAAGGTGAGACTGTAGATGTAGTAACACTTCAGTAGTGGAACTACTGATACAGCACATTGTTATATGGGATACTTTGATAAATTGTGATATAACGACGTCAACAATCTAAATGCCAATAATATTCATATGATGGGGTTCTATGAAGTTGTTAAATATCATATTTTGCAATACATGAGAAATGTTTGTTTCAGTGACCTGAGAAAATATTCACTAGATTACAAAAAAAAAAAAAAATCAGTTGGCAAAGCAATGGAGTATCAACCTATGTTATTATAACACAGCATAATTCTATGCAATTTCAACTTCTAGTGATAGGAAGTTTCTCTAACTGCAAAATTAGGTATTGCAGACATTGTTCCAAAATCCCATTTTAAAAATGAGGCTCTCAATAAAAAAAAAAAAAAAAAAAAAAAAAAAAAAAACTGAGGCTTTGTTGAGGTAACATGCAGAAAACCTGGAGAACAATTCTAAGATTTTTAGCTTAATATCATTTTAGGAATCAAAACTCTAAAATATGCCATTGCCCAGTGATACTACCCTATATTCTGGTTATAGTTACTTTTAAAATAAATGCTGTAGTCTGAAAAGCAGAAAGAATTTTCATGGCTAGGTTTTTCCAATAACCAGGTGACTACACTAGAGATCTCATTAACTTAAAAACCATAAAACCAAAAATGTTTTCTCAATGTCCATGATAATAGAGGAATAAAGTTGCTTTTCCCTGAACATAGTGCTTTAATTTGAGCCTGTCCTTCAAGAAATACCATCTGTTATCTGGTCCATTATCAAGATGGATGCCACAGGCTATTGTTGGGAGAACAAACCTTCAACAAGCAATCAGTTCTTTAAAAAAAATTATGTGAGCATATTACTCTCCTCTGCAGAATGATTACACCATATATTTAGTTGTCTGATAAAGAAGGTGCTTTATTTGAATGGAATTATTTACCCTGGGGACTCACTCTGGAAGTCTGCAGAGGGAGTGCAAGTCTCCAGGAGATTTTCCAGGTCATTCTATCCCCGCTAATGTTATTCAGTTATTCTGTCTTTTGTCAGTTCTGCTTTGTATATAATTTTTAAAATTGCCATAATTTTGTCCAATTTCACATTCAGATAGAATTCCAGTCTATGTTTTCATAATGGCTGTTGTTCAGAATTCAATTATTATCACTCCTTTCTCTGACTTCAACATCAATAAGAGCATTTAAAGGTCAAGGGAGAGTTTTAATCAGTTTGGTTTAAGAGAAGAGAGATCTCTAGGCAAAGATAGAAGTCGAGTAGTGAAGACCACATAGAAATTACTATGAATTGGTTTGCTTGCATTCCCCTGGGATGACTTGAAAGACCTAGATGAAGGGAGATTAAAGCAGAGCATTCAGATGTAAAGAGGCCATATACATTTTGGACTTGAAAATCACAATCTAGCCATTTTATAGTAATGATTAATATGCTAAATGAATCTATACATAAAACCTCATGCTGCATAAAAAATAATTAAAATACATCTTGCCTAGTTTAAATATTAACAGTCCTTACCTGGAAAAACAAAACACTTAAGAGATGACTCACACTAAAATAGATACCCACTTTCCTAGTGTGTTTTTAGAGGAAGTTTCTCTGGCATTAGGGCGCCAAATGAGTAAACTCTCTAAGGCACTTAGAATTTCACAACCCAAGGAGAAAACATGTTCATAGTTTTGCGACAGAAATCAGCAAGAAACCTCGTCACCAACATTCTCTTTCCTTTAAACTTGTCTCAAATACTCTAGTTGCCAAAAAATCTTAAACATGTAACAATTTGCATTTACCTTTACCCATTCTGATAAAAACATCATTTTGGAGGCACCTGGGTGCCTTTGGCTCAGGTCATGATATATCGTAGGGTTCCCTGCTCAGTGAGGAGCCTGCTTCTCCCTCTCCTCCCTGCCCATGCTCTCTTCCTATCTCGGTCACTAGCTTGGGCTCTCCCAAATAAAATATTTAAAAAGAAAATAAACATCATTCTTATGAATTTAAAGGAGCTTAATTAGTTCACAGTCTCCTGTTCTGTGGCTGGAAACAACACATTGTGGTGTAGTGGGTGGCAAAGAACAGTGGCTACGAGCACAGGCTCTAGGCTTGATCCCAGCTCTGCCATTTAATAGATGTTGGGACATTGGGCAAGTTATTCAAGTTCTCTGATTTCCTTGTCAGATGGATGTAATATTCCTAACTTGGGGTTGATGTGAAGATTAAACATACTTATATAGGCTACTATGTATATTGAACAATGTTTGGCATACAAGCACTGAATAATTAGCTGCAGGTATTATATCCATGAAGAATAGTTTTTATGCATACAAACATGAGAGCCATTTTGTGATTTGGATCAGGAAAACAGCCACCTGTTTTGTTTTTTTTTTTGTTATTGTTGTTGTTTTTGTTTTTTGTTTTCTTCTGTTTTGTTTTTTGGCCACCAGGTTATATGCCATTTTCTAAATGTGGTTTTATATTTTTAAATGATTGAGGGAAAAATATTTTGTGACACATGAAAATTACATTCAAATCTCAGTGTCCACAATAAAGTTTTATTGAAATACATGCCAGAGTGTAGCTGAAAACCTAAAATATTTACCATCATACTGTACAGAAATAGTTTGTTGACCTGTGGGCAGTGTTCTTAATGTAACAGTGTTATCCTTTCTTCCATTCTTGAGTATAGCAGTGACCGTTAGATTCAGCAACTTTCATTTTTTTCCCAAGAAATCAAATAAAGGGGAATAGTTTAAGAAATACTCAGTTTTTGGGGCACCTGGGTGGCTCAGTTAAGTGTCTGCCTTCTGCTCAGGTCATGATCCCAGCAGTGCATCAGGCTCCAAGCTCTCCCCTTCCCCCTACTTGTGCCCAAGCATGTGTGCTTGCTCTCTCTGATAAAATCTTTTTGAAAAAAAGAAATATTGAGTTTTTAATTTATTTTTTATTAGAAAGGATACCTTAATATTTCTAGAAGGTATAGAATAGGTCAAGTCAGAATTTAAGGACTTTGCATTTGCATGACTTTAATATTTATTGTCAGTGTTTCTCAGAATATATATATTTGTAAATATATATTCAATCAGTGATATCCTCTACAATTAAATATATTGGCATTAAGATAAAGGACTATATGGCAAAGATACTCATAATGCATTAATTACTCCTTTTTAATGTCAAAGTTTTTATTTTTTTGAGTGAATAGGGCTTATTTTCTGATCTCTCTTACTGAACAAACAGCTTTATCAATACATGTTCTTAAATGTGAAGACACCTCCATCTTCTATAATTTCCCACCATTGCCAAGTATGTTGCAGGCACAGGGTAGGCCATTTGATATATTTTCATTGAGATTTATTGACTTGAATTAAATTAGAGTTAAGTAAAACATCTCAGACAATGAACCCTCAATAATCTTGGCTGTGTTTACCATGTCCTAAGGCCTTTTTAAGAGAAGCCACAATTTAAAAGTTCTAAAATAATTACAGAAATAAATATGGTGCCATATTGTTCACTGCAAAGCACGACTGTCAATTACAAATTCAATTTTCAGTGACCTGTCAATGTAGAGAATTTTACAGATGCACCATCCTATAACTGAGTGGTAATGTTTTGGGGGGGTCTCCTTTTGCTTTGTGGTTTTAAATATTTTAACATGATTGTCTTTCCAAAATATCGCACTAGCTCAAAATGTGCTAGGATTAACATAATACATGGTGAAAATTAGTTTTGTTTTTCTTGGTGTAGAGATAAATGTTACTCCACCCAACAATATGACTTTTAATTATAGTTAAGGACCCTTTGCAGTTGAGCTTCTCTTTCAGTGTAGAGAAAGACTAACAGGTATTGCTGGCATGATCTACTTCTCATGCTGTTTTCTATCACTGTAATTAGTAGCATAATCTAAAACTTAAAAATATACTAAATGGGCTTTAAGTGTATGATCAGCTTTTAAAATCAAACAGCATTAGCATTGCTTTCTTTGGTTTATATCTACATTCCCTTCGTATTCTAGTGTTGGAGATTGGATTTCCTTTAACCTCAATTAAGAAAAAAAAAACAGAAAAAAAGAGAAACCTTTATGCTTTATGTAACAGAATGGACATGTGTGTCCATTAGCAGGGGATTTGAATCCTAATATATCACTTAGCCTCTTCGTATCTTTGGGCAAGTTAATTTTCAAAGCCTCGATAGCCTTATCTGACAAAGTCTTATTATCCCTTCTTCGCAGTGTGCTTGCTAAGATTAGAAATGATAGTTATAACACAGCTGTCCCAGGAAAGCCTCAATAATGATGGTCACTGTTGTTTCTGTTGTAATATGGTCAAAGTCTTTATTGACCCAATGAAAACCTTCTATGTCTTGCTCTAAGAGATCATATCTTTATTCCTAATCAGCCTTCAGTAAAATAAAGTGATTGGTTTAGGGAACTTGGTCTCATAAGACATATCCACATCATGCCTTCATCCTGCAATTGGAATTTAAGTTATAGCTTCAGTCCATGACTTGGAAATGAAGCATGGGCACATGGCACTGAAATCTTCTAGGGGTGGTAGGAGATCAAGGAGGAGGATTGGGAGCCAAGAGAAAAACAGAGTAGAAAAAAAGTCACCAGAAGAAACTTTATCTTGTCTGTAACCATTCTGATTTTGACCTGTCTTTGGCAGGTGCCCTTAAGGTAAAGGAAGACTCTAAAGACAGTTTATTGCACACACTCCAGCCTCTCTCTGTAACCCTATCCCGTTACTTAGCTTTATAAGTTGCTTCTTGTAGAGCCTTTCAGAGGACTCTCCACTTACCACAGGCCAGTAAACTAGTCTTCCTCTGTCCCATTACTATCCTCTTTCTTCCTGGTTAATGCTATTTTGGTATACTTAACCCAGAATGTATTCAGGGGTTTACACATTAATTTCACCAATATTGAGTGCCTACCATCATTCTAGCTGTTGAATATGCAACAGAAAACAAAACCAATAAAAACACCTGCCCTCAATGAGCTTAGCTTATATTTTAGTGGAAGGGTGCAGACAATTAACTGAATAAATAAATAATTGTATATATTTGCAGGGGATAAACAAAACAGGGGATGGGGAAAAAGTACTGGGAAGTAGAGGTAGAGTTTTAAGTAATTGTCAGGAACAGCTTCATTGCAATGACAATTAAGTAAAATCACCAGGAGGATATAAGGAGGGAGACCAATCTAGGTAGAAGGAATTGCAAATGCAAAAGTCTTAAGGCAGGAAGATGCCCTTCAAGGTTGGAGAAGAGTAAGGGGGGCAAGTATAATTAGATTACGAGAGATAATATCAAATCATCCAGTGTGGTATTGAGGCAGATGGGGAATATCTAGAGTCTTGTCAGCTACTACAAGAAAGGTTGGCTTTTATTCTGGTTAGTATCGGGAGCCTTGGAGGTCTCTGAATGGAGATGTGACTTGAAAGGACTTGTGATTTTAAGAAATTCACTCCAACTGCTCTATTGGAAATAGACTATAAGGACTGAACGCTTGATTTCAGCTCAAGTTATTGGTAAGTCAGTTAAATGTCTGCCTTGATTTCAGCTCAGGTCATGATCTCAGGGTCATGGGATTGAGCCTTGTGTTGAGCTCTGCACTGAGCATGGGGCCTGCTTAGGATCTCTTTGCCCTCCTTCTCTCTCTCTTAAAAAAAAAAAAAAAAAAAAAAGAAACCAAAAAAAAAAAAAAAATATCCAGGTAATGTCATTGGTAGGCCCGAGTAGGAAGCAGCTGGATTCTGTGAAAGAGACTTGGTAACTGATGGATGACAGTGCCGAGAGAAAGAGGCATGTATGATGCAGAGATTTTTTTTTTTTTTTACTAAAGAATTTAAAAGGTAAAAGTTACTATAAATTGAAAGGGCAACAAATGAAAGCAGAACAAAGTTTTGGGTCAGCATCAGGAATTCAGTTTTAGGCCTGCTGAATTTGAGAGGTCGTAGTTATCCCAGGTAAGACATTGAGTAGACAGGTCTGGAATTAGGGAGTCATCAGAGCTAGGGATATAAAATTAGGAGGATCCTCAACACAGATTTTAAAATTGTGAGACTGGACATGATTGCTGAGTGAGAGCTGGAAGAAAAAGAGACAAAATCCAAGGACTGATCTTTATTTGTACTTTAATAAAAAGTGGCTGGTGAGAGGAGTAGCAAGTAGATGAAAAAGGAGTGGCTAAAGGGCTAGTGTTCTAGATGCCTCTGATGGAATTGTTTCCGGGATCTATAGGTGACCAAGTAGATCACATGCTGCTGATGGGTCATATCAGACAAGGACTGAAAAGTACCACTACGTTAGCAATGGCAGGTTCCACATGACTATGATGAAAGAGGTTTTGGTGTGCCTGTCTGGAGTAGTTTCAGGTGAGCATGAAAGGAAAATTAAAAAAAAAAAAATGTGCTCACTGATTCGAATTAACTTATTTTTGCTGCAAGAGGGAGTAGAATGGGGCAATTATAGCTAGAGAGGGAGCATGGTTAAAAAAAGTTTTTCTTAATGGAAAAAATAGGTTTGCAGGATAATGGAAATGAACTAACACAGAGGAAAATTATTTATAATGCAGGATAAAAGGATGTGATTGCTAGAGAAATTTCTTTGACCCAGGTTGGGTTCAATAGGGTTCAATGCACAAGAGAAGAAGCTGGCCTTAGAAATAGTTGATCTTATTAACAGATGGGAGTGTAGGTGAGGGATAGATGTGAAGGTCTCAGCCTTAACAGGAACATGCACATTTAGATAGAAGGTACTATTTAACTAAATAAATCTCTAGTTGTACAATTTTAGTAAATTTAAAATGAAGAAATTCCATCAGGGTTTGGAAGTATATTTGTCTTTTTAGATAGAAAAAAGACTAATTAGAGCCTCCCAAACTGTCTATGCAGATATATGTCTCTAGCTGAATGTAGACCATTTAAAGGAACACAAAATTCATTCTTTCCCTTATGTCTGACGGGGCCGATCGCAACTTCAGTTTGTAAATGAGCTCATTCTTTTGTGAACTGGGAGTCATAGCTTTGCTCAAGTACAGAAAACAGCTTGAATTCAGTGGTCTTAAAAAAAATAAACTTCTACTAAAATTACTTTCAGTCAAACTTTTAACGCAACTGTTTGAAAACTCTTTGCTTTTGAATCTATGAAAAGCATTTTATGATTTTGGCAGTTGAGCAATGGGGTGGTCCACTTGGAAATGCTTTGCTATCTCTATATAATCCACAAGAAAAACTCTGACCGGACAAAAATAAAGTGTTTACACAAACCAAAACCAAATGTCTAGACTCTAACTTATAGAGGGTTTCCATTAGTATCCGCAAATTAGCACACACACAGTGACAGGTTTCAAATGAACTTGGTGGAAAGGCCATTCATTAGTGGATTCAGGTTTAGCAGGAACTCCACAGTAGGGATCGATACTTTCACACTCACCACTGCATTTAAAGTATGTTTTTGTCTAAGTCGACAAAGGCATCATATTAAACTTGTGAAGGCAGATTATTTTTTATCTTTTCTGCTGATGTAAAAATGAATGGAGGTTAGAAATGAAAAATCAATATAATAAAGTAAAAATAAGTCCTATTCAGGTTTGAAAGAAAATAGTGGAACATCTAGCTGTCCTTGGCCTTATAAATGCTTTCTATCCTATAGCTTCAAAACATTTATCAAAATATTAAGTATAAATTATGCTAAAAAGGTAGGGGGAATTAGTAATGCTTCTGAATACAATTTACCAGCTTTATGTGGAAGTATAGTTACTAATGTGTTGCTTACAGTTTTACTATTAAGCAATAAATGACTGTTATTTTATACATTAAAGAATGGCAAATGAAGAACATACTATTGAAGAAATGTGATGCTTCTTAACTTTACTGAGTTTATTTTGCGTTCGAGATACCAAAAATATTTAAGCTTTCATGTTTTTGCTTCTCTGAAGGGCGACTTTGGAAATTACCTCTATTGCTATGCGATCTGTAACTGGCAAGTAAACCAAAGCATGCCATGTGCTTGCACTGATTCAATTTTAATATTGCTAAAAATTCAGAATTAAGAAAATTAGTTTGTTTTTCCATTGATGAACAAATTAGACAGGCTGTGCTGTGATCCAGTCTATGGCTGGACTTCTGACTTTTCAGATTGCCACTGACCAAAGGAAATGAACCAAGTGTAAGGAAGGTTTATGCATTCCTTCAATAAGATTACTCATTATGTTTTCAGAGAGGTTTTCAATTATATAGTCAGTGTGGTATCCTTATAAAACAAAAACAAAAACAAACAAACAAAAAACTTGAAATAAACTGAAAGAACAAAACAATCCAGGGTTCTACCCTAGAGAAAAACCTCTGATGACCATTTTGGCTGGATTAACAAATATTCTCTACTTTCTCCAATAAAGTAGGCTTCCTGAGTCCAGGACTGGCAGCCTGCTCGCTGCTAACCTGGCATGACTGTTGCTTCCACCAGCAGAATTGCTTGCCAAGACTCTGTGATGTTTGTTCCTTAACATTTAATACCATCTTGACTTCCTATTTTAATGCCACAATTTAATGAAATTTTATGTAATCCTATAAAATGTGACAAACGGGGGAAAAAAAAAAAAGAAACCCAAATGTGTTCTATGAAAACTTGCTTTAATAATTTGTAAAGATCCCCAGTAAGGAATCTTTCAACTTATTTCATTCTGATGAAACAACTGCAAAATATTGACCAAAAAACAAAAAAACAAAGTTAGAGCAACCTGATGATAATCTGTATTACACCCTAAAAGGATTGTTACATACACACTCACACAAATATAACTCATTTTTAAAGATTATAAGAGATCCTATTAGGAGACCTATTTAAAAAAAAGAAAGAAGTAGCCTATATAGAAACACTGGAGAATAGAAATTTCTGTTTGAAGTTAAATATTTAATACAGGTATAATCATTAATAATTTTGGTAATTGTTCTGATTAAATGACCATCAGTCCTGATCACATTTACCGCTGTTTACATAACAACAATTAGTCACTAAATTCACTTAGCATTTAGTATATTTATTATGTTTCTGTATAATTTTTGACGAAGAGATTCTTTTTAAATACTTCTGTATTAAGGGGATACTTCTGTGAGGGGATAGCTGAGTGGCTCAGTGGTTTGGCGCCTGCCTTTAGCCCAGGGTGTGATCCTGGAGTCCCGGGATCAAGTCCCACGTCAGGCTCCCTCCATAGAGCTTGCTTCTCCCTCTGCCTCTCTCTCTCTCTCTGTATCTCTCATGAATAAATAAAATCTTAAAAAAATTACTTCTGTTTTCCAGAATATACCCTGTTTAAAAAAAAATCTGTAGGAAATACTGTGTATTATATTTGTGTCTTGGAAATGCAAAACACAAATTAGCATGATAAATACCATGAGATCTCCATAGTAAAAAAATAAGAAATCTAAATAAGGTTTTATTTATTTTAAAACAATTTCAAGCTTACAGAAAAGCTTGTAAATGCAGAAAAATGAACTTTGTCACCCCCCACCCCAGTCATTTGAAAGTAAGTCAACAACCTGATTCCCATCATCCCCAACCACTCTAGATCTGCTTTCCACAAACAAGGGCATTCTCCTACATAACTATAATACCACCATCAAAACCAGGAAATCAAGATTATTTTATGATTTCCTTCCCCCCCCCTCAGGTCCCCTTTGAGCTTCACCACTTGTTCCAGTAACACCTTTTAGAGGCAAAGGATCTAGTTCTGAGTTACACGTAGTATTTAGTTTCATTTATCCTTGGTCTCCTTCAGTCTGGAAGACTTCCTCAGCCTTTCCTTGATTTTCAGGACTTTGACATTGTAAAGATTAGCATCCATTCATTTTGTAGAACTTACTTCAATTTGAGTTTGCCTCATGATTTTTCATGATTTGGCTCAATTTATATGTTTTTGGCAGGAATATTGCTCAAGAGGTTTGCTGGTTTGGTGATGCATGGTTTCACTTCACCCCAGGATTTGGATCATGTGATTCAGGTGTTGTCTACCAGTCTTCTCCAGTGTAGACAGACTTTCCCTTGTAATAACTTTTGCCCTTTATGATTAAAAAAAAACATTTGTGGAGGGTCTTTGAAACATAAATGTCATCTAATAGAACCTTCCATTTACTTATTTCTATATGGATTGTGTCTTATTGTATCTAATGGGTTAAAAAAGCATTTTCTTTATATTGATGCTTAAGTTGTCCCAGATTTGGCCAGTGGGAGCCCTTTCAAGTTGGTGCCTGTGTCCTTTGATCATAGTCCCATCATTTTTTGAGTAGTTCTCTGCTTTTTGTCACAAACAGAAGTTTTTAGATCAATTTGTACTTTACCTGCTCCAGACTAGATTCTTTTCCTATCAGTCTTTTCTTCAGAAAGTCTTTGTTCCTTTTAGTGGAAAATTTTTATTTTCAAAATATTTTTTATTTATTCATTTGATAAGGAGTGAGCATAGGAGTAGTGGGTCAGAGGGAAGGGGAAGAGGAGAAGGAGAAGCAGACTCTGCTGAGTAGGGAGTCCAGTGTGGGGGTTGATGCCAAGACTCTGGGATCATGACCTGAGCTGAAGGCAGATGCTTAACTGACTGAGCCACCCAGGCACCCTGAGAATAATTTCTTAGAAGCCATGATCTGGATGCTAGATGTGCTCATTATTATCATTGTGTTTCTGCTCCCAGGTCTTCTGAGTGGACAGAGGGAGGGAATATGTATGTGGTAGCTAAGTAGATACACATATTTACATCAATGTTTAGTTCTCTCTTTTTATATATGGAAGACCATGAATTAACACCAATACTCCAGTATCGTAGGGTTCCTTCTATTTTTCCACTCTTCCAGTGTTGTACTTCCTTTCTCTAAGTGAAAGACCCTGGCTGCTATGGTCTTCAGTATAATTAATCCCCAATTTCCCATCAGCACCACTGTGTTTTTCCACACCTCTCTTAGACTGATACCAAATACCAGGCGACTTCTCTATCTATGTGGACACACCCTTCTCCTTGATCAGTTTCTGACTTTGTATGTCAAGCCATTCCCACATGAGGATGCCTCCTGGCCAAACTTTGAAACCCTGTATGTCTGCCCCCATTTGATGGTGCTGTCCATATCCCACTGGCCCTCTTATTCTCTGTGTCTGGCTAATTTTCAACATAATTGTGTCTGTTCGGGGTCTTTGTCATCTATTGAGTTTTTAATTCAGTAATTTTATTTTGGGCTCATTCAGTATTTAAAAGAAAATTGTATCCTTTAAATATTTCATATACTTAGTAGTCTGGATCTAATAATTCTAGTATCATTAGAATCTATAAATTTTACTTATTGTTCTTACTGACTTCTCAGTCACCGTAGCATGCTTTTGTTTGGTGTTTGATTCAGAATTGTTTAACTTGTGAGAATCTTGATTATCTGAGCTGACAGTGCTTTTTCTAGAAATGAATTTTTATTTTCTTCTGCTTGCAGTTTAGGGACACTGTCAACACTTTAGCCTACCGCTCTAGCACTTTCATTTGATACAAGAAATGTGAAACTCAAGTTGGAATTCTCATTTTCCCTTATCCTCCACATCTAAATAGTTATTCAATTTATCCACATCAACTTCCTAAAATCCTCACTATAGTGTTCTAAATCAATTCTTGCATCTTCCATGCTGCTGAAGGAGTGATTTAACTAAACCTTGCTCTGTGATTACCATACCTCAAATTTTTCTAAGGCCTTAAGGTAAAATCCACACCATTTAGATTATTAAGTAACATGATAATTTGGTCATTTCCTGCCAGCCTCTCTAGCCTTGTACTAGGTCACTTCCCCTAGTGAAGACTTCAGCTATATTCCAGTATGACAGCTATAATTTTCCAAATGTCTGCATATGGTAAAAGATCCCTGTATTCTCTATTTGATTCAAGTGCTAGCTCCAACAAAGGACTTCCTATTTTCCCTGCCTGGATCTAGACTTTCCATCCCCAGTGCCCTCCAGTGTGTCTTACATACAACTCCACTGCAGCTCATTTCACTTTATTATAAACACTTACTTGAATGTCTTCCTTTACAACAGGGTGCAAGTTCCTTAAGGCCAAGGATTGTTATATTTACTTCTACATTAACAGTTCCCATTATAGATTGGCATGGAACACCATCTGTGAATAATAGTCGAGTCCATTATGGGTATACATATGAGGAACTACTGCTATACAAGCAAAAAATGCTGCACGGTTACATTTGTAAAATAAAATAATGGTGGGGATTATACATCCCTATAAACTGTTACTAAACAAACATTATTGAACACTTTACAAAATAAGCATATGAGTTATGATTATCCTTGTTCATTAAAACACTCCTACACAAACACATTCAGTCAGGTTGTAAACACTCAGCATAGTTTAAGATAAAAAGTTAATATAAAGTCTAGAAATCTAAACTCTATAGGAGTGCTGATGAAGGCATGGTACACACTAAATTTTGATTAGCACAAGTTGTGTAAATCAGAGTTCATTCCCACAGACACACAGCCAGACACACACACACACACACACACACACACACACACACACACAGCCTCCTGCCTGGATATTCCCTAGTTGCTTTAATTCTCTCCTAACAATCACCATGATATCAGTGAAACAGGAAACAGCTTTAGTGTTGGTTTGCCAGCAATGCCATCATCATCAAAAATTTTCATTTTGTTTTTCTTTTATATGAGAATCAATAAATACTAAACTCCTGGGTTTAGTTTTCCTCTTTGGAATACATTTTAGCTCTTGTCTGTGCCTGAGATAGCTAAGAGTCTGACCATACCAGATCCTTGGGATTCAGTCCCATTATTTCTTCATTTGGATAAATATTCTAGTAAACATAGGCAAATTTAGGCTCTCAGACATTCCTTTTATTAATCATTTTCCCTCTTTCCTCTATTCTGACATATAAATTCAGCTATTACTTCTCTGTAAGTTAATAACAAGTGCTGTAGAAGTGTCATTCAATCTAAGTTGCTGTGCTTTCTGGTAGAAGAGTAACTTCTCAGCCTTGTGCTTATTATTACTATTTCAATATTCACTGTTAAGTTTTGCCTCAGGGTGAACCAGGAAATTCAGAGCAACTTATCTTTAAGAGTGGATGTAATTTATTGCAGTTTAATATACAAAAAAATGGACAATCCATGCACCACTCAAAAGAAAAAGTGAGAATGAATTTTATAGATACAATGGAATATTCTCAAGAGCTTATCAAAGAATCTGGTAGGCAAGAGATGTAATACTGTGCATGGATTGTCTACACCAATGAAAATATCACAAAAGTATTTTTGTAGGTCTGTTGAGCTTGTCTCAAAACTTGGCCACCTTATTGGCAGGTATTCATGATTGGGCACATGAACTTAGTCAACAGCCACTGAATGCAGTAGACAGAAGAAAGTGCCTACAAAAAGGAATAGGTCTATGATAGATAATATATTTTAATGAATTTTGCTCAATAAATGTTTAAGATTTTCATTGCTGTTTCTAGAAGTTAAGCAAACAGAACAAAACATGTTGTAAAACCCCAAACCATTAATGTGAGGTCATTTTTTATGAAACTATAATACTGCATGCTTTTCATAGATACCCTCATTCTCTTTCCAGCAATTGAAAGCGTTTTCCTCAGTATGAGTGAAGTGGCAATATGGCAGGTGTGAGCTCCAAGACTGGATTTATTTTTATTTCACTTCTGCTACTTACTAGCCAAGAGGTTTTTGGAAAAATCTGCAAAAATTCCCTTGTGCCTCAGTTTTTTCATCTGTAAAATGAGGATGATAATAGTACTCATTTTACAATTTCATGTAAATGAACAAATACAAGGAAACGTCACAGAGTCAGATATAGCCGTTAGTTCACTATACCTCCTCATAAGAAAATATGGTGATTTCCCTGCCTTCCTTCCCAAGCACCAGGCATTTTCCCGTCCAATTTCAGAGCAAACAATTAAGTTAATTAGTTACTGTAATTTCATATTACCTACATTTGACTCAGCACTGAGCTTCCACATCCTCTGTGGTGCTTGAGCTCCCTTAGCAGGTCACCTTTCTCATTAGATCAGGCATTTTCACGGCCAGAGACTGCAGTTACTGAGCTGTAGCATTCAATAGCTCTTAGCTGATGTTCACTTTGGCTAGCAGCAAAGTATCGACATCATGTTTACTCTCCTAACATTGCCCTAATTATATATTTGTAAAGGGAAACAAAAATAAAATACTTAAAATTCCATGTAGAAGGGCATTATTCCCACAGTATGATTCATCGAATTTAAAAAGACTTTTTGGTGCCAAAAAGAAAACCTATTTGAGCCTTGTTCATCTACACATTTATTTTTATGGGGACTAGGGGTTGGAAAGAGGTACAAGTCGTGTTCTGCTGTCTTCTATTTCTTGAATTTTGCAAAAGTAAATGGCTCACCCTCTGTTTGTTTTGTTGAGAAAACATCTTAATGCAGGGATAATGCCCAGCCCTTTCAAGTAGGAGAAGATCTATACTTAAGATCCTCAAATTTGTCCTGAGCTATTGGGATTTGGCTCAATAATTAGAGGCAGATGTTGCTTCAACATAGAAGAATGAACCAATTCAATCTTTACATAAAGCTCTCTGTCTTAGAGACTGACTCACCATCTTTAAGAGTAAGGACAAGCCTAATTTTCTCATTGGAATTCTGGGCCATTCTACCTACGTTCTTTACATCAAATCGATGAAACCTATGGTCCAATCCAATCCTGGATACAAGCTCTAATTATACCTCCTCATAGGAACTCTTTGTTTTTCTCCTTCTTCCTGTGTCTGAACTTTTTTGATTGCCCTCTAACTGCAACTTTTCATTTCCAGTGTGAAAACCACTAAGTGAGGTAAAGTCGCAGTGAATCTGATTTAGAGTTGTCAGATAAAATACAGGATACTCAGTTAAATTTGAATTTCAGATAAACAACAGTGCTACACTTAGTACACTTAGTATACACGTATCTCATGCAATTCAAACTTAACTTTGTTTCCTGTATTTTTTACTTGAACTTCACAAGCCGAATCTCATCTCTAATTACGGATACTACTTTATAAAGCAGAGCAAACTTTTATAAAAATGGAGTTCAAGTGTTTATTTCTTTGTAACATGCAAAACTTCTAACCATTCTCTTTTGATGGTTTTCCGGTTTTTCAGTTTTTTCAGTTGCTTTATGAAAATTTGTCTTTGTTGATCCTGCCTCCTTTTTGTAATGCACTCAACTCCATCATTGTTCAACACCCTAGTTATTTTTTTCCTATTTCGACATTTTTACTTTTACCATTATTTTTTTTATTATGAAAAAGAATGATTCCAAAACTTTCCTTTATATTTTATCTTCCCTGAATGACAGTTTATGAAGGAATACTCAAAACAGGATTTTAAGAACACAGAATCATCATTGTACCGACATTCTCTTAGCCTAGTTTTAGACTATTTAAGGAGAATATGGTCTATTCTACACCCAGAATTCTGAAGGAAATTCTCTTTTCTTCTTCATATGTACTTAGTTCTCTAACTTCCATACTGATTTCTGATTTAAAACCCTGTGCATTTCCTAAAGCCTATGGCACAGTGATAGATTAATCTTTGAGTGGTAGATTTTCTGGCTCTTTCCCATTACAAGTTATTTTGCACACCACTGTCAATTTTTTTTAAAGACTGACGTCTTGATCATGTTGCTCCCCCGACTCTGGGGCTTCCTTTAGTACTCTTTGAATCAACTACAAACTCAGATGCTTCTATTTATTATTTCTTTCTTAACTTACTTCTGTCAGTATCCTCCATCTTCATTTCACCAGATTTATTTAAAAACAGGACTAATTGGAATTTATCTCTATTTACCTAACCAACTCTGAATTTGACCCACCCTACCTTCCTCCAAAATATAAAATGAGAACCCTCCCCTCCTTCACAATCTTTCTCCCTCCCCATCAATTATAGGATATCTCTTTGATAAACCTATTTTTTAAAGCTACTTTCCTATTTTAGCTCTTAACACACTTTTTATTAATGTAATCATAATGCAATGAAAAGAAAATACATCTGAATGAAGTTCTGACTGCTTCACATTTGACAGATTGAATGACTTTCTAAGTATCATTTTTATCATCTTAACAATTGGGATAATAATCCTTATCCAACAGGCTTGCTGAGATTAATAAATATAACATTTTATGTCAATCAGTCCATCTTGTGGTAGGATATATTTTAGGCCTTAAATAGATGGTAATCTTTTCCCACATAGTTATTTTTTAAGAAGTCTCAAATATCCTAAAGAAAGAGGCTGTATATATTAATATATGCTTTTAAATGTGATACACAGTGGGGTTTGGAAAATACAATAGCTTTACCAAAGAAAGATTTTTCCAGATAACTGAAACCTATCCCTCTAAAAGCAGTTTTTAAAATAAATTTTAAAGAAATCTTATGGAAAGTTTTCTAAAAGAGTTTATTCTTCTAAGTCTCCTTAAGCAGAGAATACTGATAAAATTTGTCATCTTATCATGAATCCATGAATATTATATACGTTAAATGATGTGTCCCACACTATTTTTCCTTATGTTAAATGCCACAGATTACCACTTTTTTTTTTTTTTTTTTTTGATCTGCTCATCTATTTTCCATCTTCCTGTTGAGTGCTACATTACCTGGACCTACACAAGCTTCTCCTCCTACCACTATCCCCCACCGACCCCAGGAACATCACCAATTCTCAACTATGTGATTTACTAATTTGCTAACTTGATGGTTATCATCTACAGAGATTTTAGGGTTTTTTAAAAAGGCATTTTAGTTGTTGTTCACAAGAAAAGTAAATGCAAATACTGGGTGATTACCCAAGCTGCTTACCTATGCATCAATTTTATTAAATCTATTTGGTAACTTTAGAGGCCCTAGTGTTTATTTCCTGATTTCTAGCAGTATCCCTGGTTGTTGCTTGCCAATCAGAAATTTGTAAAGTTGTTAATGTTATGAGAAACTGATACTGTTATTATAAATCAATGCCAAGACATTTTGTTCATTTACTTCATAGCATCATTATCTGCTTAACATATCATTTTATAAAATATCAGAAGTTCTTCAGTGCTGAAACGGCCATGTCATGGACAAAAGTTCTTACAAACTTAACAGTGTGACACCACCAAGAATAGACCAAAATAATAATTTGTAATTATGGTTTATTTTTCTAAAAAAAAAAGACAAGCATGCCCCATTGATGAAGAAATAGGCAATTTTACTTCTGTGACCATTTCTCCCCTACACATAATCAACTCCATTTTTTAAAAGATTTATTTATTCATGAGAAACAGAGAGAGAGAGACAGAGACATAGGCAGAAGGAGAAGCAGGCTCCTCACAGAGAGCCAGATGCAGGACTCGATCCCAGATCCCTGGATCACAACCTGAGCCAAAGGCAGGCGCCCAACCGCTAGGCCACCCAGGCATCCCATCAACCCCATTTTCTCATTCACAACTGTTTGGAGTGGGAACTCTACTTTTGACTTAATAAATTCAAATCCTTTATCCATCATCCTCTCCTAAGACCTTCATCCTTTGGCCCTAGTCTATATTTCCAGCTTTATCTATCTCCCCACTACTAAGCTGAATAACACATTCACTCAACTAGCAAGGTTTCCCCATTCTTGCTGTGTGTACATTTCATCCTGTGTCTGGCAGGCCCTGTTCCAAATATGCAAGAATTATAGCAGTATCCACAAGAAATTAATAATTGAGCTAGGAGTATTTTCTAGATACTATATATATTTTTACATTAAAAAATAATTTCTTGGGAATCCGTGGGTGGCTCAGCAGTTCGGCGCCTTCCTGAATTCAGCCCAGGGCCTGATCCTGGAGACCTGGGATTGAGTCCCATATCGGGCTCCCTGCATGGAGCCTGCTTCTCCCTCTGCCTGTGTCTCTGCCTCTCTCTCTCCTCTGTGTCTTTCGTGAATAAATAAATAAAATCTTAAAAAAAAATAATTTCTTATGATTTGAATTTTGTCTCCTCTCAGAGTCGTTAGTAATTTAAATGAATAAAGTTGCTTTCCACAGGACACTTGATATATTTTATTGCTTGCAGGATTACTGATAATCAATAGAATCAAGTTGCCTCCTTGGCGGCTGACAAAAATTAGCTATAATTCCCATCAGAAAGCTGATTAGAATAGCACACTTGTGGTACTATGTTGGCTTTGATTGCTATTAAACTTTCTGTTTTTATTCTTTCTCCCAAACTCCTGTACTTTCCTACCTGTAAGTCATTTTCCTCACTTAAAACCTAGGATATGTGTATTCCTTCCTTCATTCATTCAGCCATCTATTCATGCATTCATTCAAAGATATTTACTAAGAACTTACTATGAGCCAAGCATTATTTGGAATATTGAAGTTTCATCTTAACATCAAAGGGATATTGAAAATTCTGTTCCATGTTAACTGTAGTCCCCATGTTGTGCATTACATCTCCATGACTTACTTGTAGCTTGGAGTTCAGACTTTTTAAACCCCCTTCACCCATCTTGAAAACAGGTGTGAAGAATGAACAGGCAATTAAAGAAGGTTCTGAGCACTTGATTAATTAATTAATTAATATTAATATAAAGGGATCAAGTGGGATCATGACTAAGCACAGGGATGTTACTTTGAAAATAATTCTGGCCTTGGTGGTCCACCTGTTCTTTGTGAGCAAGAAAAACACTTAATATTTAAGAACTGGAGGAAAAGGCTCTCCTACTCAACGTGTGAATACAAGAGATCAACAGAAAATTATGTCCAATCTAATCAGTTGAAAATACAAGGCCAAGTATGAATGAAGAGTTTGTACAAGTTAAGAAAAATATTTAAAAACTATGTGCTCACTCTAGGAGCCTGTCTTCTAGAAATTTTGGGGGACTCTTTGGGTCAATTAGTTAGAAAGCAGCTAAGCAGGAAAAAGGCTTTAGAAAAGAAGTTGCTTCTTTTATGCCTACAGATGAAGGGTTTATTCACCGCATGGGTCACTATGTGGGTTTAATTTTCCTAAGTTCACGAATAAACAGAGACTTTAACCAGATATTTCAAATTTGTGTTCTATTCACCATGTAAAAGGCACAAGTGATTAACTTTACCATCAATGCATTCTGTTCCCCTCCAGCAGAAATTCAAACCACAACTCTCTTAGTAAAAAACAAAACTCTTGTTTTGCGTGAAATAACCCGTCTTCTCTGGTGGGCATCCTCTCCAGGTGCCGATGCCTTTGAGTCCCCCAATTATAAAGAAGCCATCATTAGGGCGGCCCTAGAATCACATGAACCATGTCCTGTACTAAGGAACAGTTGGAGGTGAGTTTCAAGCACTTACCTTCAGTCCTCACCCCACCCCCCCCACCCCCGCAACCTGCAGACTCAGAGCTGGAGTGGAAATTCAGCCCACTTGGGAAAGCTGAGGTTTTCAGTTGCTACACTACTCACAAGGTCAGGATGGAGGCCAGGGGTGACTTGGGACGCTGGATGTTTCTTGCAGAAGTTCCTTGATCTGTGATGGCGGCTCCTTTTCTCAAGAGCTTCCCCACTCCCCAGTCTTGTCTTTTCCTCTGCACTCAGCTCCTCAAGCTGCTTCCCTGCTCCCAAACCAGCTCTGGGGTAGGCATTTCCTCACTGCACAGATCAAAAGAGTTCAGGGCACACAGAGATGTAGCTGGCCTTTTGATCAAAACAGTGATGTTTTCTACCCTTAGAGGGCTCATTGGAATCACTTGCGGACTTCAGCAAATTCGGAGAGGCCACAGTCTCCTGATTCTAATGATGTAGGTCCAGGGTGGAGTCTGGGCCTCACGGTTTGTAAAAGCTCCCCATTGTGATGCTTATGGCACCTGCTGAGGCTGGGAACACTGATAACATCAAACCCCTAAGATGCTAATAGATGTTGTGGGGGTTGGGGTTGAGAAAGAGGACAGGTGTATTTGTAAAATTAAACTTGTTTCCCAAATAAACTCTAACCAGGAGAAACTTTGGGAGGATAGTTTTTTATCTTTCTCATCTAGAGGAATTAAAACATGGGGAGAAGGAAAGAACATTATAGCCAAACTGCATTCAATTTCCTCTCCCCTTGTCTATGGAACACGGCCTGTTGGGAAGTAGGGGGAGGGGAGCCTGGATGTTGGGGAACACCAGTGAGAATTTGAGGCCATGCATGGATCTCTCCATCTCCTCACCCCTTCCCCTGGAGAAATGGGCTGCAGTCAAATAGTGAAGAGCACCTCCTGAGAGCCTTAGAAAAACCTTCAACCAATCCTTTTCTCCAGTTTAAACAGAAACACTCCAACCCTCAGAAAAGCACCAGTTGGTGTAGATTCAGAAGTGGCTTCTCAGGGTGAGAACCTGATTCTCACAGGGAACCTTCCCTGCATCCCTCCCCCAACCTCCCTTTAACCTTATCTACTCAGCATCCTCCCCTCCAATGGGATCATCTCCCAACGTCCTGGATTGGGATTATCAGTGTCCCATGCATAATTTTTTTTGGTGACTTTAGGAGTTTTATTTATGAGACAGTTATTTTTTCAATCATAAAGTTATTATATATTTTTGTTATATATATTATATATATTATTATATATATATAATATTTTCTTCCTTCCCTTCATGGTTTTTCACCTGGGTGCTTAGAAAGATGGAGGCAAGGTGTCTGGCCCTGCAGTCTAAGGAGGTCAGGCTCTCTTGGCAAGGCCACATCTCAGCAGATAGTAGGAAAAGCAATCAGACTCCAGGATCCTCAGTCTCCAGAGACATTTCCTTCCTCCACATGGACCAACCCTCACCTCTAAAAACCATAAAGGAAACCCAGCAAGGGCGTAGGTCCATCTGCTGCCACTCCTAGGCTCTCTTTCCTGCTGACCAATTTATGTGCGTGGTAAAAATGCTTGTTTTTCCAAACTCAAAACAAAAATAACCCCCGCCCCCCACAACCAAACCATCAGTTTGGAAATTTCTGTGGATGAAATGTCCCAAAGTCAGAGGCACTCTCTCAGCACAATCCCTGCTCTAGAAGGGGTCTCTACACCTTCAGTAAGAGGGGAGGAGAGTAGGGAGGAGAGTTTTGGGGTTTGGAGAAGGAAAGAAAAGGTGTGGCTGGTCTGAAGGTCATGATAAAAAAAAAAAAGAACAATTTTCCATTTATGTAGTTTATCTCATGTGTTATTCTTTGATTGGCACCATCTACTCAACCAGGAAATTTGTGAGCAAAGCAGATTCTCAGACCTCAGTCTAGATTTACAGAATCACAAACTCCAGAAGTGGAGCCAAGACAAACCCTCCAGGTGACTGGTGCAAGGTAAGATTTGAGAACCACGGGCTGTCTCAAGTTTTCTCTGGGCTTCTCCTTTCCAACCTTGGGTTACTTTAAAAAAAAAAAAGGAAGAAAAAAACCCACTTCCTATTACTTGGGTCTGAATCCTGGATGGTAAGGTGAAAAAATAAATGAATAAACTCTCTGCAAATAGAAAAATCATTTATGCCTGTCAACAAACAAGCTCTACAAATTATAGCCCATAGAAAGGGTAAGTAATAGCTTATTCAGGACACATTCAGAGAGCAAAGTTCTCTTTGAGTCTCCATAGCTGCATCCGAGAACACGCATATGTTTTCAATTAAGTCAGCCTAGCTGTATCCTAGTAGTCCTTCCAACTCCAGTGGATCTAGGATATTTTAGGATTAATAAAAAGCAGCAAGGAGTGAGAATAATTAGAAATATAGGAAGGAGTGCTGTATGATGTTGGGAAATATGTACATATTTTAAGACAAGTTCTCAAATAGAATGGTTATGAGCCCACATCACACAGTTTTATCTCAAACAAGTTGCTTAAAGAGAGGTTGCTGAGTAAACCAACTCAGTGATGCCTCCTGCTGGTAAAAACGTTTCATAGGGAAAAAAAGAGCAGGGATACAATATGGAAATGTCTAGTTAAGGATTATTTGGCTAGTCAAAAAATGGATTAAAGATGTATGCAAGTCCCAAAACTGACAGCCAAGCGGGTAACCCTGCATGCCCAGAAAGGCTCTTGAAATATCACAAGTCTGTTCTAAAATTACTCAGACTTATCAGGGGCTCTGATTACTTTTCAGGAGGGGCTGTGAGTGGCATCTTGCAAAAATGTTCTGTCTCTTAGCAGGTTCGAAAGAACTGTTTTCTCAGTTCTAATCTCATCTCTTCTCACTAAGTTCCCTTTTTTTTTTTTCTTTTTTGCTTCTAGTAAGTAATTTAAACTTTCCAAATCTCAATTGCTTCATCTGTTAAGTAGGGAAAATGATTTCTAATCCAAATGAAAGGAGAAGTCTAGGAAAAAAATAATTATCTTTTTAGAGTCTTCCCAGAACTATGACCGACTGACTAGTCACCATTATGCATTAAAGGGGAAAGGTAATATGAGATATTTTCTATCCTTGGGTTCCAGTACCAGCTGTAACACCAAGCCCATGGTAGATGTATTTAATCTGTCATTTGTCACACAGTTCCTCCTCTGTTACCCATTCCCTATGCATTTACAAAATCTCAGTCTGCGTGATTCGTCTGTGAGGTTGGTATCTCCATTGTACAGGTGAAAGAATGGAGACAAATAGGTTAAAGAACTAGGCCAGGGTCAACAGCTGGTAAGCAGCAGAGTCTGGATTTGAACTCAGGAAAGCAGCTTCTAGAAACCGTGTTCTATAAGCTGCTCACTAGTGGATGGGCTGTCATTCTGCTTGATTCTCCAGCAGTCAGGGGTCAAAGGACCTTAGAAACCCTTAAAGAAGTTGAGCTTCCAAGAGCCCCAGTGGGAGGGAACGAAGTACCTTGTCTAGGTCATTGAAGCAAGGCCAGTTCCTTGAGTTGCCTTGTGCACCCACTGCCCGCCGATGCTCGTCCATTTCTGCTACGGCCCTCAGTCCTTGGCCGAACCTCCTGTACCCGATCTGAGCGTAGGCACCGTGCTTCACCCTTGGGATTCCAGAAGCCAGTACAGAGAGTGACCCAGGAGCCCTCTCCCAACAAAGGAGGGTTCCCTAGCCGTGTCTGTGCTGCTCGGCACTGTAGCAGGCCTCTACATCATCCCTAAGGAAAAAATGTAACATCACAGGATGGAAGATATTACTGCCTTGATGTTTCTAGAGCCCCTGACATTTTCTTGAGGCTTTAATAAAAAAACAAAAACAAACAAGTACAAACAAACAAAAAAACAAACAAACACTGTCTCAGGTAGTAGGAGAATGAAAGGATCCACATTGGGGATTTTGAGGACTGAAAACATGATGAGGTGTTCTAGTGATAACTACTAAGTACAAGCAGAGCTCAAGAGGAAAGAGCCTTCCTTCTGAGCAGTGGAACCTACAGGATTCTGATACTGCTGGGTCCACAGTCGGGAACAATCCCCGACCTCACTCCTGAGTACTGGACTCTGGATACCATGTACGTGAGGGCCACTTTCTCAGGGTGTCTTTGCGTCCAGCCCTGAGCTGATGCGGTGTCCCCTGGGCAGGCCTTGATCTTCTGGGGCAGAAGGCTTGGTCCTGTCTTCATGACGAGGGCTCAATGTTGAGAGTCTGTGCGCTAGCCACACAGCAGGAGGAGAAATGAGATTCCTTCCCATCTCCCCAACTCTAGTGGTGGTGTCTGCTCTTTTAACCTTGCCTATCTCTGAAGAGAATGATAAATACTGTATGATCTCACTTATATGTGGAATCTTAAAACATATATATATATATCAAACTCCTAGAAACAGAGAATAGAATGGTGGTTTTCAAGGGCCAGGAGTGGGGGAAATGGGGAACTATTGGTTGAAGGGTCCAGACTTTCAACTGCAAGAGCAAGAAGTCTGAGGATCTAACGTACAGCGTAGTGACAAGAGTTAATAATTTTATATTGCATATTTCAATGGATTGTTAGGCAGCTTGATTGTGGTAATCATTTCACAATGTATACATATATCAAACCATCACATTGTACACTCTAAATATATTACAATTTTAAAAAAGGATTTTATTTATTTATTCATGAGAAACACAGAGAGAGGCAGAGAGAGGCAGAGACACAGGCGGAGGGAGCAGCAGGCTCCATGCAGGGAGCCCGATATGGGACTCGATCCCGGGTCTCCAGGATCACGCCCTGGGCCCAGGGCAGACTCTCAACCACTGAGCCACCCAGGGACCCCGATATATTATAATTTTTATTGTCAACAATACCTCCTTAGAGGTGGAAAAAAAAAAAGAGAGAAGTACTCTGAGATGTCATATCTCTGAGTTTGTGCACATCTGCTACAAATGATGTTATAAAATATTTGGGTCAGATTTTTACCCTAAACAACATTGTAAATGTTATTCTATTCTTTTCTGGCACTAAAGTTTGCTGGTGAAATGTCATAAACAAACAAACAAACTCACATATCTCTGAATTTTTGACCTCTGATTAACCTCTGGGGTATTTTATTGCTTTCCTCTCATACCTGTGTTGCGTTCAGGTGTGTGTGTGAATTTTCCCTCTTCCACCACTTTCGGGTGAGAATGACAGGTATCAGCAGCTTGTAGGGCACAACTTGTCCCTGCTGTGACTCAACAGAAACTTCATAGCTTTTGGAAGATCCTCCGATCACCAGGAGGCTGCTCCTTGCTGATCTTCCAATAGAAGGTTCTATGGGCTTTCCTATGGTGCAGCTCACAGTATAGCATCCACGACCACGTCAGAACAGCAGACACATAGCTCTCACTCCTCCAAAGTGTATAGCTGAGTACCAGTGGGAAAGTGAAATTCTACACTACAAATTATACCCTAAAAATAATGATTTTGAACCAGATAGTAGTTTAAAACCACAAGAATGTTTTATTCCCTTATTTTAAAAACTAAAATGTTTTGTTTTTCCATTCATTCTTTCTGAAAAACATAAGAAATGCTTTAAACTTTTACTTAAAAGTGCATCATGTTTAATATTACAACCATATGATTTTTTTCCTATTTTCGATTATGTAGAGAAAATAAACATTTGATTCACTTGAATAACTTTATAGTTTACAAAGCTTGCTTATATTGCTGAATATATATAAGCTCATTCCAAATATACAGCCTGACATCTTAGAATCTGAGGTATTGACTTTGGGCAACAGTTAAGCCAATTTTTTTATTCTCATTGGAAGCACTGAATTGAAACGCTGTAATCTTCTCCAGAACTATCTTCCATTTCATGTTTCAGCAAAGACTTAATTGTTCTTTGAAGAATTTCTAACTCTAAAAATGGTGGCAATTTATATTCCAAAGAAATATGATTATCTTGCTCAGAAAAGGGAGGAAGCATAGAATTGCCTTTATTTTTAAATTATAATTATAATTATATATTGGCAGCACATGTGAACAATGTAGACATAAAATTATGATGAGAAAAACCTGCAACAAGAAGGAAGCGTGCATAGATAATGATCCTCTGCCTAGTAAAGTGGGTTCTACTTATTTATGTGTTTATTTATTTAGGCATATTAAATGTCTACGGCAGCAATCTGGACTTCACCTTTTTGATTAGTTGTCTTTTTCAGCACCTATGTTTGCCTACCGTGTTGAATACCACATATTATCTGCTTTGGGTACTATGTATCTTTTCAATGAATGCTAATTATGTTTAATTTTGTACTTATTCTAGAATTTTATAACTCTTGAGGTAACTAAAATTTTCACAACTTGTCAAAAAATAAAGATTAATGCCATGATACATTTTATAAGACCACTTTTCATCCTATTTGCATAAAAATGATGGCTACAACTCCCTGTATGTATTTAATTTGGGGAAAGGATGCGTCACGTGGTTTTTTAAAAAAATAATAACACCATGCAATCGGTATTTAGATATTTTAGGGATGCCTGGGTGGCTCAGCGGTTGAGCGTTGGCCTTCAGGGCGTGATCCCGGTGTCCTGGGATTGAGTTCCACATCGGGCCCCTTGTAGAGAGCCTGCTTCTCCCTTTGCCTATGTCTCTGCCTCTATCTCTGTGTCTCTCTGTGTCTTTCATGAATAAGTAAATAAAATATTTTTAAAATAATAAATAGATAAATACATATTTTAAAATGTGTTATTTACCTGTACTCAATTGGTGTAAGGAAAAAGGGAGATACTCACTAGCTAATAAATAGATAAATACACATTTTAAAATTTGTCATATACCTGTACTCCATTGGTGTAAGGAAAAAGGGAGATACTCACTAGCTAGTAGTTGGGCAAACATCACATCTTATTTCTTTCACACAGTAAAATGATAAGGTCTCTGGTTGGTGAGGAAGAAAGACTTTGTGACCTGGACAGAGAAAATGAGAGCTGATTCTGAGCATGAGAGAGAAGGATGGACCTTGTTGTTTTCAGGTTGTAAAATTTAAAAGGGCTATTTCAAGCGGTGTTGATAACTGCATTTGAAAGGGGGCTTGCATTTGTCTAGGGACATAAAGCATTACGGTTCTCTTTGTCATATTAGCATAGGTCACTGAGCATAAAAGTGGCATGATAAGTGAGTTAGGGATGATAAATGTGGTAGCATATACATGATATTAAAAGGCACTGGAATCATAGAGTGATGACCTGGACTAAGTGGTGGTAATGAGAGTAAAGATGGAGGGTGGTAGAAGTGGATTTGAAAGGGGACAGTGGATGTGATGATTGGCCACATAAAATTATAGGAGCAGAGAAGAGTGTCACAAATGAGTTCTGGGTCTGAAGCCCAATGACTGACATTGAAGGTGCACTCGTGGAGGTGGCGAAGTCTGCCTCTTTGGGGAGGGAAATGGGACACATAATGGACACTCTGACCCTGGGCCAGGAGCAGCAAAGCTAAATGAAAATAGGTCCTGGTAGGAGACAGGAGAGCAAAGTGAAATGGAGATATAAGAAGTTTGGTCATAAGGGATGCCTGGGTAGCAAAGTCAGTTAAACATCCCCTTGGGTCGAGATCTCAGGGTTGTGGGGTCAGGCCCCATGTCAGGCTGCACACTCAGCACCAAGTCTGCTTAAGCCTCTCTCCCTCTCCCTCGGCCCCAACCTCCCCTTGCCCCCTCAAATAAATAAAAGAGAAAGGAAATCTGACATGGAAACAGAGGATTGATTAGAAGTGATAGGAGAAAAAGAAAAGAAGCATCAGGCCCAACCAAGAATTTCATGAAGATGGGACACTGAGAAATATTACAACACTCAGATGTCAAGAGAATGGGAACAAAAAGAGGGAGAGAATGGAAAAAGCTTTGGTTTGGACCAAAAGAAAAAATCATTGGTGTCTTTGGAAGAAATAGTTTTAGTGGAGTGGTGGAGTGACTTAGGTTAACAGGAAATACATGACTAATTACAGAAGTAGAGCAGTACAGTACCCACCAGGCCGTCTTTCAGGGGCTAATTAAACATTGAGACGTAGAATGTGACTCAGGGGTCACATTTGGCACCAACTTAGGGATCTATTGAATAGGAAGCTGACTTGCCAGACAGATGACCTCAGATGACCCCTTTCAGTGAGAGTCCCTGCAGCAGGCCCCTCAGCAGATCCTTTGGTCTCCTACCCAGAGAGCAGCCCAGGTGCAGGCAGATACGATTCACAGTGCTGGGTGCAGGAGCCTCCATGCTAGAAATCTCCTTTTCACAGTGGAAATAACCTCTAATCAAAATTTTATAGACATAAAACTCACCCAGATACAATAGCTGCCACACTCATTAGGGCCCAGAGCTATGGAACTGCCATCAGGCATTCATGACATATTGATATTTATCCAGTCCAATGCATTTTATTTATTTATTTTTAAGTATAATAGGGGATTGGGAGGTCTCCAGGTCAGAGATGAGCATAAAAAAAAGCCAAGGACCCCATAGGTGTAGGATGATGAGAAAATCAGAAGTGAAATGGTTCAGCATGGGATTCAGACTGTATGAAGAATCATGTGCAGCCTGGAGAAATACAATATGTTGAGTGCAGGTTCAGTGAGGGCTTGGGAGAGATGACAAGACAGGCTACATCCCACCTTGCTATTTCTTTCAGCATTTAGAAAAGTCTTAGGTGGACGGTAAATACGCAATAAACAGCTGTTTGATTAAAATAATGAGTGCATTGAAATGGATGAATTGTCTTATTTTTTATTTTAGTTGTTGCTGTTTAAATGATATATTTTTTAAGATTCTATTTATTTATTCATGAGAGACACACACACAGAGAGAGAGAGAGAGAGAGAGAGAGAGAGGCAGAGACACAGGCCAAAGGGAGAAGCAGGCTCCATGCAGGGAGCCTGACGCGGGACTCGATCCTGAGTCTCCAGGATCATGCCCTGGGCTGAAGGCAGTGCTAAACCGCTGAGCCACCCGGGCTGCCCTAAATAATAATTTTAAAATCCTAAAAACATAGTAAAATAAAATAACAAGTATAAATGGGGAATGCCAAGTTCAGTATCTTGGCTTTCGTTAGATTGATGCCATGCTGACATTAATGATGATAATGTCTCGTTAGATAACAATAATATACAGAAAGTAATAGGCAAGGTGATAGATGACAAGAAACCACAGGAAATAAAGCAGCACTGGTGAATGCTGATTGTGGGGTAGGGGGAAAGTCGGTATTGAATAAATACATTTTAATGGGACAGTCTTGGTCAATGCTCTGCATGGCTGTATCAGAAGTCCTTAATTTTTTCCATCAGTTTTTGCTTGTGTAAACAGCTTATTGCAGCTACGGTGCCTCCTCTAACTTGTTCTCCTGTAACTTGTAGAGACGTCCAGGCTTCCGAATGGGGCAGCTTCTCCCTCAGATGTAAGGGACCATCCAAGTCCAGCTGGAAATTAAAACAATTAGCTTACGGACCAAGGACCAAGCGGGGACAGTTCGGAGTATTAGGGCTGCAGGGAATCTGCAGGATGATCTAGTGCAAACTCCATATGTTATGGATGAGGAGAGACCTGAGGCTTGGGGAGGTTGGATGAGTTCCTAAGCTCGTACAGGTTCTTGAGGACAGCTGGGGACCCAGATTCCAAGTCTAGTGCTTTACCC